>NC_142011.1:64825876-65162542 GCF_049901735.1 Notechis scutatus | reverse complement strand
CAGCTGCAGCAGCACGGGCGACTCGGGAGTAAGGCTGCAAGGCAATGGCCCCTCCCTTAAGAGATAAAAGCCAGCTCAGATTCTTTGCAGGAAGCAAAGAAGTTTTTGCACTCAAGCCTTGTGGACATTCAGGATATCTTGGTTGGTGTTTGGAGACTCTGTGTTTGAAATATTTCTTAGTAACTTTATCTAGTATTCTTGGCAGCCTTGCACAACCTTAGCAAGGCTCGTTCTTATTAGAGACAATTAGTTTGAAACAGCCTTTTAACTGTGAAGGAACAGAACTTGTAAAGAATCATTAAAAGGTTTTGATATTACCTCTGTTTTGTGTTTATTTCCTTGGAACAAGGCTTGGGTCAGAAGATAGGTAGGTAGGTAGGTAGGTAGACTAGAACATCCAGATAGATAGATAGATAGATGATAGATAGATAGATAGATAGATAGATAGATAGATAGATAGATAGATAGGCAGGCAGGCAGATCCATCTTGATTCAGATTTGGGGCTGCTACAAGGGAGGACGGGTAACTGTGGGAAAGAGAGTGAAGTGAGAAGGGAGGATAGCCACAACAACATTCTTTCGCCAGAGCTCAAGGTCGAGTCGCTGGACGGAACTGACTGGACTTGGCGGGAGTTCAGAATGGAGGTGGATTGGAGAGTGTGGCTTGAGGGTGATCAGTAAAGGGCTGGGTGTGAGTTTAGCAGAGGAAAATACAAGAATTCAGATTCAGGTTTTCCCAAATGTGCCAATATGACTTCTCTAATAAATTCTTACTTGGATGGACTTTGTCTCTGAGTGCTGAATTTGGGATGGAGAGTTTGATTGGTACGCTGACAATAGATAGATATTAGACAGGGAGAGAGGGGGAGATGATAGATAGATGAAAGAGATATATTCAAATAGCTCTGAAATTGTGCTTATATATCTCTGGAGATAAGTCATGCTGATCACAGGTTTATAAGGACGAATGAATCTGCCAGTTTTCCAAATTCCTAAATTCAAATCTTTTGCATCTCAGGTTCTTCCTCTGCCACAAATGAAAAAATATGCAAATGCTTTATTAGTAAAAACTTATTGTAATGAAATTCTCATCCTCCAGCACCAGCCAAGTTCCATAAGTCATAATAATCTGTCCTTATCACCAGCAGGAGAAACAAAATTGAGGGTGCAGTACAAGTTGCAGTTGAAGGAGGAGTTTACAAATGTTGATAACCTCGGTTCAATATTTAAAACAGGGGTTTCCAACCTTGGCAATTGAAGTTCATAGGTCTTAAAAGTTGCCAAGGTTGGAGACCCCTGATTTAAAACATGGAAGAATACACAGGGAAACAAACCCAGTCTGGCAGAGGTGTTATTTAGTCAGGTCAATCTGACTTATAACAATCAATTGCTGTACATATCACAGCCAAGCCCTAAACTCCAACCACCACCCACCCTGTTTCCATAACATGGCTATCCAAACAGAATGGAGAAGAAAACTAGAGTGCATTTAGCAGAAATCAGGCTTTACAACAATCACTTTCCAGGCTTTGAAGACAGAGTGAGGAAAATGTGAAAGTAAATAGTTATTTTACCAGCAGAAGTCATAATCCCTTTAAACTGGGTGTGTGTGTGTGCCCCAAAGCCTTTATCCAGTACAGATATTACATTGGAAATACAGAGGTTGAATGTGTAAGACAGTTTGAAGCTGTCTTTCCCATTCAGCCTCTAAAAGCAAGCTAAGAAGCAGGTCGTGCTGCAAATTTCTTCAGTGTTCGTGTAGTATTCACACACAATGGATCCTCAGCACTCTTAACAAACACCCAGTATCAAAACTCAACAGTATGACCACTGATTAATCTTTACTGCATGGGCCATAAAACATACCCATTTTTTTCTATTGTGTTTTACTAAACAACATGGTTTGTGTACAGATAAAACTTTCCCATAACCTTTGCTCATCTCATTTCCTCTTTTTCAAGGGGAAAAATAGTTTAGAAGTGGAAATAGCTGTTGAAATCATCATGAAACCAGGCTAGTCAGGCAGAGACTGCTCTATCTAGACTAAAAGGAAGAAATGGGGAAAAATAGCTGTAATATAGTATGTAATCTTCATAATGTCTGATACGGAGAATTAATTGGAGAAAGTAATTTTATTGTTAGGTATAAGAGTTACACTTTTAATCTCATCCTTCCCCAGTGCTGGGAGAAGGGTATGCAAGTGAATTAAATTTCTTTATGAGAAACAAAATTCTAACAATTCAGCCATCTTGAGGTTTCACAATGATATTTAAAATGGGCTAATAATACTCTTATTGTGTGACTGTTCGGTTTTGCAGAAGTTGATACACTAACTAATACCAAGTGTCTCAATATGATAACCTCCTGAAATTCGGACTATCATTCTTATTGTGTCCAAACACTTGCTATGCTGGCTGAATATTTTGGAGTAGTAGTCTACTATCTAGCTGTCCTTGTTTTGTCTCCAAAGCTAAGCAGGGTTAGGGCTGGTTAAAACTTGGATGTAAGGATTGCAAAGAATAAGGGTCTATTGGCTAAACTAGGAATTTGAAAAAATATCTCAGAAGGTAATGGCAAACCACTTCTATATTGACAGTTCCATGAAGTTATCAAAATCAAGCTTAACTTGAAGAATTTTACAACCATGCACCACACATTTATAAGTCATGAAACTGAGGTAGACTATAATGGAGATATTCTTTTTGCAGCACTGATGGCTCAACAAGCACAACCTTTGGTTGAGAAAGGCCTAATGGTCTGCAAGAGTAAATGTGGTGCTGGACTACCCCAAGATAAAAGTCGTGAAAGGAACACCTGTTTCAGCATGCCATTTGGCTAGATGGCTTCTGACAAATTAACCTTCTATTCCTCTCGTCTCTTGCATGATGCTTCTCTTGAAGTAACACTTCCTGACAATTATTTGCCGGCCAAGTTAAAAGGACTATGTTGATCTCTCAGATATGGCTACAAAGACCTTGCTAACCTGCATGTCTGCTTTTCAAGAGGTTCAACTGTGGAGTACTGAAGGTTGCTGGAAAAATGGTATTGGTAGTGCCGGGAAATTATTCCAGCATTGGCTGACCAAAGGAGTCCAAACAGAAGAAGAAGGCCACCAATTCCACAACAGAAGAAGCTGATTGATCTGAGTACAGGACTGGAAGAGGAAGCCCTGGTCATAAGTTCCGTTTCTCCTTGAGGCGTGACTTTGGGGTCACTGCTGGGTGCAGTGACCCCCATTTCACCGTCGCTCCACCAAGCAAAACACAGTGTTCCCGTCACCAGCAGGATAGCTCCAGCGATGGTCACTCCATGACGCAAAGAAGCTATGGCCATGTTAGAGACTGATACTTGTAGGGATTATAAAATACACAAAGGTATAGGTCCTGGAGTCAACACTCAGACTGGAAAAGAAGCAAGAAAATGAATGGTGAGTAGTTACAAGCAGACCATAGGACAAACAAAACGAAAGCACAAACTTTAGATTCAAAGAGAATCAATTAAGATTTACCTTTTGCCTTTCAAAACAGCCCAAAGCCTTCTTAATGGAAGGAAAAATCAAATGCCATTTTGTGGCTATTTTCAATACAAAGTTAAACCTGGGAAGCAAATTTACAGCTTTTGCGTTTGAGATCAATCAAATGGATTTATTAAAAAAAACTACAATTTACAGCAAATTCATTTTATATGCACTTTTTAGATGAAGTCACAGAATTTTAAAAAAAATCAATAATGAGAATCCCCACTGTCTTACATATCTACCTATATCTTGATTACCTATATCAACATTAGGTAATCCAATTTTTACAGTACTTCATCACAGGTTCATTTTAAACTTTTCATTCAACTTTGTCTGCTCAGAGTGAAATATCAAGATGGTATTCAGTTTAGCTGTGAGGTTAGCTAAAATCTGACATTCATCTTAATGTGGTATTCCCTTGCCATATGATTTTTGCCTTTCAGATGAAAAGATTAACACAAAAATCCCTTTTGTAGTTAACAAAAGGGATATAAAGGGTATATATGTGTATTCTAAGCAGTTCTGGAGGAGATTCAGATTTGAGAAGCCAATCAATGTCATCTAATAATACATAACGAAAGTTGTGTTATACTTTTTGATGCATATTTTCATTACCACACACGCACACGTCAATTCCTATCAAATCTCAAATTATACCATGACCAAGGAGAGGAACTCACATTGGTTTTGTTCTATGAAATAAAGTAAATGGAATCTTGTTGGGATTAATATTTTTCTTATCAAGCACCCGTTTACATTTTTGTGATACATGGATGGCATTGTTTTCATTAAATATGCTACATGACGTACAATCGTTAACATGCAATTATATGCTAGTAGATAAAATCCCTGTTATCTTGTGTTTTGATAGCTTTTGGGTATGGGATCCCCTGCTTTATGGTGGTTCTCCTTTTTCTATGTTTGGTTCCAGTTAGGATTGATGGGACAGAGAGGTCACGCCCAGGGCCCTTCATTTATATACGATGTCTCAGAGCTCTACCTTCACCTTGCTCCTACTAAGCATCTCTACTTTAATTTCCTGCAAATGTTCTACTGTCACTCTAGTTTCTTTCTCTTACATCCATTCTTTCCAAATTCAATTCTTGATACTACCAAGAGATTGATTTATGAATCTCTCACTGCATAGTTTATTAATCATCTCATTTCTCCACAATAAGCAACCCTCTCTTATGCTTTCAGATTCATATACATTCTTTTGCCAGGTAACTGTAGGAAAGGACTTGTAAGATCCAATCTGGGTCAGCCACAGGAACCAGAGGATTTACTGAATAAATCTCTGGTCCCAGTGATCGACCCAGATTGGATCTTGCAACATTATCCTGGGACATGGATATTTGCCTTCATTCGTGAAAAGACGGGTTTTGACATTCTACCAAATTTAGAAGCTTGAATTATCCAGGATTTTTAAACTTGGAAAAAAATGTATGAGGATGAAATTAGCACTTTTGTACTCATTTCTACACTCATTTACAGAGATGATACAAGGCATAATTTTCAAAGGTCAAAGAGAGATTAATCAACCCTAATCTACAAACAAATTTCCCTTCTTAGAAAGAACTACCCCTATCCAATGATCAATAATTTGCAGATTGAGGAAGATTTTATACTTTGCACCTCCCATATTTACAACAGCTAGCACAGTAGCTAAATGTTGAAATGAATTCTCTCTCAAGATGCACCCCTACATCTATGTGCAATGCGAGCACTGTAATTATATGGGGGAGCTACTAACAGTGCAAAAAGGCCTGGTGTGAATCAGATGTTAATCATCATACATGTGGTTTCAAGTGAAATGAAAGGGCAAAATGAAATAAAGAAAAATAGTGTTTCAAAAACTAGCTTAATTAGGTATTCATGTCAGCAAGACATAAAAATTCCATTACTGGTCTCTAAGATCTCATTTTCATATATATATACAGTATATAAGGGAAGAGAAAGAAATATATCTATATATATATTTTTAGACATAATCTTTGACCATAAATAGAGGTAGATATGTTTATTTATTGTCAAAACCTGGTAAAGAGCATGGCTATGAAAGTCTCTCCGCTCCGCGTTCAGAAACAAATGCAAAAAGTGTAGATCACTAGCTAGATCACAATTAGGAAGCCATGCATTCCAATAATTCTGCATAAACTTGAGCAGTGCACAGGAAACGTATAAGTAAAGAACAAGATTCAACTCCTATATGTTAGTCCCAAAGTTCAATCCTTACTACCTTTTTAAGTTAAAAGGAGGCCTCACTTACTGACCACACATTCAGCAATTGTTTAAAGTGATGAAAGCATGATATTTATGACCAGTCCTCAAAAGTTCTGGCTTTGCAACTGACTTGCACTTCCAATGGATACAGTGGGACCACAATCGCACGATCGCCGTTGACTACTTTTCCTGCTGGCTTCTCACAAGCAAATCAATGGAGAAGCTAGCAGGAAACTTGCAAGTTGCTCTGGTAAGTTGACCCTTCCTTCCTGTGCCAGCATAGCACCCTATCAAACCTCCACCCCTGGTCTTCCTGCATTCGTGCACCCCCTGCTCCCAAGCCCCCACTCCATCCCACTGAGATTTTTTGCACTCCTTACCTGGGACTCCCGCTGCTTTCGACTTAACAACCCATGCATCTTGTGGCTCATGGGAGTGCCAGGATTATTTTTGCTAAGCAACGCAGTCATGTGATATTGTACTTTGCTACCATATCACTTAGCAATGACAATCACTAGTCCCAATTGCCGTCATAACTTGAGGACTACTACGATGCAATTTTGGATGCTTTTTTTTCAACCTTAAAACTTTCTGCCACCCATTTATCAAATGTCTCTTTCTGGCTTGAAAATCGGGGGTTCTCATTTCACCTGCTTCTAAAATATATTTTCTAAAACAACTTTCCTGTTGCTGTGTTGGTATTGTATTTCCCAGAATGACAAAAATCCATGATGATGCAGAGGGATTGAAATCCAGAAAACCGACATTCATTAAACCTATGACAAGCAAAATTGCATTTCATTTGAACTGGGCTATGGGTAACTGAATTATGAGGCACTGAAAGAAATCTTGCATGATCTTATCCTTATCTAATGAAAAGATATTGTAAAATCAGGTTTTATTAATATAGTAGCGACATTAGGTTTATTAAAGCTGCAGATAGGATGATGATGGAAGTTAATGAATCCAGTATGTTGTTTCAGTTCTAGATATGGATCTCTAAACAATGAATCTCGAGCCAAAGAAAATGAAGCTGCTGTATAGTTTGTCCTCTGTTGAAGGACAAAATATATACCCTTTAGCCAAAAAAAGAAAAATCAAAGCATCTATTAGCCAATTATACTTGGGGGAGGGGATAGAGTTAATCCCATCTTCATTAAAGTCTTTTCCTCTCTATTTACTTTAGTTCCCAGAAAATCTTGGTGGCACAGACGCTTACATCTATTAAATCCATTTGGACCTCTAAAGTTGGAGTTATCCTTGGTAACATGTTCAACTTGGGTGGAAAAGAGGGATAACAGAAGAGCTTTTAGCTTTGAAACTGGCATAGGTCACCTTGTGTCCTTAAGATATTTGGAAAGATTTGTGACTCAATGGTTAGGACTGTACAAGTAGTACTTTGAGGAAAAGAAGCATATGGCCAAAGCTTCATGACCCCAGCTTTATAACTTGATGCAAGAATTCGCTTTATTGAAACAATTCATACTGATTTTATAGGAATGTCATGTTGTAGTTCGGTCAACTCCTTCTAAAGCCTTTAGAAGGATTTACATTATACAGGATTGCTTAAGCCTGAGTACCACATCTGAATAGTACTAATTAATTAATGTTATTGAAATAGTCTGTTTTCAGTAAATTGGATTACAGGATCAGGCTTCTTGCATCTCAAGACTTTCATAAAGTATCTCTCAATATCTTGGATAATCCGGATCAAACTTTTAAAGCCGAGGCTGTTGTCACTGCTTCCCCTTCAGCCCTTCTAACCAACTAGAAAGAGGGAACATTCACAGATTAAGGCAGGATGCATTCCTATTTTATCATTGAAAGACAAGAGACAATCTAGATTCTAGATCAGGAACCGGTTATCATTTTTGCATGGGAGATGTTCAATTTTTAAAAATAAGTGGGAAGTAACCAGTGACAATATTGTGAAGGGTGGAGGCAATGTTTTTCAGTCAAATTTTTCTGAAGTGGCACGATACAAAATAAGTTAGTTAAGATCAATTTTGCATCTTGAGACCAAAAACAAACCCCTTAAAGATCAAACCGCTTCAAATGATCAATTTTGTAGCCAGATTTTCGTGGAGCAAACCGGGAATGATCTGGGAGCCACAAATAGTCACTAGATTGCCTATTGCTGCAGTCCAGTCTTCCCCAACTTGGTGCCTCCAGACTTAGGGATCAAAATTCAAATCATCTTAAGCTAGCAGGGCTAATGGTCAAAGATGATGAGAGGGGCAAGTTTTACAATATCTGAGGATACCTGAATGGGGAAAAGCTCCCAATCACAGGCTTGCCAATTGTCCTTTACTTCTTTGAAAAACAATTTAAGTTTTTTTTTAAGTTCCACCACTGTCTCATAAAGAGCTGGTGGTTGGTGGTTCCTAAGAGGGCCATCTCACACAGACTTTCTCAAAACAATGTCATTTAAGGAAGCATAAACAAGATAGAATCCTAAAACCTTGCAATGAGGAAGTCTCTGATTCAAACTTAAACTCACTAGATAAAGAAACTAATCAGGCAATGTTGAGCTGCACTGGAAAAAGTCTGAATTGTTTAAAAAGCATTTTCTTCTTCATTTATATCTTCGCAATGTCCTAAACTCTGATGATAAAAAGTTAGTTTGGCCTTCACATAAAGGCAAGGCCTTGGATGAAGTAAAGAGGAATTTGCCCTTGCCAAGGGCCAGAGATAATAAACCAAAGGGTAGCTGAAAGTGGAGAGTTTCTTTGCAGTTCAACCAAGACCAGTTTGCTTAAAAAAAAAAATTGCCATGTGAAACAACCCAGCAAACATTCTCCAGTTCAGCGTTCCAGGATGATTTGTGTGGGGGAGGTTAATAGCTGAACACATGTTCTGTCGCTTACAAAATAATAAGAGAGTGACAGTTTTATAGGAGGAAAGAGGGGGAAAAAAGAATTTTTCCCTCCCTGGCAAAAAAAGCTGCAACAGCAACATTTCCAACATCCCCAGCCCACGCTGCTAGAAAAGGAGGAGCCACAGATACAGTGGGTCCCCTCACTGAGAATTGCTAAATTCTGTGCAAGTCTGCTCGGGATTAAACCTTTAAATGGGACCTGTTGGAAATAAAACACTTTTGTTAAGGGTAAGACAAAATCCTTAAGACAAAATCTGCTTTTTGGAAGTAATTACAACAAATGCTTCTGCTTTAGGAATTTAGAATAAAGTGTTTGATCCTTCACTTTTTTCCTTACAGCAAAATTAATGTTCTACCACTAAAGTTTGAAGATTAAAGAGGATTCCCAGTTCAACACACAAGCTTTAAATAATGTTGGATGTACGCATTTTACGAGCTGGTATTGGTTGGTTGGCTGGTTAACTTGTACACGACCAGCTTCTGTGAAATCTGGGTCCTTTGCAACAAAACAAGCAACGTAATCAAAACAATGAAATAATACTAGTTATCATAATGCTAGCCTACTCATACTTAAAAGGTTTGGAAGAACTCTGTCCTCCAGGCTTTTTCCAAATATTTAAAGCATGTGCAATCCAAACTTTTTCAGGTAAGCAGTTCTATAAGAAGGAACTCATCAGAGAAACCCTACCTCTGGGTCAACGCATCTTCCCTTCACACCTGTGGACATCGTCAGCTTTTCTGCTTGTGGCACTGCTTTTAGGGTCAAATTTAGGTTCCCTGAATTGCATTTGGAAGTCTACTGGAAGACAAGGTAGCATCTGCAACACCCATGTGCTGTGGCTCTTACCTGTCAGCATGCAGGCTGTTGCGTTCAATACCAACTACAGCCTCCTGATGTCTTCAAAGGAAACATTGTATAAAATTCATTATTAGTATAGTCCATTTACATGGGGATGGGAGTCATTTTTGGACCTCCACCTAGCCAGGAGCCCAGGAGAACTCCCAAGCTGCAGATCTGCTGTTATTGTACATTGAATTTGATAATACACACTCAAGAATAAGCCCTATTGAACATAATAGGGTTGAAGTCATTTGGTTACACAAGACAGGGGAGACATGATAGCAGTGTTCCAATATTTGAGGGGTTACCACAGAGAGGAAGGAATCAAGCTATTTTCTAAATCACCTGAAGGCCAGACAAGGAACACTGGGTGGAAACTGAACAAGGAGAGATTTAACCTGGAAATAAGGAGAAACTTTCTGACAGTGAGAACAATCAACCAATGGAATAGCTTGCCCTCGGAAGTTGAGGGATCTTGAGACTTTCAAGAAGAGATTGGACTGCCATTTGTCAGAAATGGTGTAGGGTCTCCCGCTTGGGCAGGGGGTTGGAGTAGATGACCTACAAAGTCCCTTCCAACTCTGATTATCTGTTAAATCTGACAGTTACATTGTTTAAAACAGCAATTTTAAAATTAATTAGTAAGCTTAAACTCTGCCAGTAGGTTGCCTTGAAACGTGTGTCTGTCTGTCTGTGTGTGTGTGTGTGTACGTGCATGCACGCACACATATTCAAGTCATTTTTGACTCCTGGCAACCATCTGGACAAATCCACACAGTTTTCTTAGCAACGTTCTCAGAAGTGGCTCGCCACTGCTTTTTTCCTAGGGCAGAGAAAAGAGTGGTCCAAAGTGGCTTTATTCCTTACTCAGAATTTCCTGGTTTCTAGCCTGGTGTCTTAAACCATTACAACAAACTCTCTTTCTCAGAAACTAGCTCTTTAAAATTTGGGTTTTACCGATTAGATTGATAGGTGTTTGTAGAAATGGCTAGTTTATATTACTATGAAAAAGCAAAAAGTTGTGCTTTGATGTTAATGATTTATTTTACTGCAACCGAGGGAGTCGGAAGTAAATGCTTTTTCCCCCCCTTTTTCCCAGCTCTTCCTCACTTCTCTTTCACCTCTTTCCCCTTATTGTCTTTCTATTTACTTTTGTATTTTGTATCTTATCTTATAACCTAATAAAATGTTTTTTTAAAACAGAAGCTAGTTCTTAATTTTTCAGAAACATGTTTGGAATACTTTTAAAATCCAGAATCTGAGTTCACAATGTCACATTTGCTACTTAGAAAAGAGAAAGTACGGGAAGCTCAACAGGGATTGTGCTGATAGAGGACACTCAATGCACAGATTCCCCCATGCGTGGAGCCTATATAATTGCAAAACTGCATGAATGCTGCATGAGGGTGAGCCGGGCCATTAATGTGGCAATGCAGCAACCATCTGCTGAATATCACTGAAACATGGACGATCATTACAATACGTTTTTTTATAATAAAAGAAAAACTGTTCTGGGGAGTGTACTACAATCACTTGAAGCAGCAAAATATAAAAAAAAGTATAAAAGTCATATTTAAAAAAAGAAAAGCACTTAAAAATTAAAAAATATACAAGCACATGGAGAGAATAAGAAGTTCAAATACTGTAGAGTCAGCTACCATTCTGAATCCACAACAGCTGATCAGACAAACTATGAGGAGCAGTTTGGTCTAATGGTTAAGGCACCAACCTTAAGTGCAATAGCACTTAGACTTGTATACCGCTTCGCAGTGCTTTACAGCCCTAAGTGGTTTACAGAGTCAGCCTATTGCCCACAACAATCTGGGTCCTCATTTTATCAACCTCGGAAGGATGGAAGGCTGAGTAGACCTTGAGCCTGGTGAGATTTGAACTGCCAAATTGCAGGCAGCCCGCAGTAGTAGCCTGCAGTACTGCATTCTAACCACTGTGCCACCGCGGCTCTAGTAATCAGGCTATAAACCAGAGACTGTGTGTTCAAGTCCCATCTTAGCCATGAAAACCAGCTCGGTGACTTTGGGCAAGTCATTCTCTCTCAATCCAACCCACCTCATAAAGTTGTTGTTGTGGGAAAATAGCAGAGGAATATATAATAAAGGCGGGATGCAAATAAATAAATAAATCACAGACAAGACTGATGGGCATAAACTTTTTTCTATCCTTACTTTGTAACAATTGACCTTTAAGGGACACAATCTTTGATTCTGGAAGTTAAATGCAGTCAAGAAATCTAGTAGCTAGTTACATAAATTCCCTTCCATAAATTAGTCTTAGACTCCTTCTAAAACCATCACTTCACACATGGCAAATCAATTGAACGATCTGCAACAGATGAAACTCACCCTGGGAAAACTACCTTTATGAGCACCTTTATCTCCCCTACCATCTATGCATTGGATTAATCCAGAAAAGGACTTTTTAAAATAAAAGTCACAAAGGCATCCTTTGGCATTATCAAATATGCATGTCATAAAGAATTATGTACTAGCAGCTCTTAAATTATTCAAGGCTAAACTACTGGGCTCCATGTATATGGCGCCCAGTTAGGTTTTTTTATAAGAATGCTTTTGATAGAAGCTACCTAATCTAAAATTATAAGGGCTATAATACAAGCTCCTTACGCCACTTGAACCAGTTGGAATTAGACTGCATCTCCTTTGGAGCCCACCTTTGTCTTGAAGAACATCATGGATTCACTTCACCTTCACAGACAGGTGTGAATCTTCCTTTAAAAGACAAATTAATCTTCACCTGGTTTTGAGGTTTTTCTTTTCTGGCATTATCTGGTCTCACCCTTGATAAATTATGGTTGCCCTTTTGCTGAGGCTTAGATCTCCAAGCAGATCTCCCACTTCCATTACTGCATAACAGCTACCCTCCCCTGTTCCATTCCCAGCAGGGGTGGCATTCAGCAGGTTCTGACCAGTTCTGGAGAACCGGTAGCGGAAATTTTGAGTAGTTCGGAGAACCGGCCAATACCACCTCTGACTGGAGATTTTACGGTATCCTTCCCCTGCCACGCCCACCAAGCCACGCCCACAGAACCGGTAGTAAAAAAATTTGAATCCCACCACTGATTCCCAGATACCTTTTTATCTTTTCCCTTATTTCACGTAGGAGATTATTCACTTTGGCCAAATCAGAAAATTACAATGGAAGGGCAATAACTCATACTATAGATAGGTGATTAAAAAGACTGCACTTGTATATGTTCTGATATAGAAGTAAAATCTGTTTCACATGTATATATTGTACTACACAATGAATGAATGTTAGAACTCATAACACCTTCACATTCACTGACCAGGTCACTGTTTTTCTCCTTAACAAACTTCAGCTATTTCTAATAAAGTTACTACATTTTTAACAATAGCCATGGCCTGCATGAATCATCTGATGCCCTACACTGTTAATTGCTTCTGGCTTTTCTGTACAAGTTCTATTTTTTTTAAAAAAAAAAATTGTATGGCACTGTTATATATTTGATGTATTGTAATATCCTCTTCTTTGAAATATTAGTTTTGGACCATAAATAAAAGAAACTACGTGCTGTGTAAAGATGTGGTGTTCTTCCTTTTTGGTCCTCTGTGCAGAAACAGGCCAAAATTCCAGCTTTTAGTAGAAAACTGTGCAAATGGTTAGAACTGAACTTGGATCCCTTTCCTGAAGGGTGCAAAGCAAATGACTATCAGTTTCAATGCCTAGTGTTTGTTCATATCCGTGCGAATCACTGAATCTCAGAAGGCAGCATTGTAAGCCCAGCTCACAGCTGCGTGTGAGGTTTTTTTAATTCATAGGTTTCTGTATTCTGGTGAGAAACAGTTCAGTTTATATCTGAGCATTGACAGAAAGATTTTAGCAGCAGTATTTTCTCCCCATTAAACTCTTCCTCCCCCTGCCAATTCTATAGAGAGGGACATTTATAGTTTTCTCAGGGTCAGAGTGCCCCAAAAGAATATGTTCAGAGCCTCTAAATATGGTTTACATACTCTCTTTATCTTTATTTAGTTATACCTTTTGTCACCTGCCAACTGTCAAAAGTGGGTGATAATTTCAAATGTCTTTTCTCCGATACAAGAATTTTGAATAGATTAAATTGCTACCTGAATATTATGCCCCCAAAGAAAGATCCTTAAATCTCAGGGAACATGTCATTTTCAGAGGAAACCTGAAGAATGAGTGAGTTTACATATGGCTTTTATAAACACTTCTAGGAAAGTCTAATCACAGATGTCAGAAGCAAACAAGCGATAGTGAAATGTCAGATTGTCTTAACCTGTATTTTACATCTGTCTATTCACAGAAGGGAAATGAAGCCCTATCTGGCCTTCAGGGTACCTCTAGTCTAGTTGAAAAAGTAAATAACAGCTCAGGATAGACAAGGAGAGGGTAAAAGAACACTTAAATGGTATCACTGCTCTAAGTCTCCATGGCCAGATGAGCTACATCCTAGGGAAAGAATCTTCAAACTCCTAGAATTCCTGAGCTAACGTGACTGGAGGAGGAATTCTGGGAGTTGAAGTCCACAAGTCTTAAAGCTGCCAAGTTTGAAGACTCCTGTCCTAGGGTAATGAAGAAACTAGCAGATGTGACCAAACAGAACCACGAACAAGATGCCTGAAGACCGAAGTAGGGCAAATGATGTTCCTATCTTCAAAAAAAGGAAAAACCGAAGACCTAGGAAACTACAGAGCTATCAATCTGATATTGACGCTGGGCAAGATCCTTGAGCAAATTATCAACATGATTTTGAAAACTTGAGTAGTAATGAGAACTTGACATTTGGCAAAACCTCTTAGGATATCCTCATTAATAACACTGTAAAATATAGGATAGTTAGGTGTCCCCAAACCCCAGACTGCAGACCCATGGCCCTTTAGGAACTGGCCGGGCAAGTGAACGAAGTTTCATCTACATGTGCACAGGATCTAGGTCAGGGGTCTCCAATCTTGGCCACCAGGCTTAAAGTGGCCACGGTTGAAGACCTCTGAGCTAGGTAATGTGCGAACCACGCCCCCCCTCCCATTTCATGGAAAAATTGTTTTCCATGGAACCAGTCCCTGGTGTTCAAAAGGTTGGGGACCACTGGGTTAGATGATACAACCATTATATGTATTCATAAGTGGCTGAATGATACCCACCCATCCCAAAGAGTATTCATACTGTACATGGCTCCATATCAGCTTGGGGATTTGCATCAAATACCGTGTCATGAAGCTCTATCCTGGGCCTTGGACTGTTCAATATTTTTATTACTGACCTGGACAAAAGAAAGGATTGAAGAGAGCATGATCAAGACTGCATGTGACACAAAACTACGAGGGATAGGTAATGCTTCAGAAGAGTAACTGAAGGTTCAAAAAAGAACTAGACCGCTCTGAAGAGTAGGATGAAACAGACAAGACTGAAATTAAGAGGGAAAAATACAAAATCTGACATGTGGGGAGAAAAAAATGAAAAGCACCTACGTATAGGATGGAGACCTGAATGGAGACAGGATCTAGGTCAAGAGTCTTCAAATTTGGCAAGTTTAAGACTTGTGGACTTCAATTCCCAGAATTCTTGAGCTAGGAGGAACTGGAGGAGGAATTCTGGGAGTTCAAGTCCACAAGTCTTAAAGCTGTCAAGTTTGAAGACCCCTGACCTAGATCTTACAGATTATAAACTAAACATGATCCAACAGTGTGATGCAGCTGCTGAAAAGGGAATTGCTATTTTGGGGAGTATTAACAGGAGGAACACAGTGTCTTGATTACAGGGCAGAAATGCCCCATTTTACTTCACCCCAGGCAAGCCCCTATATCAGGCCGATGAGAGAATACTGGGTCCAGTTTTGGGAACTCCAATCTACAAAGGAAAGGACATCAACAAAGTATGTAGAGTTCAGATATATGTTCAGATCATGGCCATGAAGAAGGTGATGGGACTAGCAAGCCCTATGACAGTTAAAGGAACTGTTTGCCTGGTAAAAAGTAAGATTTAGGGGAATTTCAGTCATCCTCTTTAGATATCTAAGGAGTTACCACACAGAAGAGGATTTGAAACTGCACAAGAAGGTTTGAAACTGCACAAAAGCAGACCCAGACTAGAAGAGAAATTTCCCCACTGAAAAAGCTGTCATTAATTGCCTCATGAAGTGACCCATTCCTTTCCCTGGAGATCTTCAGATGGAGACTGGATAGCCTGGATATCTGAAATGCTTTACACCAAGTAGGGAGTCAGACTAGATGGTCTCTGAGATCCCTTCCAGTTCTACAATTTTCTGGAAGTCTGTGCAAAACAGGCAAAAATATTGGAGTTCTTTGTGCAGCTCTGCATGCTAAGCAAGCATCCACCGTTTCGTTTTATGATACCATCGGCTCTATCAAAAAACAGCTGTGGGGTATAGAAAATCCAAAATTACTGCTGGTAGGGCATGGAGGCAAGAAGACAACAAGTTGGCTGAACAGCTTCAGGTTCCGTGTGTGTTAGTGTTCCTTAGGATCACCACGCTTCATGCTAACAGCGAATCCAAGGACAGCATTACCCACAAGCAAAAGATGGTTTTTGAAGACTCAGCTCATCCTTATATGACTCATTTTCAAACCCTGTAAAACGGGGATGCCTGAATCTAAACCACCTTCTATAAATAAACCTGTGGATAAATCTCAATTCTTTTCCTGTATAAAAGCAAGCAAGGGAAGGAAAGTTTTGGTATTTCCAATACACAGGGACAAATAAGGAGAAAGGGGATATAAGGTCAATACCATTTTCCATCATCATCATCATCCTATTTGTCTCTTTATATGCCCCTTAGAAGAACTCACTGGAAGGAAGCAATTCGACTCCAGAATCCCAACTGGATCCGATCGCTTAGATAGCTAGCAGACGAGACCCTCCCCAGTTATGTTCAACTCTTTAAAAAGATCCAGCATTAAAGGTGGGGGGGGGGGAATAATAAGAGGAAACTCCTCTTTTTTCTCTCCCCGCTATGTTAATAGCGGCAAAATAGCTTAATTCACCTCAGGAAGACATACTGCACAGTTCGTGAACAGCCCCGGTCAGCACGTAGCGCCTTGCTAGACACGCTCCCGCAGAAGCCACCACCAACCTTGCGCCTTCCCGCCCTTTTTGCGTCCGCTCCGCTTGCGACCCTCTCCCACCGCCACGGGAAAGTACTTACGAATCGGCCGCAGCTTCAGGGGTTTCCCCATCTACTTTAAGTGGCGGTCCTCGCACAACGGATGAAGCCAACCGCGGAGAGATTACGGTGGCGGTGGCGGTGGCAGCGGCAGTAGGGAGAAAGCGGACTTGCAAGCGCGGCTTCTCGCCAGTTCTGCCAGTCCCCCGTCTCTAACTTTGGAAACTGCAACAGCGCCCTCCAGCGGAAAAAGCCGGGATTCCTACCTCCCTCCCCCGTTGGAATTAAGCGGGGGGAGGGGGGCGGCATCCTGGCGCAGAAATTCTGCGCTGATGCTTTCTGCTGAAGCGTTTTTGTTTTTGTTTTTAAATTACTGTTTCTCAACCCTGGCAATTTTGGAGATGTGTGGACTTTTATCTCCCAGAATCCCCCAGCCACCGTGGTGACTGGAGAGCTCTGGGGGTTGAAGTCCACACACCTTAAAAGTTGCCACGTTAAAAGAAAGAAACACTGCGTTATATTAATGCTGCAAAACGACCGCGTTTTGCACATCTTCTGTAACACATCCTGGACAAAAAGGAGGGGAAAAAGCAGAGGGGGAATGGGGTGGGGAGCGCTGCATTTCAGCATGTCGAAAGTGGGGCTAAATCTCAACGCAGAAATCTGAAGGGCGCCCTCTAACGTAGAGGGAGCCTGGCGCGGAGAGTAGGATGGTTTTAGAACAGAAGTTTCTCCAACCTTGGTAACTTTAAGACTTGTGGACTTCGACTACCAGAATTCCGCAGACAGCATAGTCCACAAGTCTTAAAGTTGCCAAGGTTGGAGACTCCTGTTTTAGAAAGT
Organism: Notechis scutatus; assembly: GCF_049901735.1. NCBI lineage: Eukaryota > Metazoa > Chordata > Lepidosauria > Squamata > Elapidae > Notechis > Notechis scutatus. The sequence continues at coordinate 65,145,102 of NC_142011.1, read as the reverse complement.
GTGCCTGTCTCTTTCAGAGAAAAGTGCAAAGCACCTCAATTATTACAATAACTTATTACAACGTTTTACTGTAGTTTTGGGACCTATGTGGGGATGGGGGAGGACTTCAATAACATATTTGGGGTTTTGAGCACATTTAAAGGCCGTTTTCTCAAAATAGCTTCCACAAAAGTCATGAACTTTTCCTAAATATCTATTTGTTTAAAAATAGTGTTTCTCCATTCTGGCAATTTTTAAGATGTGTGGACTTCAACTCCCAGAATTCCCCTGCCAACATTGGTGTCTGCAAAATTTTGGGAGTTTATAAAGGCACACATCTTAAAGCTGCCAAGTTTGCAAATCACTTAAGTGGACAAAGATGCTTGCTGCCACCCCTTTTAGTTGCTCAAGAATGTTCTCTTCCATTTTAGTCTTCCTTTAACATTTCTTTTTCTGAATATGTCACCATAGTCCCAAACAACACACTTATCCATCATGCATTTATTATGTTAATATTTTTCACACAGCGATGCATGTGTGATCCAGGAGCATTTTTAGCATGAATGTGATATTTGAAGTTAGTCCTTGGTTTTATAGCGTCTATTTAATTAAATAATTAAATAATTTATTATAAAATCAAGCCATACTAGAGAGGTTTGCCACTATTTTGAAGGAGAGGAACAAGAGGAGGAGGAGAAGAACTAGGAAGAAGAAGAAGAAGAAGAAGAAGAAGAAGAAGAAGAAGAAGAAGAAGAAGAAGAAGAAGAAGGAGGAGAGGAGGAGGAGGAGGAGGAGGAGGAGGAGGAGGAGGAGGAGGAGGAGGAGGAGGAGGAGGAGGAGGAGGAGGAGGAGGAGGAGGAGGAAGAAGAAGAAGAAGAAGAAGAAGAAGAAGAAGAGAAGAAGAAGAGAAGAGAAGAAGAAGAAGAAGAAGAAGAAGGAAAAAAAATGGTAATAGTTATTCTTCTGGAGTCATACATTACAACAGCCCACAAAATTACCGTTTGAAGAATCTCTAAGGAAGTCATGAAGCTATTCATATCCAATTACTTGAAACATGTGACTCTAACCAAATTCTTTCTTTTGTGACCATTTCTGATATATATCAATTTGTATTATGGAGCAAAGCCACACACACAGGCTGCATATTTTCTAGGCCAGGCTGTCATAACTATAGACACCTTTGCCCTGCATATTTTCGTGGCTGGAGAAGCAAAACCATGCTTATAATTTTAGCAGATGAAAAAGGCACCCAGCATTTATATTCAGCTTGATTTTAATTTTGATACAGGCTTCCCAAGTTGCATATGTCCTCACCTCAAGCAAATCTGTCATCTTTCAGAGCTCTCAGCCAAAGCAAAGATTAATTTTTATTATCTTTGTGTTGCTGAGAAAAGAGCCAGAAGATTAAGGGAAACATAATCCAATAACAGAACTCTATAAAGAAAAATACCATGAACACAAAAGAAAAGGGACAGAGTTTTCTAAAGGGGGAAAAAACACCTCTGCTTATTTTTAATACCAAGAAAGCTGTTTCTCCTTTTTATACTTTCCATTGTACTGATCCATCTGAAGGATTCATAATTCAATCATAAGGCATGGTTCCATCTCTGATTTTTGTAAGCAGAATCCAAGGTTGGTCTTTGGCTGCAACCATCTGTTGCAGAGGGAAGATGAGGGGAGAGTAGTGGTTGAATTAGGCATGATGATGACAAAATAGACAGGGCTATGTGAACACATTTTAGAGTTCGAAGTTTTGGCATAGAAAAGTGCTTGGGGTTTTTACTATGGTAGGTGGCAGCACCTAGCTGGATCTGGCTGGTCTTAAAAAACTAAACAATATTGCATCTGTTTAATATTTAGGAGTGAGACCATCAGAAATCCATGAGCCCTACTGGTACAGTGGTTAAAATGCGGCATTGCAGGCTAACTCTGCCCAAAGTCTGAAGTTTGATCCTGACAGCTCAAGGCTGACTCAGCCTTCCATCCTTCCGAGGTCAGTAAAATGATGACCCAGAGAGTGCTGTAAATCATTATGAGGCTAAATATCTTAGCGCTACTGCTATTGTAGGGCTCAATGGGAAACTGCAAACCTATTTGTAAAAAAGATGGTGGCAAACTTTTTTCCTCACTGTGGCTGAGATACACTTCTACAATTACTACTACTACTATTACTACTACTAATAAATTTAATTCCTATAATTCACACATTGGCCAACTCTCAGAAACTCTGGGCAGTTTACAAATTGTTAACTACATTTGAAAATAAGAAAACCAGACAAAACCAAAAAGAGCAAAGATACCAGAGACGACACATCCAGATGAGAACAAAGAAAAAGTAGAAAAAGGAGCTTCAATCTCACTTGCCAAAGACCTGGGTAAAACATCAACAAAATGAAGGCCATTCAAATCTTGGGGTGGGCTGAGGGGGTTTGGTGGAGAGAACTTTGTTCCAGAGGCCAGCTGCCAAGACAGTGAAAGCACACTTTTGGGTTCCTCACAAATGTATTTATCAGATTTATAGCACTACACAACTCATATACATCACTCTGAGTAGTGTAGAATAAAACAATCAAGTAAACAATTATAAAGCAATATCATATAACAGTTGAAAAAGTTGAAAACAAGTAGAATGGGTCAACATCCTACACACAGTACAGCTACCTCATGGGCTTTCTACTTCCGAGATCTCCTGTTGAAAGAATCAGGAATTTGTTTAATTGAAGGATCCTGAAATCTACCATCGATGCCTGATTGAATCAGCTCTATGAGCGTGTCCATGAAGTCATCAGGAATGTAAATTTATTTTAATGTCTTTCAATTATTTTCTTGTATTGACAAGCTGCTAAGATTATACTAGGGCTTATAATTTAGTACATGTATCCAGGGGTGGGATTCTACCTGTTCAGGCCGGTTCGCAAGAACCAGATTTTATTTTTACATCCAGCAGGCATGATATTCCGCTCTGGAAAAAAAATCAGGGCCGGACAAAAGAGACCCCCCCGCCACGCGCCCGGGGAGCGCCCGCTGCTTTCCCTCGCCGGGGCCGGGCGGCGGCGTGTTGCACGGAGGCTGGTCTGTGGCTGGCCCAGCTCCCTTTTCCTGCCACTCAGCGGCCTCCGCTCGCACCGCCCAGGCTCTGCTCAGGTATCCGGCTGGGGCTGTCAGGAGTTGCTACCGCCGGCGCAGCTCCATGCGGCTCCAGTCCCGCGTTGCCTCGGGAAGGGAAAGGCAAAACCAGGAGCCGCTGCTGCCGTTGCAAAGCGCCGCCGCGGCTCTTCCTTTTTGCCTTTCCCTTCCTGAGGCAACGCGGGACTGGAGCCGCGCGGAGCCGCGCCAGCAACTCCTGACTCGCGCCTCCGAGGGGAGGGGAAGGAGGAGAAGAAGGGGTGGGGGGAAAGGAGGGGGCGATTCCCCAAAAAATCGGAATTCCGATTTTAATCGGAAGAATATCATGCCTGATCCAGTTCGGTGAACCGGTAGTTCTGAAACCAGCTGGCCCCGCCTGCCCTGCCCCTCCCCTCCCAGGAATCCCCATGAAGCCTGTCTGGCTACCAGGTAAGTGTAGGGTAGCCTCCTGGGAGCAAAGACGGGCATTGGGGGAGTCCGGTGCCGCCGCCCACCCAATTTTTGCTCCCAAGAGGGTCCAGGGAGGCTTGCTAGGCCAAAAATGGAGGGTTGGGTGGTCTGGCGCTGCCCCCACCCTGTTTTTTGCCCCCAAGAGGCTTCAGGGAGGCCTGCTAGGCCGAAACGCCACCCCACCCCGTTTTTGCTCCCAAGAGGTTCCAGGGAGGCCTGCTAGGCTGAAAACGCCACCCTCACCCCGTTTTTGCTCCCAAGAGGCTTCAGGGAGGCCTGCTAGGCTGAAAACGCCACCCTCACCCCGTTTTTGCTCCCAAGAGGCTTCAGGGAGGCCTGCTAGGCTGAAAACGCCACCCTCACCCCCGTTTTTGCTCCCAAGAGGCTTCAGGGAGGCCTGCTAGGCTGAAAACGCCACCCCCACCCCGTTTTTGCTCCCAAGAGGCTTCAGGGAGGCCTGCTAGGCTGAAAACGCCACCCCCACCCCATTTTTGCTCCCAAGAGGCTTCAGGGAGGCCTGCTAGGCTGAAAACGCCACCCCACCCCATTTTTGCTCCCAAGAGGCTTCAGGGAGGCCTGCTAGGCTGAAAACGCCACCCCCACCCCATTTTTGCTCCCAAGAGGCTTCAGGGAGGCCTGCTAGGCTGAAAACGCCACCCCACCCTATTTTTGCTCCCAAGAGGCTTCAGGGAGGCCTGCTAGGCCGAAACGCCACCCCCACCCGCTTTTGCTCCCACAAGGCTCCAGGGAGGCCTGCTAGGCTGAAAACGCCACCCCCACCCCGTTTTTGCTCCCACAAGGCTCCAGGGAGGCCTGCTAGGCCGAAAACGCCACCCCCACCCCGTTTTTGCTCCCACGAGGCTCCAGGGAGGCTTGCTAGGTCCCGTTTTGGGCCTAGGAGGCCTCCCTGCAATCTCCTGGGAGCATCCAGCTATCCACTGTGCCTGGATTCAGTGTTTATCCAAAAGAACATTTGGAGCTAATTCAGTATTGATTACTGCTTTGAGAATGTTCTGGGTAAACAAAACTATGCAATCTCCTAAAACTGTTGGAGCCAATCTTCTTTCTTCTTCCATATCATCCTCTTCAAAACTAGTAAGTTGCTCTGCTTTTTCATGCCAGGCTTAGTGTGGTAAGTTCAGTGTGGGTTTTGTAGATAACAGCTACCTTTAGGTCTCTCTCATTCATTTGCTCAATTTCAGAGCATACATTACACCAGGGATCCCCAACCTTTTCGACGCCGCGGCCCGGTTCCGGCGCCAGCTGGGCGCCGCCATTTTTTACGAAAAATCACTTCCGGTGACGTCACGGGCGATTTTTTCAAAAATGGCGGCGCTAGCTTCGTGAGCTTTTCGGGTAGAAATGGCTTTCTACCCGGAAAAGCTCACTGAAGCGCTGGCGCCGCCATCTTTTTGGATTTAAAAATTGCTTTTTTACCAAAAAGATGGCGGCGCCCAGCAACCAGCGGCCCGGTAAGGCTTGTTCCGCGGCCGGTGCCGGTCCGCGGACCGGCGGTTGGGGACCCCTGCATTACACAATTTCCAAAGCATAATTCAGACTATTCAGCAGTTTGCCTAGCTGCTGCTTCATTACTTCTTTTGCTGTTACAACCTTTATGGAGTGTCCAATGGCCTTTTAAGTTTGACAAGCAAAAAACATAGTAAATATTTCCTCACAAATATTTTCCCTCTTCCACTTTGTGGTTCGATGTTTAACATGCAAAATTTATTTATTTATTTATTTGATTTGCCAATTGTTTACAAGATAATAAGTATAAGTGTATACATAGTTGTGAATACATGAAATGGGTACATATAAGAAAAATAAAAGAAGAATAAGATAAACAATAGGACAGGGACGGTAGGCACGTTGGTGCGCTTTATGCACGCCCCCTACAGACCTCTTAGGAAAGGGGTGAGGTCAATAGTAGACAGTCTAAGGTTAAAGTTTTTGGGGTTTGGGGAAGAAACTACAGAGTCGGGTAGAGTATTCCAGACATTGACCACTCTATTGCTGAAGTCGTATTTCCTGCAATCAAGTTTGGTGCGGTTAACTTTGAGTTTGTATCTATTGTGTGCTCTTGTGTTGTTATGGTTGAAGCTGAAGTATTCATTGACAGGTAGGACATTGCAATGTATGATTTTATATACCATGCTTAAATCAGACCGAAGACGGCGTAATTCAAGGTTTTCTAGTTCTAGAATTTCAAGTCTGGTGGCATAAGGTATTCTACAACGAGTAGAGGAGTGGAGAACTCTTCTTGTGAAATATTTCTGGACTTTCTCAATTGTGCTAATATCAGATACGTAATGTGGGTTCCAGACTGATGAACTGTATTCGAGTATTGGTCTAGCAAATGTTTTGTATGCTCTGGTTAGTAGTGTGATATTACCAGAGAAAAAGCTACGTAGGATTAGGTTAACAACTCAATGCCTTTTTGGCTATGTAGTTGCAGTGGGCTCTAGCACTTAGATCATTAGAGGTGAGTATTCCAAGGTCCTTTACAGAGCTTGGGTCATCAACAAGATCTTGACTATTCAGCTTGTATTTTATTTTCTGATTTTTTTGCCAATATGTAAGACAGAGCATTTATTTGTTGAGATTTGAAGTTGCCATTTGTTTGACCATTCTGATACATAGTCAAGATCTTTTTGTAGGGTAGCAGTATTGTCTGTGGTATTGAACAGCTTTACATCATCAGCGAAAAGAACGCAATTGCTCTTAATATGATCACAGAGGTCATTTATGTAGAGTATGAAGAGAGTTGGTCCTAGAACACTGCCTTGGGGACACCACTATTGACAGGTACAGAATTTGATAGGACGCTCCCAATTTTGACCATTTGTTGTCTGTTTGCCAGGAATGCTTCTATCCAGTTATTCAGTTGTCCAGAGATACCATAGGATTTTATTTTTAGGAGTAGTTTGTCGTGTACCACTGAATCAAAGGCTTTACAGAAGTCTATGTAGATTGCGTCTATTGCTTTGCCCTGGTCGAGTTGTGTCGTTCATATGTTTTTGCAGTGTAAGAGTTGCAGATTACAGGATAGTTTTTTTCTGAAACCAAATTGTTTATTGGAGAGTAGGTTGTTTGTCTCTAAGTGGAGGATGATGGATTGGTTAATAATTGATTCCATGACTTTACAGGTGACGCAGCATAAGGAGATTGGTCTGTAATTTTCAACTAGGCTTGGGTCTCCCTTTTTGAAGATGGGGATGACTGTGGCTTGTGACCATAGGTTAGGCAAGGAGCTGGTCCTGAAAGATTTTTCAAAGATTATGCTTAGAGGTTTGGCTATGGCAGTGGATAGCTTTTTAAGAAGTAGGCACATATTCCATCCGGTCCAATAGATAGAGATGGTTTTAGATTGCGTAGTGCTTTTCAACATTGTCTTCTGTAAAATCGATATGTATTAGATCATTGTTGTTATCTGTACGGCTAGGAAATACTGGGCATGATCCATTGCTGTTTACAAATACTGAGCCAAGAATGTGTTAAAGATGTTGGCTTTAATGGTGTCGTCGTTGCAGTCTTTACCATCAGGTCCTATCAAGGGTGGGATAGACCTTGAGTCTTTTAGTTTGTTGTTTACAAAATTGTAAAAAGCACGGGTGGAATTGGTGCTTAGAAGGTTTTCCTCTTGTTTAATGTGATAATTGATGCATTTGGTCTTTATCTGGTGGCATAAATTTTTGTATCGGCTTTTGAAATTGGCAACGTGACCAGATTTGTTTTTCCGCCAGAGTGATCTCTTTTATGTGCTGTGTTACTATTCAGGCAGTTTGCAAACTTGAGTTCTTTTGTTATTGGAAGGCAACTCTTTAATTTGAAGATGGTGGTAAATTCTTGGTAATAAAATGGCAAGTAGAAAGGCTCAATTCTACTTGCCATTTAGAAAGGGTTAGAAAGAATGAGAAGGTTAACCTTTGCTTTGTTTCTAATCTCCTTTTCTTGACTTGGTCTTCATAAAAAGTAGCTTTGGAATTGAAGCCATATGTGTTAAAATAAAATTATTTCTGTTTAAGTATAAGTATGCAAAAAGTTTCAAGATTAATCCAAGATGTTTAATATCTGTGTTGTACTAAGGTTTAAGTCAGAGGTCTTCAAACTTGGCAAACTTTAAGACTTGTGGACTTCAACTCCCAGCTATGCTGGCTGGAGAATTCTGGGAGTTGAAGTCCACAAATCTTAAAGTTGCCAAGTTTGGGGACCTCTGGTTTAAGTAGAAAGAGGTTCAAGCTGAAAATATACCATGAATAGCATAGAGATGCATGGTAGCTTTCTTTCTTTCTTTCTTTCTTTCTTTCTTTCTTTCTTTCTTTCTTTCTTTCTTTCTTTCTTTCTTTCTTTCTCTTAAAAGGAAGAAGAAAAAGAAAGAGGGAGGGATGGGATGGGAGAAAGAAGGAAGGGAAAGGAATGTGAATGAGATATGGATGGATGGATGGATGGATGGATAGAGGGAGGGAGGGAAAGAAAAAGGAGAGGATGGACCACAAACACTGGCACTAGACACAGCTTCAGAGGATGCTTTGAAACAGCACAGCAATCCTGGGCTGGAAGGGGCCTCAGAGGTCATCTAGTCCAACCCCGCACCAAGAGTATTGTTAAAGTGAGTTTTTATCTTTTGACCCACCCAGTCACGTGACCACCAAGCCATGCTCAACCAGTCACGTGACCACCAAGCCACGCCCAGTCAGCAAGCCATGACCAGCCAGTCACATGACCAGCAAGGCACACCCACAAATTAGGCCATGCCCACAGAACTGGTTGTTAAGAAATTTGAATCCCACCCTTGCATGTATCGGTCTCAAAGTGCTAGCAAAGCAAGTTGCCCAGTTTTTAGCCATAGTAATAAGCACATTAGGGAGTCTTTCTCTCAAATTTTACTTTTAACTATCCTTAGCTGCAAGCTAAAATTTAGAGCAAAAGTACTGAAGGGAAATCATTTTCCGTTCTCTTCCAGCTGCATGCTGATTTCTCAGCCCCGCAAGAAAGTTATTCAGACCTTGCATTGTTTTCTTTCCAAGAATAAGAAGATCTTGTGGATGTGTAGCAAGTTAGAATAGACACTCCTGCATTCATCAGGCCTTCTCCCATCTCTCATTGCCCTGCTCCCTGATTCAACATTTTGATATTTCCTTTCAAGAGAGAGGGAAGTATTGGAAGTGTGGAAAGGGAACTTCACTAGGACAGTGGTGACACCCAAGCAGGAAAAGCCCACAGGGGAACTTCAGGCCAGCCATAAAACAAACTTGCAAAGGAAAAGAAATTTAATAAAAAGTATTGAAAGGAGCCCCCTAGACAAAAGCCAAGTAATTAAAGCTAGTGAAACAAGGAAAAGAAAAAACCCTTACAAATACAGGACATGCCAAATCAGCAAAACAAACAGACAAAAGACACAGAATAAATTACATAAGAAACAGACAGGAGATTGCCGAAAAACAAATAGGAAAACCCATTATAAAGGTAAAAGAGATTAAGAAAGAACCGATAAGGCAACCAAGCCGCCCCACAGGGTTTATTCTCTGCACCTCGCTAAGTATGCCTTCCGGCGAAAATTAAACTCTGACAGGATTTTAATTTCTAAACATTAAATATTAAACACTAAACGAACATTCACCCACAAAGAAAGGAAAAAGGTATAAAAACCAGGAACTTACCATTCGAAGACAGCCGCACTGTCTCTTGCCTTCCTGAAAATAAAAAGATCCGGCTTTCAAGCAGTTGTCTGAATCCTTGTGCCGGAACTCTCCCAGCGGGAAAATTCGAATCCTCGAAGAAAGGCACTTTGACAGCCTTTCAACAGAAGGAAGAGTTATGGATAGTCTATATAACATGTAGTTTAGCACTTAAATAACTCCAAATCTCTTTTCTCATTGCTCATTCTTTCACTTCTTTCTACTGACAACATTCAGAAACTTTTTCAGGCAGTAGGATGTGGTTTAAGTTCCAGTCTGGGTTTTTGAAAAAGCATTACAAGTAGTCCTCGTTCAGTGAGGAGGATGAAAAAATAACTTGACAACTGGTCCTTGCACTTAGGACCTTCCCCAGTCTATAAAGCAAACAAAAGCTGAAGTAAGACTGTCAGCATAAACATAGTTTCACTTAGTGACCGTAACAACTGAGTTGCTGGTCCGAACCGTGATGTCTAAATGAGGGTAAATGAGCCTGTATAGATGATATCATAGAGTGGTTGCCAGGGACTGTGAACATGTACGATTACATCAACGAATACTCATTTGTTAGAAAAGCACCTGAAATCCAAACAAAGAGAGACTGAATGTTCTGTTCCAAGAAACAACCAGTGATGCCAATGTATCTTTGTGAATAACCTTTAAGTGAACAATTTCTCCAAAATACAACAATCATTTACAAATCACTTTTCCCAGTATCATATCCACACGGATGCAAACACATCCACATTCAACATATGAACTGGCTCCTATACTTCCAACAGTTATTTCCCAAAAGCTACTTTTCTAAATGTTTGCTAGCCCTATTAGCTTTCTCTATGGAGAGGGCAGACAAGTTTATTGGATACCCAAGGGAGGATGGGCCTTTAAGGATCTCTTGAACCCTTCTAAAGAAGGTAGACATATCTAGCAGGAGAACCTTAACTATTGCCTATTGTCCTAATCAAAAGATCACCAGATCTGTCACAAGGTGAGTTTATGGCACCCAAGCCCAGATGTCTCCAGAGTAGAATTGGAGGGGACTTCAAGGATCATCTAGGTTAATCAATTATGTGTATAAATAGGGTTTTTAGGAAGATAATGCCATTACTTAAAATGATGGCATGGAGAAATAGATGTGTTTATCATTATCATATTGATAACACCAGGGGTGGGATTCTACAGGTTTGCACCTATTCACTAGAATCGGTTGTTAACATTCTAAGCAGTTCAGAGAACCAGTTGTTAGAATTACTGGCCTAATCCTGTAAGGAAGACAGGAAGGAAACATTCTGGTGTTCCTTACAGAAACTGCCTCTCCGTTAACCCTTATTACATTCTTGGCAGGACTAGACTTCCTGTCTCAGGAACTACTCTGGAGTCTTTTTCCCCTCCTTTGCTGGTACTTTGCTTGTGTGGAGTAACCATTCAAAGTTACAGTGGCACTGAAAAAAGTGACTTATGACCATTTTTCACACTTACAACTGTTGCAGCATTCCACAGTCATGAGAGGCCAGGCGAGGAGATGCGTGCCTCGATGTGAGTGATGTTAAATTGGCCACGCCCAGCCAATCACATTACCACCAAGCCATGCCCACCAACTAAGCCACGCCCACAGAACCAGTTGTTAAAAAATTTGAATCCCACCCCTGGATAACACCAAGCACTAAATCTCCTGAACAACGGTCATCCAGCAATTTTATATAGATAATGGGGTCAGAATTAAATCTAAGAGCCTCCCTATAACAGCTTCTGTTTTAAAGACCAGCTGGTGCCAAATACCACCACGAGATTTACCCCAGACAAAAAACAAAACAAAAACAAAACCAGAACCACTGCAATGCAGTGTCTTCATCTCCATAATCCCAGGCAAATGAACACGCTATCACGATCAAAAGTACTTCAAAGACACCCAAAATAATAAATATGGTTCAGGGGTGGGATGCTATCGGTTCTGCCCGTAGCTCTGAAGAGCAGCAGACACCAAACCGGCTCTGTGTTTGCTGCTGTTTGGCCCACCCACCCGCCTGGGCTCTTACCTGTCCTTTATTTCCTGCTTTTTCAACCTCAGCTGCTTTGCGCGGCACAGCTGAGGTTGAAAAAGCAGGAAAAAAGGCTTTTCAAATGCTGCGCACCCGCATGCAGCACTTTTCAGCTGTCCGGGTGGCACAGCCTAATGTTTTTACACGTGCGCAAAATGTAGTCACCGAACCAGTAGTAACACCGGTTGAATCCCACCCCTGATATGGTTGCATTCTCTCATTCAGGTAATTTGCAAGATTCATCTGCATTCATTTGCAAGATTCATCTTTGGCTGTCCAAAGTCATTTTTAGCTTCATTTTTCTAACTTAAATCAGGTCTAGATAAACGATTTCTTGCCTGTAGTTGATTAACCACCACTTCCTTTATTATCTTTCTCAATCATTAAAGTTAGAAAATAGCTTCTAATTATTGATCTGCAAAGTTCCAGAATAGCCTCTGAAGAGATCTAAAAATTTCTGTGCTGCAGGATTGTCCAGGAGACCTGTTCTGACACTTCATTGCATGAAGATATCCGCCATGTTGGGCCGGAATCCAAAGAGTAGATGGAGATCCATTCAATTCCAAGCAACTTGCCAACATCTTCAGGGGTCACAAACTAAAACTCATCCAGTAAACACAAATAAATATTGCTCAAAGACTATAGGATATAAGAGTTAGCTTATTATAGTTTTTATAGTATAGTTTAGGACAGACTGGAGGAATTTGCTCAAGCAGTCAAGGAAACGCTCCCAGGCCCGACTGAAACAAATGCATCTGAACAATGGGAACATTTCAAGAATGCTGTTTATAACACCGCCTTGTCAGTATTTGGTAAGGAGACCAGAAAGACAGCAGATTGGTTTGAAGCCCACTTGGAGGAGCTGACCCACTGAGGAAAAGAGGAGAGCTTTAATTGTATATAAAGCCTGTTCCAGTGAGCGTAACCTACGGGTTCTGCGAGCTGCTCGTAGTAAAGCCCAACAGACCACCAGGAGATGTGCTAATGATTACTGGCTGCTCTCGGATCTTTGCTCTCGGATCCAGATAGCAGCTGACACAGGCAACATCAAGGGGATGTATGATGGCATCAAGCAGGCCTTAAGTCCAATACAGAAGAAATCTGCCCCCCAGGCAAGGTCATCCAGGACCCAGCACAGCAGATGGTACGCTGGGTGCAGCAGTATTCTGAGTTATATTCCAGAGAAAATGTTGTAACTGAAGAAGCATTGAATAACACTGAGTGCCTGTCTGTCTTGGAGGAGCTTGCCAGTGAACCAACTTTAGAAGAACTCAACGGGGCCCTAGATTCCCTTGTCTCTGGCAAGGCACCCAGGAAAGATAACATTCCTGCTGAAGTTCTGAAGTGCTGCAAAGAGATCGTCCCCACTGAACTGCATGAAATCTTCTGTCTTTGTTGGAGGGAAGGTGGAGTAGCGCAGGGCATGAAGGATGCAAATATCATCACTCTGTATAAGAACAAGGCGACAGGGGTGACTGTAACAACTACCGCGGCATCTCTCTTCTTAGTGTTATAGGGAAGCTGCTTGCCTGTGTCGTACTGAAGAGGCTCCAGATGCTTGCAGAGAGAGTCTATCCAGAATCACAGGGCGGATGCTGAGCCAACAGGTCCACTACTGATATGGTATTTTCCCTTAGACAGTTGCAGGAGAAGTGTAGGGAACAAAGACAGCCACTTTTTGTAGCCTTCATAGATCTTACAAAGGCTTTTGACTTGATTAGTAGGGACTGCCTTTATAAAATCCTCCCCAATATTGGATGTCCACCTCAGCTCCTCAACATCAGGTCCTTTCATGAGGAAATGAAGGGCACAGTAGTTTTTGATGGCTTAACATCAGATTCCTTTGACATTCAAAGTGGAGTGAAGCAGGGCTCTGTCCTCGTGCCAACTCTATTCAGGATCTTTTTTGCTGTCATGCTGAAACACACTTTTGGAACTGCAACAGAGGGTATTTATCTCCAGACCAGATCAGATGGAAAACTGTTTAATCTCTTTAGAGTGAGAGCAAAGACTAAATTCCAGCTGACATGCTTGTGGGATTTTCTCTTCACTGACGATGCTGCCGTTACTGCTCACTCTGCCAAAGACCTTCAACAACTTATGGATCATTTTAGCTAAGACTTTGGACTGAAAAAAACACAAGTCATGGGTCAGGATGTGGATTCACCTCCCTGTATTACAATCTCTGCACAAAAATTGAAGGTCGTCCATGACTTTGTATACCTTGGCTCAACTATCTCCGACACTCTCTCTTTAGACACTGAGCTGAATAAACATATTGGTATAGCAGCCACCACATTTTCCAGACTTGCAAAGAGAGTATGGCTTAAGAAGCTGACGGAACATACAAAGATTCAGGTCTATAGAGCCTGTGTCTTGAGCATACTCTTGTACTGCAGCGAGTCTTGGACCTTTTACGCACAGCAGGAGAGAAGGTTGAACACTTTTCACATGCGCTGTCTCTGACATATTCTTGGCATCACCTGGCATGACAAAGTTCTAAATAGCACCGTCTTGGAACGTGCTGTAATTTTTAGCATGTATATACTATTGAAACAGCAATGTCTGCACTGGCTTGGGCAGTGAGGATGGCTGATAGTTGGATTCCAAAAGACCTCCTATATGGAGAATTAGTGCAGGGAAAGTGCCCTAGAGGGAGACCCACAGCTGCGATATAAGGATATCTGCAAGAGGGATCTAAAGGCCTTGGGAATGGACATCAACAGCTGGGAAACCTTGACCTCTGATCATTCAGCTTGGAGACTAAAGATGCAGCATGGCCTTCTTCAATTCAAAGAGACACTTGTTAGGCAGGCAGCCTGGAACCAGCAAAATCTGGGGACTGGACAGGAGACTGGCTGTAACTGTCCTCAGTGTGGAAAGGATTGCCACTCTCAAATTGGCCTTTTTAGCCACACTAGATGCTGTTTTAGGGCCTCTTTTCAGAGCACGATACCATAGTCTCTTGAGACTGAAGGATGCCAATATATAGTTGTTATGTCTCACCTGTAGCCACAAAGTGAGAGTCCAAATGTCTCACAGCAACAAACACGAACAAATGAATATCAGACACCACAGAGTTAACTCCTCTCTGTAATCGTCGTTGGCAGCTCTCCCAGAAACTGTCTTTGAACCATTATAACGAGTCACTAGATGATTCAGAGCCAAAAGGGCAAACAGAAGACTTCTTCCACGCTGCGAGGTAATTAACAAGTTGATCCGGACAGGGCTCCAGAGTTAACACGCCTCCTTATATTTCCTGAAGGGGCGTGTCAGTCTCTTAATCAATCTCTGATTCGACGTCTCCTTCCAGTTTGTGCTTGACATTTCTGCTTACGTCTGTTCCTTGCATCAAACCAAGATTCTTCGCTTTGATCTTCATCTAAGGTCTCTGGCACGTTCTCCTGATTCTCTGCTGACACAGGTGTAATTAATGAGGAAGGTACGGGAGAGGATGAGGACTCCGAAACTTCCAGAAAAGCAGGTTCAAACCCCAATGCCCTATCTTCCTCCTCCTCCTGACTTCCATTTATGTCACTTAACAAGGCAGGCTCAAACCTTTATGCCACGTCTTCCTCATCACTCTGTCTTCTGACAGAGCAGGCTCGATCCTCTGAGTCACAACACTATCCCTCACCGCAGGGCCCTTCCCCGAGTCTGAGCGATCCGGATACGGCTTCGATGGAAATTGTGTATGATATAACCGGATAAGGTCCGGGGCATGCACTTTAGACGCATCCTCCCAAGAGCGAATCTCTGTTTCATTCTCCAGTCTCCCAACGAAGTACTGAAATCGTCCTTTCAGCCATCGTGAGTCATGAATGCCAACTACCGTAGCATCAACAACAGGATCATCCCTGGGCCCAGATGGAGAACCCGTATCGTCGGGAAAACGGAGAGTGCATAAAGGGGGTGTCAGGAACTAGAAGGGAATGGTGGAAGACAGGATGAATGCGCATGGAGCGCGGTAGGGTGAGCCGATAAGCAACGGGATTGATGACCGCCTCGATAGGGAAGGGACCAATGAAGTGATGATCTAACTTCTTAATCGGACGATCACCCGGAGATGCTTCATGGACAACCACACCCTGTCTCCCACAGCCAGCAGGCGTCGCCCGACACGACCGATCCATGAACCTTTTATAGTCCGCCTTGGCCCGTTCCAATTGTTGGGAAATCAATTGATGCACGAATGAAGTTCAGATAAAAAGTCTCGTGTTTCTGGAACCGGGGAATCCAACATTGACAAGGAAAAAACCTCAGATGGTAACCCACATTTTGCGTAAAAGGCGACATGTGGGTGGAGGTGTGCTGAGAATTGTTAAAAACAAACTCCGCCAAAGCAGGATAGGTCACCCAGTCGTTTTGTGGTTGATTAACAAAACATCTGAGGTATTGGTGAGGATGCCAATTACTTTCTCAGTCCCGCCATCGGTTTCCGGATGGTGCGCCAACGCTAAACATACTTGTACCCGTAATGCATTCATTAGGCTCTTCCAGAATTGAGCGGTGAACTGGACACCACAATCTGAAACAACTCTGTCCAGTAAGCCATGCAAGCGGAATACATGTTGCAGAAAAAGTCGGGCAGTAACACAAGCCGATGGTAACCTTCTACATGGAATGAAATGGGCCATCTTGGTGAGCATGTCAACCACCACAAGTACCATTGTATAACCCGACGAAGAGGGCAAGTGTGTTAAAAAGTCCATGGAAATTGCCCCCCCAGGGTCGGTTCAGAGTCGGTAGTGGTTGAAGAAGACCAGGAGGCGCACCTGACACAGCTTTTGCTTGCCGACACGGTACACAAGAGGCAACATAAGCAAAGACATCATGCCGGACTCGAGGCCACCAAAAAGTCCTTGTGACCAAATGAAGGGTTTTGAAGAACCCAAAATGGCCAGCAACTGGATTGTCATGACATTGAGTCATGATGAGAGCTCTAAGTGTCCTGGTGGGTACATACAATCTGCCCCGATGTCTTAGTAAACCCTCCTCCAGAGTCCATGGAGAATCAGGACCAATTTCCCCCATTCGTTGCTGCGACCAATCGTCCAAACGTTGCGCCTCTTGTATGCGAGCCCTCAAATCCACCGGTTCCTGGATCACGGCCAAAAATTCTGGTGGTAACACCGTACGTGGAGGAAGAGGTTCTTCAGGACACAGATATTCCGGTTGATGAGATAGGGCATCAGCTCTTTTATTTTGACCACTGGGGATGTACGTGAACGAAAAATTGAACCTAGCGAAGAACAACGACCACCGGATCTGTCGTTGGTTCAATTTCCGAGCAGTGGTCAAATGCTCCAGATTACGGTGATCTGTCCTAACCTCCACCTTGTGCCGGGCCCCCTCAAGGTGATGTCGCCAGACCTCAAACGCAGTCTTGATGGCCAGCAACTCTTTTTCCCAGATTGTATAATTACGCTCGGAAGTAGTAAGTTTCCTTGAGTAATATGCGCATGGAAAAAGAGGTGCACCATCCACTGGGGCTTGTAACAACACCACTCCAATGGCCACGTTGGATGCATCCGTCTCCACCACAAATGGACGATGGGGGTCGGGTTGTCTCAAGATTGGTTCCGCAACAAAGGCTTTCTTGATGGCCTCAAAGGCCTGTTGCTGTGGAGGTCCCCACTGGAATGAAACCTTCTTGCGAAGGAGCTGGGTGATGGGATCCGTCAGTTTGGCAAAACCCGGGATGAAGGATCTGTAATAATTAGCGAACCCCAAGAGACGTTGCACATCTTTTACTTGACGAGGGGGTTCCCAACTCCACCTTACGTGGGTCCATAGCAATGCCTTTGGGAGAAATGATATGTCCCAAGAACTCTATGGAAGTCTGGAAAAAGAAGAACTTCTCCAGCTTCGCATAGAGTCTATGCTCCCGAAGACGTTGTAATACCTGACGGACTTGGCGAAGGTGGCTTTCCCTGGAATTAGAATAGATCAAAATGTTGTCCAGGTACAACACCATGAACCGATCAAGCTTGTCCCTAAAAATATCATTCATGAAATGTTGAAAGACCGCAGGTGCGTTGGTCAATCCAAAAGGCATTACCGTATATTCGAAGTGGCCGTATCTAGTACCAAACGCCGTCTTCCACTCGTCTCCTTTGCGCATCCGCACCAGGTTGTAAGCCCCTCGAAGATCGAGCTTGGTGAAAATAGTGGCCTCTCGTAATCGTTCCATCAGTTCAGGAATGAGCGGCAACGGATAACTATTTTTCACCGTAATGGCGTTTAACCTGCAGTAGTCACAACATAAGCGCAAATCCCCCGTCTTCTTTTTCACAAAAAGGACAGGAGCAGAAAGAGGAGACGAGGACGGTCTGATAAACCCCCGGGCCAAGTTCTTGTCCAGAAAATCTCGCAGAGCGACCAATTCGGGCTCAGTGAATACAAATGACCCTTGGGTAGCGGAGCATTGGGCAAGAGGTCCACAGGACAGTCATAAGGTCGATGCGGGGGTAACCAATCCGCCTCCTTCTCACTAAAAACATCTGAAAAGTCAGATAATTCAGGAGGTACAGAGATGACGGGGGCGGAGATGTCTTGACCAGCACAGATGTATTTTAGATGGTCCACACAATGGGGACTTGGGAACGAAATGGCGTTCTGTGTCCATGCTACCCGAGGATCGTGCAACCGTAGCCAAGCCATTCCGAGAACCAAGGGGAGATGGAGGTCCGAGGTGATATAAAAGCTAATCGCCTCCTCATGGTTCCCAATGACCAGGCGTAACGGCTGAGTAGCAAAACGAATAGGCCCAGACCGCAGTTTCTGCCCATCAATAGTTTCCACTTTTATGGGAGGCTCCACAGCAACCACGGGAATTTTATAATGTGTGACAAAAGCCCAGTCCATTAAAATTGGTAGTAGCCCCCGAGTCCACCAATGCAACCACAGGAATCCCCTCCGACCGGGACTGCAAGAAAACCTGTGTGTCCAAAAGCAAATGTCGGGGAGGACCAGAGTTCACCTCCGCTACTTCGGGCGGTTGTGTGGTGTGTGCCCGACCTAGGGTTTCCCCGAGGCCGGGCCTGCCCCGTTTCCTGACAGTACAGAATTAGATTCGGGTACTGGCTTTTGTGCCCCCCGTCGTTTACCAGGACAGGAACTGGCAAAATGTCCCGACCCTCCACAATACAGGCACAGGCCTCCCTGAAATCTCCGCATGCGTTCTTGTGCCATCAACCGAGGGCGGAGCGCACCCAACTCCATTGGTTCCTCAGTCCTGGTCACGGCATTACGGGATACCAGGGGCGTTGGTTGAACGGAAGGTTGCAGCCGTGAGTGGGAGGGCGGCTCCGGAACTGGGTCTTGCACCGTTGAAGCCGGGCGTCAATGCGCAAACATTGCACCACTAGCGCATCCAGGGTTAGAGCCCGCTCCACATGCACCAATTCATCTTGAATTTCTTCTGCCAAACCCTCCTGAAAAGCATCCATGTGGGCTGCCTCATTCCAAGTAGAGTCCATGCAGAGCAGACGAAACTCTGCAATAAACTCTTGCAAAGGGCGTTTCCCCCGACGAATGTCTTTTAAACGTCTGGCTACAGTTTGAGTTTTTATGGGGTCCTCATACATAGCACGTAAATGTTGCCAAAAGCCCTGATAGTTGTTCAATAAAGGACTATCTTGCAACAACAGAGGAGTGGCCCATCTTGCAGCCGAACCCGACAAAAGACTGATAATAAACCCCACCCGAGCCCGGTCATCAGGGAAATCTTCTGGCCGTAAAGACATAAACAGTTGACACTGCCCCATAAAAGCCGGGAACATTTCAGGCTGTCCAGAGAATTTATCCGGCACAGCCACCGGGCATTTCCTGCGGGGAGGGGCAGGAGGATTAATTGGAGCTTGCATCATGGTGAGGTGATTAACCAGCTGGGTTACTTGCTTTCGCAATTCCTGGTTATCCTGCAACAGTTGCGATATCTGCTGCTGCTGCTGCTCTAGCTGTTTTTGCTCCATTTTATTCAGAAAATGGAATTCGGGTCCAGATCAAAAATGTTATGTCTCACCTGTAGCCACAAAGTGAGAGTCCAAATGTCCCACAGCAACAAACTCGAACAAATGAATATCAGACACCACAGAGTTAACTCCTCTCTGTAATCGTCGTTGGCAGCTCTCCCAGAAACTGTCTTTGAACCATTATAACGAGTCACTAGATGATTCAGAGCCAAAAGGGCAAACAGAAGACTTCTTCCACGCTGCGAGGTAATTAACAAGTTGATCTGGACAGGGCTCCAGAGTTAACACGCCTCCTTATATTTCCTGAAGGGGCGTGTCAGTCTCTTAATCAATCTCTGATTCGATGTCTCCTTCCAGTTTGTGCTTGACGTTTCTGCTTACGTCTGTTCCTTGCATCAAACCAAGATTCTTCGCTTTGATCTTCATCTAAGGTCTCTGGCACGTTCTCCTGATTCTCTGCTGACACAGGTGTAATTAATGAGGAAGGTACGGGAGAGGATGAGAACTCCGAAACTTCCAGCAAAGCAGGTTCAAACCCCAATGCCCTATCTTCCTCCTCCTCCTGACTCCCATTTATGTCACTTAACAAGGCAGGCTCAAACCTTAATGCCAGGTCTTCCTCATCACCCGAGCCTATGTCTTCTGACAGAGCAGGCTCAATCCTCTGAGTCACAACATATAGTATAGTTTTTTTAAAAGGGAAACTGGGTTAGGACTAGGGAAACCCTACACAACAGTCCCTGTGAGAAATGACGGAGCAGAAACTATGAACATTTGAGTTCTTGAATACATGTGGGAGATAATCAAACAAATACTTACATTACATAAGTATGAATTGCAGTGGTACCCCGAGGTGGTGGTGATAGAATCAACACTTCCAAAAGTAGTGTTGGAGAAGGAATTTCTTTAATCATAGGTTGCTATGGAAACCTTTTATTTACAGAGTTTTCTTGATCTTTCTGAATAAGCTGTGTCTTCCTTAAGTTTTGTGAAGTTTACCTTCCTTCTGCCAGTTTAAGAACAATGCCAAAACTAAGGAGGATTAG
This sequence comes from Notechis scutatus, assembly GCF_049901735.1. Lineage (NCBI taxonomy): Eukaryota > Metazoa > Chordata > Lepidosauria > Squamata > Elapidae > Notechis > Notechis scutatus. The sequence goes on along the minus strand of NC_142011.1, from coordinate 65,124,811 downwards.
AGGAAAAGGCAAAGAAAATTGGAGTTTCACAAGCCTTAAGGAAGGGAAAGAGCTGCTGCCTTGTCTTGAAAATGTGAGATAATAGATATTTCATCTTGTCCTGCCCTTGTGCTATTGGTAGATAAAATCAAATGCTCTTAGTCTTGGGACTCATTTCCAGAGAAAGCAACATTGGAATAAGTGATCTGCCCTCAAAACATCTCACAGCTCAGAAAAGAGAGGTCAATGTGACTTTATAACATGGCTCTTAGAATTCATTAGGATTGTCTAAGATAAACCCACAGATCTTAAGTGCAACATGATCAACAGTGAAACTAAATGAGTGAAGCAAAAGGTTTTTTTTTTCCACACTGCAACCTTAAACTGCTCTATTCTCATGAGGAAATTAACAGACCATGAAGCCAACTTAAGAAATATCTTTCTTGATTTCAACCTTGTCTCTGCTTTGACCACGAAGAGAGCCTGATCTCTTATACACCATGGCTTCTGATCGGTGGATTGCTCCTTTTCTTTCCCATTACTCATGTCCCTTGAGCTAGCAAAGAAGTGGCAGAATGTTTGTCAAGTTTCCTCTGGTTAAAACGACAGCAAAAGCAGGGCCATCCATTTACTGTTCCACTGTCACATCAATGAACTTGGTTCAGTGATTTGCTGTTTCATTTGTACTTGTATAAAAAATAATGGTAGATCTAATGGGAAGGCGGAAGAGGAGGAGGAGGAGAAGAAAAAGGAGCAGGGTTTACCTAGAATGAAGTGAAATGTAGGAGATGAACCAGACAGCACTCTTTGAGCTGTATTAACACTGGGGTCAGCTAATCATGTGAACCAGACCAAGAGAAAAAATTCAGGAAAAGAAAAATATTCATGAAAATTGAGTTTCTTGGGGTAATAGCGGTAAATTAGTTTTTTTCTTTTTAGTTTTTATCTTTTTAAAGTATTATTATTATTATTTATTATTATTATTATTATTATTATTATTATTATTATTATTATATAATGTTTTTTATGTTTTTAACTTGAACATATCTTCCATTAAACAGTGTGTCATCTGTGTACAAATGTCTCGGTGCAATTACAATAAAAGTTTACAGTATTCATTACATTGATAATAATTCTCTAATCTTACAATGTTAATAATCAGCATTATAACTCTATTTTAACTTTTTTTTAAATGCTTAAAATGACAAAAAGATTACAAAAGCTCTAGTGGTAGATAGGTTAAAATAAAGAAATAACATAAGGTTGTTTGCCTTATGGAGCCTAATTCATCAATAAGCATTTTACAAAATGGCACAATCCAGGCCTGTGGAACTACAACTTCCACCACACAGTTTGGGAGAATATAGGGTATTCATTTGGATGACAGGAGAAAATATTTTAGAAAGGGTTTTAGTTTTATAAAATAAAGAATGTTAGTTTACACCCATTAGGCCTTTATACTGGAACTTCCAGATATGTTTGGGCAGGTGGCTTCTGTGTATGTAACACCTGTACTATATTTCTATTTTGCCGTCAAACACGGTCAAATTTCTATTTTGCCGTCAAACATTCCTACACATAAGCAACCTCATCTACTTTCAAAGTGAAATGCTATTATTATCAAGATGTAAAGTGTTTTCTCAAAAACAATAACACATGAAGGTTTATCATTTTCCAACCTTCTTTTGCTGTAGAATTTGGGAGTATTTATTGCAAAAATGAAGATGACATGAACTGATTTTGTGAGCCAGTCACAAAAAGCACACTGCTTGAAGAAAGGATACCTATTTTTTTTTTAAAGAGGTAGAGAACAATCAGGACCTGATTATATGTCCACTTATGAGCACACTGCCAATAGATATAGCCTTTGTACAGAAAGCCCTTGGCTTAAGACTACAATTGAGGCTAGAATTGCCATTGCTAAGCAAAGCGGTTGTTGAGAGTCCAATTTTAACAACCCTTTTTTGCCAGTGTTAAAGAGAATCACTGCAGTGGTTAAATGAATTATGAAGTCATTAAGCAAATCTGCCTCCTCCCCCCTTGATTTTCCTTGTTGGAAGCTGTCTGGAAAGATCACAAATGGCAATCCCATGATAAAGACACACCAGTTGCAAAGCGCCCAAATTTTATTCACACAATCTTGGGGATGCTGCAAGGATCATCAGCGCGTGGTAAGTCACATTTTTCAATGCCACTGTAACTTTGAACAATCATTAAACAAATGAACATTTATTTATTGAATTGTGAAAATAAGAATATTACACCCATTAAGACATTCACATAAGGATTTTTTTCATGAAAAAAATCCTAATTTTTAACAAATAGAAATACTAATGAGAAGAGTGGCATTGTTTTTACATTTTTGCAAGTTATTTCAGTATCTGGCAAATCATTTTGATTTCGTGGACTACTGAGAGAGTTGTGGGAAACTCCTTGGGCCACACTTTAAACTTACAGAATTCCGGGCGCCATGCCAAAAGTCAGCACGTGCCTTGAAAGGTATTCCTGCCATACTATTGTATCCTGCTCAAATCCTTTAAATGTGGTGTGGTACAGTCTGCCAACCAGTCTCTCTGCCTATTCATTCTAGGTAACATGCTGATCCGCATGGTTTTATTTTGCCTACTAATGAATTTGCTATGTCCAAAGGCTGCAAACTCCTGACTTGTTCAGTCCTGCATGTAATATGGCAAATACCCAGATCCTGCAGATGGCTTGCCTCGTGCCGTGACAACAGGCCAGGGGACAGAGGAGACCCTGAGAGCAATTCCCAGGCAAGGTGCCACAAATCAACGCGTGGCTTGAAATGGACCCCCACGGTGCTTGTGCCAATATGCCTGGCTGCTCTTTCATGCAAGCATGCCAGTTGCATTTTCAAGCTTATAGAAATGGTTGACTGCCCAGTCCATTTTCTAAACTCATTTCATGGGGAAGAGGCAGGCCATAATTAATCATACAGAGCAGGGGAAGAGCTACATTTAGCAAGCTGTGTGAAGGTTTAAGACATCTTTTGCAGGGAGGAAAGAGTCCGTGAAGAATGTCATGAAGCCTGCATTTTTATCCCTCCTCCCAGAAAAAAAACAAACCCCACACCATCAACAGTTACGGCTAGTCGGAGGCAGCCAAACTACTTATGGTAAAGATCAGTTCATTTTTGTTGCCTTCCCTGGAGCGGAGGTTTTTAATCCGAGCGGAAAACTCGGGACAAGTTTCTCTTCTTCGCTTGGGCAAAATCAGATTCGATCCTTGTCAATTCAATCGTTTTGCCCGGTTTTTCTCAACAAACACCTGCTCGTGCCGCTCCGTTGGGTCCGATCCTGAAGAAAAAATACCTTGGGGAAATCTCTCCACGCTCAGAGGCTACGCTCCATTTGGGTCTCTCGCAAGGCTGAGCACCCCCTCCTTCCAGCCAAAGACCCGTTTTGCAAACCCGTTCCGAGGGCGCGGACCACAAAGAGCCCATTCTTCGCGCTAACTCAACGCTCGCGCCGTTCCGAAAGCCCCGATCTCCAGTTTTGGGTCCGTTTCCCCCCCCCACACCCCACCACTTGTCCCTTCTACCGGCCCTGGCTTCCCTTGACCAATCCCACCGCTCGGCGCCTGATCCGATCCAAACGGCGCTTTCCCATTGGTCAAGGGGTATCCCTCTCCTCACCGGCTCAGCCAACCCGAAGAGAGATAAGCGGGATGGGGTGGGGATGACGGGGGGAGGTGGCTTGCGCCCGTTGTAAAAAGATAAGTGCCGGTGGGCGCGATCCGTGGGGTTTCGGTGATCTGGTTCGGTGAAGGGGGCTTCCCGTCCGGGGTGCAGAGCGAGAGGAAAGCAGGAGTCAAAAGGCCATTGGGAGTAGACTTTAGGGAAGAAAACGTGAGGATTGGAAGTGGGCGAGGGAGCATCTTATTCTGACCTTATGGAGGCACTTTGGGGGGATCCTTGAGCACCGCCTAGAAAGAGCATCTACGCATTAGTAGCCAGAGAGAGAGAGAGAGAGAAGGAAGCATAGTAGAGACAACTCCTTTAAAAGGCGCGGGTTTTGATTGCAAGACCTAGGGAAGCGGCTGGAGAAAGGTGGGGCCGAGAGGAAGCTCAGGTTGCTGAAAGTCGCGGCCGTTGCGCCGAAGGGCAAGCAGCGTGGGCTGTGCACCGCCTGCTTGCGATTCTTGCAAGCCCGGCGAAAAGAGGGAAGCGGCAATTGGCGAAGTGGCGGAGAGGCTGAAGCGAGGATGGGGCCTCTGCTGTCTCTAGGCATTGGGCTGCTGCTGTTCTTACTCTGGGCTCGCTATAGGGGCCTCGAGTACGTGCTAGTCCACCACCGTTGGATTTTCGTCTGCCTCTTCCTGTTGCCCCTTTCGGTCCTTTTCGACATTTACTACCAGCTCCGGGCTTGGGTGGTGCAGAAGCTACACTGCGCTCCTCGGCAGCACGACCTGCGCGTTCGGAACATCCAGAAACAGGTAAGGGGACCAGTGGAACTGACTTGGGTTGGAGGGGGGGGGGAAGAGTTTGGTGGGGGGGGGGGGGTTATCCCCCCAAAATCCAGAATGCGAAGGGGCCGTTGGTTCCGTGACCTTAAATGAGCTTGAGGGTGTTTTTCTGGGTGGCTTTCCGATTAGAGAGGCAAAATAACCGCAAGCGCGACTTTTACAAGAGTTCCTCTCGCAGTTCCCAATTGCATTGTCTTGACTCACCGGAACGATTCAGCCGAAACAAATCTGGCTGATGAGAATATTCTTCTTTCTTACGAGGTTTCCTTTATTTTGATTTTCACTGATCAATATTTTTTTTAAAAAAGAAACCTTGTTGATAAGGACAGGAATTTATTAAGTTAAGCTTGACTTTTGTTTCCTAAACCGTGCTTTTTTTTTTTTTTTTACCATTGGCAACTCAGCAGTTTTAGCAATGCGGTGCCTGAGTTGGAAAAGAGGGGGAAAGACTTTTGAAGCCAATACCAGTTGGCATGTTGCTTGCTTGTACCATGTTATCTAAGACAAATCTATTTTCTTCGTGACTCTGGTCAGGGTGATAAATCGTACAATGCAACCCATCCCAGTTGATAACTTTTGGGGGGAAAACATAATAATAGTTGGTTGAAACTGCAAGGAACAGAGGGAATACTTTGCTGGGGATTGTCAGTTTTTGTAGTGTTGGAAGAAATATCCACCTGGTTCAGTTCCAAGCCTGGAGAAAGACACTGGAAACATGGAGACTGATTGGAAAGATGGTTTAATGATGGGTTCTGGGCAGCTGACCGCATGGATTTGAGAGTTGGGGTTTTTCATACCTTCCCTTGGGTTTTGCACTTGAGCTTTCCGAACATGTATTCTATAGGCTGTTGTCAGACTTCCCATGTAGGAATTATGTATGGAGCCTTGGTGGGGCAGTGTTTAGAGTGTAGTACTGCAAGCTACTCCTACTGCAATTTGGCAGATCGAATCCCAGCAGGCTCAAGGTTGACTCAGTCTTCCATCCTTCCGAGGTGGGGGCAATATGCTGACTCTATAAACTGCTTTGAGAGGGCTATAAAGCACTAGAAAGCGGTATATAAGTCTAAGTGCTATTGCTATGTAGTGGCCAGAGCTGCGCTCTATAGGCAAAGTACAAATTGTCAGAGTGTTTGCAGCATGACTACTATTATGAGACAACCCAGGAGCAAAAACACAGCACACAGAGGCCTAGACATTTAACAGTGGGTTATATACAAGACATATACAGAAATATACGTGGTAGGCAAATACCTGACAAGTAAGCAGTCTGCTTAACTGTACATTGAGAGCTCTGCAATGAAGACAGGACAAAGGAAAGAACAAGCCCTCTAATGGCTGCCTTATATAAACACTTTTTAAAGAAGTAAAACTTCTGTGGACCCATACATAGTCTTAAAAAAGGCAATACCAATGCTGATTCACCCTCATTGCATCAGCCTTACATTATATTAACCTTATAGCAACTGGTCAGCTCTTAAAACGCAATATCTTAACATAAATCCTAGATTTTTGTGAGGCCAAATCCTAGATTTTGGAGGTTTGCCAGTGTGCAGTCCAGGCTATTCTTTTTTTTTAAATAGTGCACAATGAGCCCTGGGATTTCTACTAATGAGACCACCAGTGAAACATATTCAGCCTTAATGGGCAACTGGAGAACCTCATTTGTGAGTCACAATCCGGGCTTGAGGTTTAGAGATCTCTTTTCTTTCCCTTCTCTTCAGTGAGGGAATTGCCTGAGGGGCATGCCCCTGCTCCCGTGGCAAGGAGATAAGATTGCTTGGGCCTTAGTGCCACAAAGCAAAAATCAACCTAGAAGAAGCTTTATGTGGAGGTGCGTGAAGGGGTTAACCTCAGTCTAATTCTGAATGGAGTATGTGTGTGTGAACAGCTACTTCTGTGTGTAACTACTACAATACAAACAATTTGAACCAATTTTTGTCATACCAGACAGAAATCCGAGGTTTTCAGGACTTGCTGTGCCAGCCACTTCAAAATGCCATCCCTCTATGAATCCATTTAACTGGGTACAACATAACTGAGGCAAAAAAGAAAACCTTACAATGAATTTCCACACACACACCCCAATAGTCTTTCCAGGTGTCTTCTGGGGATTGAAACAAGTCTTTAATCTTAACTTGTTCATCTCAGGGTCCTCTTTCCTGTCTGCTGGGTGGCATAAGGCTTGGCTTGGTGATAAGCCCAGTCAGGCTTGGGAAGGTTGCTCCATTCTGGTTGCTGTGATGACTTTCTAGTTGGATGGCTGGATCCAAACCCAATTCCCTGGCTCAGATGGATGGAATTTCTCTGGAGGAAGCATCTGGGTCAGTGTGATCTGTTTCCAAAGGTTGCAGAGTTGTCTGTGCGGGGCTGAAAGATATGAGACCAGGGGACCCCTTTGTGGATGATTCTCCCAGAAAAAGCATTGTTGGAGAATAAGAGATGGGGAGGTGGAGTGGGGGTGGATAGATAACTTGCAGGCAGGGTTTGAAAAAAACATTAAGGTTAACATTTCAGGTGTTAAATCAACAGATAAAACCACCTAAACACATACAAGTAAATGCAAGAATGAAATTTTTCTTCTAAATGAGCTTAAAACTAGGGTGAAGGCATTTTCTTTTCATTGCTCAATTTAACATTATTTTCTATCAATTTAATTATTTTTTTCTAGGGATCGGAGACATTTAACAGTTACAATTACCTAACACACAAAGACTTTGACACAAATACACAAACAAGGAAAAGAGAAAGAAAAGGACAGCAGAATTCTCAGGTTTAGGCCCTGGTCATTCCCATCATAAATCTCCGTTAACTCAGGGAAGGCACAAATCTTAATGAACATATCATGTCGTTGCATGGAAGAGAGAGGGGGTGATGGAAACCCCAACGTTCCTATTTATATATTTCCCTTTTCTTTGAAGTCCCTTTATTTAGCCAAATTGGTTTTCCAGCTTCGTCCCTGAGCAAAGCCCACTCTACACAATTTGCTCACACTTTCTTCTCACCAGCATCTGCTATTCACCCCAAGACTCATCCCAAGCAAATCTCCTAGGGGAGTTCCTTTCTCAACCCTCGAGCTACAGCTTCCCATGTTCCCCTTCCAATGTGGGGTTCACTTTGGCTTAGCTTGATCACAACCATCAGTTTTCGGATGGAAAAAAAAAATCCGGGAGGACTCTGGTTCCTTCACAAGTATGGGCACCTCCTTTTGTAGGGAACATAGCCATCAGTTTTCAAAAGGGGGAATGGGAGGACCTGCTGCCCCTCAGTTTTCAGACCCTCAGGAGTCTGGGAGGACCTGGTTTTCTTGAGCAGTCAAGTACAGGCACCTCCTAACACAGGACTTTGCTCAGTGACTTCCCAGCTAGTCACTTTTCCATTCCATTTTCACATGGCCTCTCCCTTTTCCCTAACAGAAGGTCCTATGCTCTTGCACAAATCCCTCAGGCTTTCCAGATTCTGTTGGCGGAACAGATATTTCTGTGGTTAGGAAAGGCACCGAGTGAGCAGGATCCAGCTGTGATTGGTAGAAGAGTCCTCACACTACAGACATATACACATTTCCCTCACTTTTCTGGGCTTTAAAGTTCAAATTTAGAGGTACTCACCTTCTTTCCAAGCAGACTTTGAGCTCAAAACCCCTTTACTACCCTTGCACCAAGCGGCCAAAGTCCAGGGCAATCCACCCACAGACACAATGGGTCTGTTGCCGGCAAGGGAGGCTTACCCGGCCAGGTCCGTTGGTCATGTTAGCTTGGGGTGCCAAATTGTTGGAAGAAATATCCACCTGGTTCAGTTCCACGCCAGGAGAAAGACACTGGAAATATGGAGGCAGATTGGAAAGATGGTTTAATGAACCATCAGAACCACATGGAAGTGAGTGTAGGGGATTTTCATCCCTTCTCTTGGGCTTTGCACTTGAGTTTCCTTTTCCTGGGCAAGAACATATATCCTATTGTCTGTTGTCAGATTCCCATGGGGCCATGTAGAAGTTACATAGGGGTCATAACTGGCTCTATAGGCAAAGTACAAATCCTAGGTGTTTGAGCTAAGTTTGGTTGATGTTTGTGAGGGTGATACAATGAAGGGGCTTGTGTTCTGAAAGGGTATTAGGCAATTGCTATTGTGGCTTAATGGCTTTCATTTGGCTCTTGGGTAAGGATTTTTGCTTATGAATAGAGCTACCTAGTTCCTTGTCTTCTTTCAATAAGCTCTGTATCTCTTAAGTGCTGACATCTGCTGTGGGCTATTAAGAAAAATGGAGGCTGCTTTCTCCCTCTAAAAAAACACGTTCTTCCATTTCTCTTTTGGGGAAATACAATATTTTACCATTTTTAATATTCCTCAAAATGTTTCATTCTTCTAAGAGTGGGGGTGGGGTGGCTTCCCACAGTCATTCTTGTGATAGATGCCCAGAACATGCTATCCTTGTGAGCCCACTCGCTTGGCTATGCTTTGGTGCATTTACCTGCATGGTTTTTCACGTTGCCTATGGCTACCAGGCTAAGTGTCCATGAGGAATCAGGCAGGTGATGATAAAATTGATCTATGCAGTGTTTCCACTGATTAGTCATGCCTGGCATTATTTTCTATAATGCCTTGATGGAAATAGTAATTTCACATTTTCCTTTAGAGCAACATTCAGCCCTGCTTTTTCTCCTAAATTATTCTGGGATTGGAGGATTGAACTAGGATTAATTAACAGTTTGGAATCTCTTCTGACAAGAGCAGCTGAAGGAACCTTCACCAGTGGTCTCTCGTGTTGTTTAATGCCTCTTTTTAAAAATTGCCAAAGACTGGATCTAGAATTTTCTGTAAGCAGAATGTGGACTCTGCCATCTGTCGTCAGGGGCTATGTTACTTTCAGGCTATAAATTAAGGATGCTTTTATAAGTTCAAGCCTATTCACAGGCTAATAAAATACTACTACAGTCTATGCAGAAAATGCCAGCAAATGTTGTTTTAGGGTTTTAATTCTTTACAAATTGTTCATTGGGATTTATATCATAATATGCAACAATATAATTATATGTGATACCTTTATCATGAACAAATGTTAAAAGTTTGCTCTATCATTTCGTTAGGCTTAAAAATGCAGTTGGCAGGCTTGCATGCAAGAGCAGAAAATTACTTCAAAGTGGCCTTTCATGTCATGTGTGGACATCACATGCCTCTGACGTGATGGTATGAAACAGACTATCTGCATGTTCTTGATATTTACTTTATTACATGTAGTGCTTTTTGCTGTGGTTGGCAAAGCAAAACCAGATCAATTATTTTATCTAAAAATGAAGGAGCAAAGAAAACCAGCAAATTCCTCATATTCATATGACATTAAGTTTAAAGGTTCAAGCATTATTATAAATGCAATAAATGGATAGCGTGCTAAAAGTTTGTAGATTGGGAAATATTGGCTTATAAATTGAAGTCAACTAAAAGCAACTATATAATTGGCTGAGGAAGAATTCATAGGCTTTTCTATTCATTGTCTGCTTTTCTCAGAGCCAATGTGGAACTGGTTGCTGACAACTTATAGACAGCCAAGTCCACTACAGCATACCACTGTTGGAGTTCTCATAAACATTGTCACAGACTGCAACTTCCAGGTGCAGTCTAACTGGGTGCCTGGGAATTCTATGAATCATTGAATAAAGTTAATTTAACGAATGTTTATGGGTGTATATCCAATTGCTGAAACATTTTGAGATGGGAAGTCCTTTTGTTACATCTCTCTTGGAAATATGCCATTAGTTGGCTAAGCTACTTCAGACCCAGCCCAGAGATTGTAATTTAACACAGTTTGTCAGATTGTTTTAAGTAGAAGGCTGAAATGTAGGACTGTCGTCCAAATGAGCTTTTAAACATAATCAGCTTGGCAGCAGAGACCAGATAAGTTACAGAGAGGGAAGAATGGCAGGGTACAAAAGGAATACAAAAGGATTTTGAGTCAGATTGGAAGTACAGTTGTTTGCATTCTGAGTAAGAAGAAAAGCTGTTCTACTGCAGAAGGTAAACCTTATTGAAAGTAGTTGGGTTTACTCTGTTTCTTTGGAAGTTTAATGAAGACTTAAAGTGGAAGATCTGTGGATTGTTGAAGTGGTTTTGTAAAACTATGTGGAATAGAATGTGCCAGATGCCTTCCTATATCTCCACTGCCATATCAAGTAGATTATATCATTCCTTTTCTAACTTCATACCTTTGCAGGATATTTAATTAGCACAGGTGTTTCTCCCTTCCTCCAGCTGTGTGCTCTCCATTACTTTTTTCTCTCTAAAACAAGGCTGTCAAACTTCCGGCCCATGGGCCTGATACCAGAGGTAGTATTCAGCAGGTTCTGACCAGTTCTGGAGAACCGGTAGCGGAATTTTTGAGTAGTTCGGAGAACCGGCAAATATTACCTCTGACTGGCCCTGCCTTCATCTATTCTCTACCTCCTGAGTCCCAGCTGATTGGCTGGGTCTTCTTTTGTTGCCCTGCACAGGAGAACAGAGCTGGAAAGCAGGCTAGTGGGGTGAGGAGGGAATGGGATTTTGCAGTAACCTTCCCCCAGGAGTGGGGTGGGAATGGAGATTTTTCAGTATCCTTCCCCTGCCACGCCCACCAAGCCATGCCACGCCCACAGAACTGGTAGTAAAAAAAATTGAATCCCACCACTGCCTGATACGTCATGTGCTGGCCATGCCTACGCCCGGTTTAGCAAAGGGGGGAAAAGTCCCAATAGGTCACATGACAATGACATGACGACGTGAGTTTGACTCCTACTCTATACCAATGACTGCATTTTGAAGGACCCCTCTGTTAAAGTACTGCAGTTTGCAGATGATCACAACGGTCATTGATCTCATTCAATATGGTGATGAGTTTGCATGAAGATGGGAGGTTGGCCCTGTGGTGCAGCAGGAGCTGAACACACTTAAAACTGTAGAGATGATAGTGGGTTTTAGGAGGAACCTTCTATTCTACTGCCTCCTATAATATTCCACAACACAGTATTAACAGTGGAGACGTTCGAGTTTCTGGGTTCTATATTCTTCCAGGACTTGAAATGGACACCTAACAATAGAGCCATCATTTAAAAGGCACAACAAAGAATGTTCTTCCGGCAATTAACTCAGAAAGTTCAGGCTGCGTGCGTGAGGAGCTGCTGATACAGTTCTTCAGAGGAATTCTGGAATATGTCATTTTTATCTCTGTAGTTATTTATTTTATTTTTTATTTATTTGATTTGCCAATTGTTTACAAGATAATAAGTATAAGAGTATACATAGTTGTGAATACATGAAATGGGTACATATATGAAAAATAAAAGAATAAGAGAAACAATAGGACAGGGACGGTAGGCACGTTGGTGCGCTTATGCACGCCCCCTACAGACCTCTTAGGAAAGGGGTGAGGTCAATAGTAGACAGTCTAAGGTTAAAGTTTTTGGGGGTTTGGGAAGAAACTACAGAGTCAGGTAGAGTATTCCAGACATTGACCACTCTATTGCTGAAGTCGTATTTCCTGTAATCAAGTTTGGTGCGGTTTACTTTGAGTTTGTATCTATTGTGCGCTCTTGTGTTGTTATGGTTGAAGCTGAAATATTCACTGACAGGTAGGACATTGCAATGTATGATTTTATATACCATGCTTAAGTCAGACCCGAAGGCGGCGTAATTGAAGGTTTTCTAGTTCTAGAATTTCAAGTCTGGTGGCATAAGGTATTCTACAACGAGTAGAGGAGTGGAGAACTCTTCTTGTGAAATATTTCTGGACTTTCTCAATTGTGCTAATATCAGATACGTAATGTGGATTCCAGACTGATGAACTGTATTCGAGTATTGGTCTAGCAAATGTTTTGTATGCTCTGGTTAGTAGTGTGATATTACCAGAGAAAAAGCTACGTAGGATTAGGTTAACAACTCTTAATGCCTTTTTGGCTATGTAGTTGCAGTGGGCTCTAGCACTTAGATCATTAGAGGTGAGTATTCCAAGGTCCTTTACAGAGCTTGGGTCATCAACAAGTTCTTGATTATTCAGCTTGTATTTTATTTTCTGATTTTTTTGCCAATATGTAAGACAGAGCATTTATTTGTTGAGATTTGAAGTTGCCATTTGTTTGACCATTCTGATACATAGTCAAGATCTTTTTGTAGGGTAGCAGTATTGTCTGTGGTATTGAACAGCTTTACGTCATCAGCGAAGAGAACGCAATTGCTCTTAATATGATCACAGAGGTCGTTTATGTAGAGTATGAAGAGAGTTGGTCCTAGAACACTGCCTTGGGGACACCACTATTGACAGGTACTGGATTTGATAGGACGCTCCCGATTTTGACCATTTGTTGTCTGTTTGACAGGAATGCTTCTATCCAGTTATTCAGTTGTCCAGAGATACCATAGGATTTTATTTTTAGGAGTAGTTTATCGTGTACCACTGAATCAAAGGCTTTACAGAAGTCTATGTAGATTGCGTCTATTGCTTTGCCCTGGTCTAGTTGTGTTGTCCATATGTTTTTGCAGTGTAAGAGTTGTAGATTACAGGATAGTTTTTCTGAAACCAAATTGTTTATTGGAGAGTAGGTTATTTGTCTTTAAGTGGAGGATGATGGATTGGTTAATAATTGATTCCATGACTTTACAGGTGACGCAGCATAAGGAGATTGGCCTGTAATTTTCAACTAGGCTTGGGTCTCCTTTTTGAAGATGGGGATGACTGTGGCTTGTGACCATAGGTTAGGCAAGGAGCTGGTCCTGAAAGATTTTTCAAAGATTATGCTTAGAGGTTTGGCTATTATCTGTTTTGGTACTGCAACCAAACAGGACAGGTACAGACTTCAGCAAATAGTTAGGACTGCAAAAAAAAAACAAAAAACATTTGCAACCAGCCTGCCTTCCATTGAGGACCTGTACATTGCACGAGTCAGAAAGAGGGCTGAGAAAATATCTACAGACCCTTCACATTCTGGACATAAAACTGTTTCAACTTCTCTCTGCAGGATGTTGCTCCAGGGCATTGCGTGCCAAAACAACTAGACACAAGAGACAAGTTTTTCCCCCATGCCATCACTCGGCTAAACATCCAATTCCCACAGCACTGTCTCATCTCTAAGGAAATCCCATCTCTACTTCATTGTAGTAGGGCTGTATTCTTATTATCCTTCTCATCTTTCCTACAATGTTCTCCTATTGATATCTTATTCTTATATTACTTCATTGTTTGTATGTACACTTGGGAGCTTATGCACCGGAGACAAATTCCTTCGCTCTTTGCCAAGAATTTTATTCTATTTCTGAGGTGAGCATGCTATTAATATGCTATACAAATTGGAGGTTAAGGCTGCAAAATTTATTGAAACTAGTCAACCTAATTTAAGGTGTTGATTGTGTTCCAGGCTTAATTGTTAGGACACTGTTAGCAACAGCTGGCAAGTATTTTGCTACTTGTTAAAATTGGTGAAAGGGGTACATTTATACTTCACTATCTCATTTAATTTTTATTCCTCCCTTATAATAATAGGCTATCATTTCACATCTGTTGGGTATACATGGTGTAAACTCTTTGTTCTCCATCAGTTCCTTAAGAAAGCAGATTCTATACTACAGTTTGTATCAGGATTTGAAGACTTCTTGCATGGAGAAGAGTAAGCACTGAGATTTTGGACAATGCCGCAAATGTGGTTGCACTGATATGATGCAATATCCAAGGGTTGTGATGAGAGGACATAAACAGAAACCGGTCTGGAGGAATGCTGATGTCTACACCCAAATCACCAAGTGGTTGGTACGGAGCCCCTAAAAACACCCTACTGTTCCTGAGTTACTGTACTCTTCTCCATGCAAGAAGTCTTCAAATCCTGATACAAACTTTGAGGAAACCAGCAATGAAGTCTCAGGCTCCAAATCTCATAAAGTTTAATATTGTACTGTGTTCCTTTGCAGCACCTATAGGAACAGTGGTTTTAAATGAGCTAGCCGACCTGGGACAATTTCCTTGTTTTCTCACAGATTTTCCTAATTTGGAAAAACTCATTCTCTGGATTTAAAACATCTTTAACTGCAATAGATTCAGAGGCTGTTCTTTTGAAACATCAATCTATTAAATGCTCCACAGAGGGGCACGCAGCCAATGGGGCTGGTTAATGCCCTAAAGCCCCCAACCCCCCCGTCTTTTTAATTCTGGATTTTAATTATTCTTATTGTTAGCTGCTTTATGATACTATTTATATATAGCTTTTCTGTTTTTATATCTATTTGTACACTGCTTAGTCTCACTCTAGGACAGTCTCTATGTTAAATAAAAAAATAAAATGCTACTATCTTACTACTTGTGGATTGGAAGATAATGCTAGGATTAAATACTGAAAACACATGAGGTGTAGGGCAGAAGATAATTTAAATTAAATCATATGCCTCTCCCCAGATTATTTTTTCAGGGAGGGAAGGACAAGTGATAACAAAAGACAATTCTTTATTCGTTCTTTATTCTTGACTCAGAACTGTATGTCAGGTGAGTTCCCATGGATCTCAAAAACAAAACAAAAGAGACAAAAGTTTGTTTATTGAAGGCACCTCACACACAAAAAAAAAAAAAAAAAAGAATCAGCAATCCAAACCAGAGTGAGGGAAAGTGAAAGAATGAGCTTCTTTGAAGTTGTCTTTTCAGTGCAACTATTTTAAGCCAGGCAGACTAACTGGATTTTCAAGTTCGCAGAAATTCTGACTCCTACAGCATAGGGGTTTTTTTTTTTTTTAATATTTATGTCCATGTTTCAGGGCGAAAGGAGTGATTATTAAAGCATGGAAGAAAATACCGTGACAAAGCAGGTTTTATGAAAGAGGAAACAACAACAAAAAATCCCTAACAAAGCATCCTGAAATCTTGAACTTTTTGTTAGAACGAAAGCTTGGAATCTGAAGTTTGCGCTTCATCGCCAAACTCTGCTCTAATAGGTTGAGGCGGAGAAGCAGGCAGAGAAATCCTCTCGCCCCTCTTCGGAAACACTCGGACCAACCTCTTGGGCGGTCTCCACTTCGGCTCGCCCGAGTCTCTTGCGCCACCGGACAATCCACACTCGGCGCCGCATCCGATCCAAATCGCTTTTCCATAGATTGGATAGGATCCCGCTTTCCTGACTCCTGATCACGCGAAGGGGCGGTAGACGATCTGGGTTGTCACAGCGTGGTGCGATCTTGCAGTCAGCAATTAGGAGAACAACTGAAGTCAAGAAGTCGCGGAAAGGCTGAAAATGAGGCTCCTTTCTACCGGTGTCTGTAGAGATTAGCCTGCTGCTTTGGGTTCATTGCAGAAGCAATACGAGATAATCCATTTTCATGTGCCTATTTATGTCCCTTTGGTTGTCTATTACCAGCTCCACACCTGAGCAGTGCAGAAGCTGCAGGATGAATGAATGAATGCTTTATTGTGTGATTAGACACACAAGGAATTTGTCTTGGTGCATATGCTCTCAGTGTACATAAAAAGAAAACATACATTCGTCAAGAATGGATGCTCCCCAAAAGCATGACTTGCGAGTCCTGAACATATAAATATAATCAAGTTGGGATGAGCAGAACTATTTGGGTTGGGCGGGGTGGAAGAGTTTTTTAAGGTCTAAAATCTAAAAATAGCATTTATTCTGCAATATTGAGTTGGAAGGTGTTTCTGTATCTCTGAAAATCTTTTCTGTTAGGAAAAAAACACAAACATGTTTGACGAAGGAGGATGTTTTATTTTGTTTTCCCCCGGATGTTTACGGTTGATACATTTGAATTGTGCTTATGCAAACACTCCCAGATTGGTTTGCGTCATTGCAGTTATATATTTTGCTATTTTCTCTTTTTTTAATAGTAAAACATCACTAGAAGACCAATAGAAATACAGGTAATTTTGAGAACTTCCGGTTGCAAGGCTTCGGTGGCGGCAGGAATCCGCTTCTCTGCGGGTCCCTGCTGTGCTCGCCACTGAGGTACCCCCGATCCAATTGGATTTGGGGTTTGTCGCTGCCCCGAAGAGGCAGCGGAAGACAGCGGAGATCCGGGCAGGGGTCTGGGGATATCGCACCCCCTTTCCCCAGCCGGCTAGACTCCTTTTTCCTGAGGCGGTGGAGCGGCTGTCAGAGATGGTAGCCACATAGGAATCTTCAACCGGATAAGAGTTGTGCAGGAGGAAGAATCAGAAGGAGAAGTTTTCTTGGCTGAACCGGGACATTAAGATGCTTTTAAACACCCTGGAAACCTGACTTTTGGATTGATACATTTGTTTCCAAAAGAAGTTGTTAAAACGGCGAAAGTGCTGAAAGGAAAGTTTACTCCCCTTCCTTACGGAGAAAGCAAATGAGCACTGAAAAACCTGCTGCTTTAAGGTAAAAACAAGCTCTTTGTTATAAGTGGGAAGGAGAGGACTAAAAAAAAAAAAATCTTTTAAAACTGGTTGGAGGAGACGCTTTGAAGATTATAAGACCAACAACTAATTGTAATCTGACTTTAAAATATATTTGGGATTTTGCCCCAGGAGGAAAAGTTGCAAAGAGAAGAAGAGGAAATAATTTCTGGCTGTTTGGATTGTTTGATAACTTTGACATTTGCAAATTACCTTAAGACTAAAAACATCTGGGTTGTTCTTAAAAATTTACAATGGCACCATCTCTGGATCAACTAAAAATGGAATATGAAAAATTAAAAGAAAGAGAACCAAATGGCAAGAATTCATTGGGAGCTGTCTTCCACTTTTTAGAAATGGCGGTTTCTACGTACCAGCAAATACTTGATGAAGAAGGAGAAGGAGAAGAAAAGGAAGCCATTTTTAATGGACAAAAAAATTTGATTAAGAAAGAAAATAGGAAGAGAGGAAGGAAAAATGAGAATTTAAGATTTAATAAAACAACCAAGAAAAAGAAAAATAAGGTGAAAAAAAGGTACAATGTTAGAAAGCAATTGAAAAGAGAATTACAACAGAGAGGGGAAGCTAAAAAGGTGGAGGTTAGGAGATGGGGGGGCAAAAAGATCAGACTGGAGAAGAAAGGGAGGGAAAAAGGGGGAAAAAAGCCACGGTCTGGAACAAGATTTTTTTTTTAGAGATAAAGGATAAAGGATGTATAATTTAAGAAAGATTCTGCAAGAGTACATAAGATAGTATTGTAGTATTTGCATTTGAAATAGTCCATTGGAATATTATAAGATTTAACAAAATATTAAAATGTTTTATAATGATAGATTTCAATATTTAATAAAATATCAAAGAGAATGTGTAAAATGATTAATGTTTAGTTATACTATTAATAGAATTAGAATGGAAATTATATATTTAATTATATTATAAGTTTATTATTCTTTTTCTTTTCAAAATGCAACATGTAGAATGTACTAAGCAGAATCAGGATAGAAATTATGTATTATTTTAAGTGTTACTTTAGGGAAAGGCGTCACACCTTAAAAGTGATTACAGGGGAAATTCTTTTGCTAAAGAGAAGAGATAAATAGAAGATTGGAAAAGAACAGACAAAAGATACAAACAATGATTCTGAAATAAGATGAAATAAACAAAATATAACTAAGAGAGTGAAAAGAAGGGAGGTGTTATATAGAAAATATAGAATGGTTAATAAGATATGAATGGTATATAAGGTGAGTACGAACTTGATTTAGGTCTGTCAAAAATGTAACCCGGGGCTAAGCCACTTTTCAAAAGAAGTTTTATGTTTTGTGTTTTGGTTAGCTATGTTTTGATTGTGAATTAATAAAACCTTGGAGGAATAAAACTAAAGGGAGAGAAATTTGGAAAAGACATGTATAAATAATAAGTAAGAAGGTTTTATCTTTTTATGTTTTGTTTTATGTTCTGTATTTTGTGTGTTTATGCTTGATGGAGAATTAATAAAACCTTGATAGAAAGAAATATAATTGAATAAAAGTGAAGGGAGAAACAATGAGAAATTTGGAAAAGATATATATGTGTTTAAATGGAAATGTGATAATATGGAACTATGCTTTAAAAATAATGCCTTATTTGCCTTGTTAAAATTTATAAGTAATTTTTGAGAAAGGAGGTTTTATACTTTGATGTCTTATGTTTTGTTTGTCTTTAAAATCAATAAAATTTGTTTTTTTTAAAAAAGAAATACAGGTAATTTTGAAAATAATATATTGTAATCGTGCAGTTAATTAAAAAAAACCTAGATAAATTATAGTAAATAAACAACCACACCACCCACCCCAGAAAAAAAAGAAACCCCTCAAAAAACTATTGGCCATTGCAGTTATATTGGCTTGCCTGGGAGAAGAATTAGCAGTGTGCTATATTGCAGAATGTTGTAATAAGACAGCTTAGTGGGGCTGTGAAGTTCAAATGTCCTATATCTGAACAATAAGCATAATAAAGGAAAGTCCGTACATGGATGAGTATTGTCTCTCGATAATGTGTTGGTTTCATTTTATTGCGGGCCCTGCAAATCAATGCTGTATGCTGGGTCCTGCATATAAGAAGGAAAAATACCCTTATGGTTTGCCTTGTGGCATAAGTCAGGGTCCCCAACCACCGGTCCGTGGACCGGCACCGTCCGTGGAACAAGTCCTACCGGACCGCTGGTTTGCTGGGCGCCGCCATCTTTTTGATGAAAAAGTGCTCCGGTGAGCTTTTCCGGGTAGAAAGCTCACCGGAAGCACTTTTCATCAAAAGATGCTGGCGCCAGCGCTTCGATGAGCTTTTCCAGGTAGAAAGCCATTTCTCCCGGAAAGCTCACGAGCTCTGGCCGCCATCTTTTGATGAAAAAGTGCTTCCGGTGAGGTCACCGGAAGCACTTTTTCATCAAAAAGATGGCGGCGCCCAGCTGATGCCGGTACTGGGCCGCAGCGCCCAGCTGATGCCGGTACCGGGCGCGGCATAAAAAGGTTGGGGATCACTGGCATAAGTATTGCAGAAGGGGGGAATTCTGGCAATGAGCCACAAATCATGTGCCGTGACTGGTTAAATAGTATCTCCCTTCCCCCAGCAAAACTAACCAGCGGTTAAGTGGGAGCAGGAGGCAAGAGAGCTAATTTTCCAGCAACCTGAAAGATTAGAACACGATAGTGGAACTGTGCACAATCCATGGGTATGTGGGAATTGTTTGGCTATGCAAGAAAGGGAAGAGGGAGCATAAATAAAGGTGAAATAGTATGGGGGAGTAGTCAGGAGTGAGGCATGCCAGCCATGGAGGTGGGGCGGGGTGTTGAGTTAAAGTGCCTAACGTCCCTGTCCTATTGTTTTTTTATTTTTCTGATAAGGATCTATCTCATGTATTCAAAACTATATTTATTATCTTGTAAGCGATTGACAAAACAGTTGTGTTGCCTTTGGGAGAGGCTGTAGGATTTCTGTTCTTAGAAACATTTTTGTGGAAAGCTTAGCAAAGTGTATAAAAGTGATAGTGACGACAAGAAGTCAGCAGGGGCCAAGTGGAGCATGATAGGAAAGTCCAGTACTCCAGCTTAAAAAAAAAGCTCTCCATTGCATGACATAAAGCAGTGGCCCCCAACCTTTCTTGAACCAGGGACCGGTTTCACGATTATTTATTCTTCCACGGACCGGTACCTGAGTAACGCGAGACTCCACCGCCATCGGGATGGCTCTTCATTCGAAGCCGCCGCCCCCTTCGACAAAACTAAGGCGCGAGCACCCAAACGCCACTTTCCAACTGAAAACCCGGAAGCACTTTCCAACCAAAAACCCGGAAGCAACCGAAAACCCGGAAGCGCTGTCGAAACAAGATGGCGGCGCCCAAGCTTTGTGGTCCGGTAAAAAATGATCCACGGACCAGTACCGGTCTGGGGACTGGTGGTTGGGGACCCCTGACATAAAGGGCAACTGGAGAAAGGCAGGCAGGGAGAGGACGGTACAAATGTCCACAGTACTCTGCCATCTTACTGCCCTGTTTTGCTGGGAAATAGGTTTGGGAGACTTGTGTAGGGCCTGAAGATGGGTTGGGGCTTTCTTTTGCTGTTCCTTTTTTGGACCCAACTGAGAGGTAGATTCTACTTTTCAAGGTAGTTATATTTTCACACTCTCCATCTTACAAGGATTACTGACTATTTTCATTCCTAAAGAGCTATGATAGTTAGTTTCAGGGGGCATCTGCAGGGCAAGTTTTTTTTGTGTTGTTTTTTTAAGGCAAAATTTGTGAGCAAGACAATGCAATTACACTTTTGGCGTTAGGCATCTGTTAGAGCAGGGATCCCCAACCTTTTCGACACCGCGGCCCGGTTCCGGCGTCAGCTGGGCACTGCGGCCCGGTTCTGGCGTCAGCTGGGCGCCACCATCTTTTTGACGAAAAATCACTTCCGGTGACATCACGGAAGTGATTTTCGTCAAAAAACTGGCGGCGCCAGCGCTTCGGTGAGCTTTTTCGGGTAGAAATGGCTTTCTACCGGAAAAGCTCACCGAGCGCTGGCGCCGCCATCTTTTTGACGAAAAATTGCTTTTTTACCAAAAAGATGGTGGCGCCAGCAACCAGCGGCCCGGTAAGGCTTGTTCCGCGGCCCGGTACCGGTTCGCGGACCGGCGGTTGGGGACCCCTGTGTTAGAGAGCCTGTTCATTAACTAAAGAAGAAAATTATAGTTTATGGTAGAGTAAAGCTTTTAAATGTAAGCTTAGGAATATTTACCTGAATGTCATACCAAACAAAACATTGATTTTCAATTCCTTTTTTTTTCTCCTCGGATACTCGATATGAGTAAAGCCTATTTATGCAAGTCTGTTATTTTTAATAACAATTTATTTATTATTGAGGTTATTGTTTCTTAGTTCTCTGTAAGAGTCACTTTTACTTAAAAGGTGAGATAATTCAACAATGTTGAAAGTTAACGGAGAACAAATTTATATTAATTATGCCCAGCACTGACATAAGATTTTCGTGCTTTGGACTCCCTTAGCTCTTATTCTGGTCTTGAATTTTAGCTAATAAACAATGCAGTCCTGTTTAGCTAATAAACATTGCAGTCCTGTTTAGCTAATAAACAATGCATGTTTAGTTGGCAATGGCATTCACCTAACATGTTTCTCCTGAAAACTTTATATACTGTAAGGATGCGATGCAGCCAGAACTAAGTTTCTTATTTGCAAGCTACTTGCTAACAACTAAAATTGAGAGTAATAATATGTGATGTCGGTGCCAGTTTAAGGTTATATGACTGTAGGCCACATTGACTGATAGTGCCACCTGTGAAGAATGCAAAGATTTATGTTTTTAGAATGATTTGGAAAGAAGGACAGCTTTGGCACCCAAAGATAGTACTTATTTGGCCTTAGCTTCAAGCTGCCACTGTACAAGGAAGTGATTCCATTTTCTTTTCTTGTAGGTTCGAGAATGGAAAGCAGAAGGCCAAAAAACATATATGTGCACAGGCCGTCCTGGCTGGCTTACAATGTCTCTTCGTATTGGGAAGTACAAGAAGACTCTAAAGAACATCACAATCAACCTGATGGATATTTTAGATGTAGACACCGAGCGACAGGTACTTTTGGGGTTTTCCAGAGGAAATTGCTTTTGAGCTGAGCAAAACAATTAGTCCATTGTTGTGGGATTGCAATTGCTTTCTTCCATGATGGTTTTTTTCCCCCCAGCTCTGCAATTACTTTCAGCTCTGGACTTCTGGTGGTCTCTGTTTTCTAGTTTTATAATAATTCTTTTTAAGAATTGTATGTGATCCTCTTAAGTGTGGTACGATCCTAATTTTCATAAGGGCGCTTGCTATAGTCCATAGTTCTATTTTCAAATCCCTTCCTAATGATCCCAAGAATTGTATCTGCCCTTTTTATATTACAGATACACACTGGGTGGACATTTTTCATCAAGCTGACCACTATGATGTCAGGATCCTGTTCCTGATCAATCACTTCTAGTTCAAATCCTATTAATGTATAGGTTGTTGTGCAAATAAAGGAATTGTTAAGCAGACTGATGGATGTTATCTAAGCCATAAAATGTGTTCTGTTCTAGGTTGTACGGGTGGAGCCTTTGGTATCAATGGGACAATTAACAGCACACCTGAATCGTATGGGCTGGACTATTCCAGTGGTACCAGAACTTGATGATCTTACAGTAGGTGAGAAGCCTTGGAACATGGAAATCAGGATCACTCCATTTATTAAACTACTTGGTCATAACTTTACATACGAGAATGTTAAGCATAAGAAGTTCCATGCCTATATGATTTCTTTTGTTTTCCTTGCTGTAGATACTCTTGTTCTGAACTACTGTTCTGTAAAGTTTGGCATGTATTTCAGCTCATTCTTGATTATGGTCTCTTGCATAGGTGGTCTGCTCATGGGAACTGGCATTGAATCTTCCTCTCATATCTATGGATTATTTCAGCATATCTGTGTGGCCTGTGAGCTTGTTCTTGCCGATGGCAGCCATGTGAGATGTACCCCGGTAAGAAATTATGTTCCTTTGCCATGATTTAAGAAGTTACGCCAGCTCTATTTTGAACCAGTTCTGCTTAGCGTGGTGTGCTTTTTGCAGGAGGAGAACTCAGATTTATTTTATGCAGTGCCTTGGTCTTGTGGCACATTAGGCTTCCTGGTTGCAGCGGAAATAAAAATGATCCCATCTAAGAACTATGTGAAATTACACTACGAGCCCGTGAGAGGATTGAAAGCCATCTGCAAGAGATTTGCTGAAGAATCAGAAAAGAAAGAGAATCATTTTGTAGAGGGCATTGTGTATTCTTTGGAAGAGGCTGTCATAATGACTGGAGTTTTGACCAATGAAGCTGAGCAAGAAAAGGTAACCTAACTTTATTATCCTTGTCAATTAAAAGGGGGCACAGGAGACAACGACAACATTTTATCTGTTGAAAAAGCAAGTTGTTTCTTCTAAAAACTAGAGACTCTATTTATACTGTCAATGCATGTTTATGTAATTGTAAAGACTTTGTCTCCCCCAAGTGTTTCTCAAATTTAAGATACATGGACTTCGATTTCTAGAATTCCCCAGCCACTATGGCTAGCTAGGAAGTCTACACATCTTGAAATTGCCAAGTTTGAAAAACATTGCCCTAAAATTGTTTTCTATTGTTCCATGCAGAATAATTCTAAAGATCCTTTAGTGCTGGGGTATGGCTTTTAAAACTAACTGTGAAGTAACTAGATCTAATGTCTCCAGCAAGTCAATGTCTATGCTGACAGGGGGACAATAGAAGTGCTTGTCAGAAATCAAGTTAGAAAAACCTAAGCTAAATGAATTAAAACATTCTTAGCTCTCTGCAAATTAAAATTGCGATACTTGTCAAAGACAGTTGAATTGCAATATGGGAGGAAAGGCTTGACTAAGGGAGCTTATAATGATTAGAAGAGTTAACCCCAGCAGGCCTTTTCATCATTTGGTGTCTGCATTTTTGTGGGTGAGATACATTTAGTGTGAAGGTCCAGTAATGGCATTCAGAATAATCATCATTTGTGGAAATTAGATGCTGCCTGTTCTGACCAAGGCTTCTTGAGACAGTAACAATCACATGTTGTTCCCCAAAACCTTGTTTTTATTTCAGCGGCTGTGAATTATATGCATTCACAGCCTTTAATGAGTCCCAAACAGTTTATGAATAGTCCAACAGAAGTCTGCCACAGTCTTTCGGGATAAGGCTGATAAGCACCCACCTTTATGTTCCTTGAAATGCTGCCAACGACTAAATTGCCAATTGGCTGTACAAGGCCAAACGGAGCACAAAGTCAACATGGAGCTTCAGATTTTAAACTGACCACAACAATCGAAATTGCTTCCTGCAAAGGCTCATGTCCCTTTGCTCCTCCTTTATGTCTTATGGGAGGAGCCAATCATCTCCAAGCCTTACTCCTGAGTCGCCCCTTTTGTCTTAACTGTTCTTGCCTTCTGGCAGCTCTGCACAAGCGCTCACTGGGAACAGGCTCCCACCGTTCCTCTGCCTCGCTGATGTCAAATTCTGGAGGCTCCAGAGTCAGCACATAACTCTGGCCCTGGCCCCATCACTATGTCATACGTAGATCCCTTGTCCGAGTCCTCCCCCAGAAAACAGGACGGGCCCATGTTCCTCCCCACTGTCCGACTCTGCTGCTACCTCCGCAGGCCGCTGGCAGACCACAACACAATATTAATCCTATACAATCATGTATTAAATGTGGTGGCAAACAGAATGCATTGTATTTTTGGTGCATTATGTCAATAGTAGAACTTTGCCTCATTCTTAAAACACATCTTCAATTAAACTGTAACTTTGTAAGGCTATATCATTCAACAGAATTATATTTTCATTATTTCCCTGTTCTTTCCATCAAGGTCAATAGAATTGGGACGTACTACAAACCATGGTTTTTTAAGCATGTGGAGAATTATTTGAAAGCTAATACCACAGGAACAGAATATATTCCAGCAAGAGATTATTATCACAGGCATACAAGGAGCATTTTCTGGGAGCTCCAGGTGAGGATCTACATGTAATTTATTATACTGTGGATACTTAAGACCAGCTTTTCTGTCAGCCTATCCTATGGATACTTCCTATCTTAATTATTAACTCACTCTGCAGATTTATATGGCCATGTGTTTTAACCAACTAACTCTGGGTGGCTGACAAGATTTAAGAAACAAAAACATACAGTATATATAAAAACCTTAAAAATAAAAGCACTGGGGGAGATATATTTTGCAGAAGTCTGAAATGAGTTTTGAAAAGAGCTAGGTGAAGCCGCACTGTCATTTTACTTCATTCTCACCCAACTCACCAGCAACAGCAGAGCAGCATATAGAAATAGAAACGGAGGCATAAAACAAGCACAGATTTGAAGGGGGGGAGATGGTTTTCTTCATAGAGCAAAAGATGAATTAACAAGGGACTGCACATCTCACCCTACTCAGTGCCTAGGGAAGGAGCTACAGCTAGTCATGGAGAATTTTTTTAAAATACTGACTAAAGTTGCTGATGTATGCAATTATACTGATTTTAAGTCTTTCCTTTTCTTACTCTTAGCATTGTTTCCCTTACAGGACATCATCCCGTTTGGCAATCATCCAATTTTTCGCTGTCTCTTTGGCTGGATGGTTCCTCCTAAAATCTCCCTTTTAAAATTGACTCAAGGTGAAGCCATGAGAAAGCTCTATGAGCAGCACCATGTGATACAAGACATGATGATCCCCATGAAGAGTCTTGAACAATGTATTCAAACTTTCCACAGTGTCATTAATGTAAGACCGGCTTTCCTAAATCCAAGACGGGTCATGGGAGCAGAAATAAGATTGGTTTCTTACTTCATACACGTGTCAACTCATAAAATATTTCTATGGTCTTTTATAAGATTATTTCTGTAAAAACCAAAAATAATTAATGCTTAAAATAAAGCCCTTCTATCAATGGTAGGATTCAGAAAGCACAAAAGTGGTTTCCACGAAATTAATAGAATAGCAAATAGCTTTTAGACTTACATACTGCTTCGCAGTGCTTTAGAGCCATCTCTAAACGGTTTACAGAATTGGCATATTGCCCCCAACAGTCTGGGTCCTCATTTTACCAACCTCAGAAGGACAAAAGGCTGAGTCAGCCTTGAGCTGATCAGGATCAAACATGGAGCAGAGCTAGCCTGCAATAATGTATTCTAACTACTGCACCCCCACGGCTCCTAATGCATCTTTTTCCTCTTTTCTGTAGGTTTATCCCCTGTGGCTGTGCCCATTCATCTTGCCTCACAATCCTGGAATGGTTCATCCAAAAGGAGATGAAGAGGAGCTCTATGTAGATGTGGGAGCCTATGGGATGCCGCAGACAAAACACTTTGAAGCCATGGCGTCCACCAGGCAATTAGAAAAGTTTGTGAGGAACGTTCATGGGTAAGGATCTAAACCCTGGGAAAAGAGTTGTTTCTAGTCGTATGAGAGCTCTCTTTTGAACTCTTAATTACCCATGATTGCACCCCATTATTTTGCTATTCTGTACAGTAGTTCAAGTTTGGTTCTGCGGCGCACTTGCTGGGACATGCAACTGAATGAAAGGTTTGGTTGATTTGCTAGAACAAAACATGGACATCAACTCTGATCGAGTGGCTTGCCCTGTTTTGCAGACAAAGGTCATTGTTGCCTTCTAATGCCACAGCTCTACGATCTTGCTCATTTCCTTTAGTTTTCAGATGTTATATGCAGACTGTGTCCAAATGAAGTCAGAGACGCTGACAGAAACTTGTAGTTTTATGTAAATAAATATATTTAATATCTATATTTGCAGCAGACAAGATAGTCAGGCACATCACTTCAACATGAGGTAAATTGTCAGGTAATTCACAGAACGGCATACAGAACACACAGAATAAAAAGGCGGGGGGGGGGAGGGAAACTCCCCCTTTATACCCACAACCAATCACAATGTAGATTGCCTCATGGAAGAGCCCGTGCTCTCTAACCAATCAACTACAACCATGTGTTCTGGCCTATTATACACTTTTCTGTTCCTGCTATTAAATTAAATATCTTAATAGTCACCTTCTAACGCAAGAACTCTTAACATCTTTCTTATTTCCTTTAGTTTTCAGATGTTATACGCAGACTGCTATATGACCCGCGAAGAATTCTGGGAAATGTTCGATGGCTCCCTATATCACAAACGGAGACAAGAGCTTCAGTGTAACAAGGCTTTTCCTGAAGTGTATGATAAAGTGTGCAAAGCTGCAAGACTTTAAGTCCAACTGGTCTATGAAGCATCTGGGAAAATTTGAGTCTAAATAAAAACTATTTCTTCTGCTCCTTTCCAAACCCCCCCTTGTTGCTACTTCAGAGACTCCAAAATGTGAAATTTAGAAGGAATACTTCTGCCTTTGTATGAAAATATAATTGGTAGTATTTGTCTTAAAAACGTGTATGCTTCTTTATCTTCTTTCTAGGAATTTCCATTTTTGACCACTGTGGTTTAATAATAGCTTAGGTATAGATTGATATATTTAGTAGAAGGGGAATAGAAAAATCAGAATCTTAAAATAGAAGAATAACTTATTATAGATAAATAAGTGGGAGATGTATGCCAGGTCTGCTATTACAGATGTACATAGGCTCTTTCTGAGAGTTGTGCCAAATAAAACTGCCTTTCTAATGTCACAGTTGCCTATA
Organism: Notechis scutatus; assembly: GCF_049901735.1. Taxonomy (NCBI): domain Eukaryota; kingdom Metazoa; phylum Chordata; class Lepidosauria; order Squamata; family Elapidae; genus Notechis; species Notechis scutatus. The sequence goes on along the minus strand of NC_142011.1, from coordinate 65,097,271 downwards.
TCAGATAGGTTTCTTTGCCCAGGGTTGAAAAGTCATAATTCGCAATAAAGTCATAATTATAACCTGTCTGAACGCTTTGAATACTATGGATTGGAGACTATTTTTTTGAATTAGTGTATGTTCTTTACAATTCCCTCTCTCTGTGTCTCTCATTTTGTTGACATTTTTTCTTTTGACAGTTTTCATCAAAGTTTATGTGCTGCAGGAAAAAAAAAAGTCTGTTACAAACATGTGCCCGGGAAGAAGACAATTTAAAAAGTTTTTCCCCCCCTTGTTTATAAATGTTACTACTTTTCTTGCCTTCCAGTAATCTGTCTCTTGGATTATGAATGCTGGCTTAACGGTTTCATAAATGTATTTCTCCAAAGTAAAAATCTGTATTTCTGTTTTAATTGTAAAGAGGGCTATCAGTAATCTGATATAAATAGCAAAAGTATTATATTCATTGTCAGGTCAACCTATTTTATGCTTACGTTGTTCATGAAATTCATGGTAAAGGTAGTCCTTGACTTACAACCTCAATTGAGCGCAAAATTTCTGTTGCTAAGTGAGACAGTTGTTAAATGACTTGTCCCCTATTTTATGACCTTTCTTAGCACAGTTGTTAAGTTAGTAACACGATTGTTAAGTGAATCTGGCATTCCCATTGACTTTGCTTCTCAGAAGGTCATAAAAGGGGATCCCATGACTCCAAGACATTATGAACTAGTTGCCAAGCATCTTAATTTTGATCACATGACCATGGGGATGTTGCAACGGTTGTAATTGTGAAAAACTGTCATAAGCTACCTTTTTCAGTGCGGTTGTAACTTTGGTCATTAAACAAACTTGCAAGTCAAGGACTGCCTGTTAGTGGTGGTGAAGGTTTATATGGTAGATGGTAAATTATTAATAGCATTATGTAGAAGTATTCCTCCCCCACTCCTTTTTCCATTGTTATTGATATTACAGGATTTGTCATAATTTTTCTTCTGCTGAGATTGTTTAGTGCCTTAAATCACCTGAAATAAACTTTGTTTTAGGCCTTCTTGTTTTCAGGAATACAATAGATGTGAGAAATGCTTGAAAAAAACTACTTGGAAGGTAGATCTCTTTAAGCTCTTCCTCCATAATACTTAACATTACTGGTAAAGACGGCGTTGCTGGGAGCTTTCACCATCAGACAAATACAACCTACTGATATATCAATTTTTATAATTATCTGGACGTTGTTGATAATCGAAACACTTGAAACAAAGCTGTTTGGAATAGATAACAGTATTCTGAATTTTGTCCCGTATTGTGGCCAACTCTTATTTCAGACTTGAGATAGTTTACACTCAAACCTTTTTGCATATTCTTCCTCTGCTTTTTGACTGAGTGGCAATAGATGAGCTAGAAAAGTATCTCCTGCATAAATGTATTCCTATAATTTAATATTACAGCAAATAGGTGGTTGGTTGGCCCTAAGAACAGTTGATGATTACATGATTTTAAAGGGTTTTTATTTGAGATTTGTGTATGTTTTAATGTCACCAATATTAACCAAAATTGGATCCAAGGACTAAGATATGCACAGTTCTAGCAAAGAATACATTATTTGTACTTAATGCTTTGATGTATTGTGGTCGCCAACCAATGGACCAGGGACCACTGGTGGTCCGTGAGAAAATTTTGGTGGTCCACAGAGAAATGCCACCCCCACAAAGAATCATTTCTGGTGGAGTTTGGGGAAGGGAAAGAAAGACTTCTGCTGCTTTCCTTTCCCTGCTTTCCTTGCATGAAGCCAAAAGTCTCCCCCCCCCCCCCCAGAACAGAGCTGGAGACAGTATCCTGTGATCTCAAATAGTAATTGATCGGTAGGAAAACGGGAATTTTCCTGCAGACTTTTTTTGGGATTTTCCCAAGGTCTCTGCTGCTTTCTGGAGAGACCCTGGGAAAACGTCAACAAGCCACCATCAGTCAAAATTCATATTAGTGGTCCGCGGGATTTAAAATTATGAGTTTGGTGGTCCCTGACGTCCAAAAGGTTGGCAACCCCTGATCTATGGCATCTTAACATCTAAACTGTCTATGAGTTTTAAACAGTTGTTGCTATTTAATGGAGAGATTGGTTTAGAGCAGGGGTCTCAACCTCAATTTCATAGAGGGCCGCATCAGAATTGTGTTTGACCTCAGGGGGGACGTGGCCAGCTCGACGTCACTCATGTTGGCCCAAGTGCTCTGCCAGTGAGAACGGGCTCCCAAGCTTTGTTTTTGTCTGCACTGGCCTCCTACAACCCTCTGCCAGTGAAAACAGAACTCGGGAGGGCCACCCGTAGCCCTCCCATCTCCATTTTCACTGGCAGAGGCACCGTGGACCGGTCCTTTTTCCAGGGCGGCCCCGCAGGCCAGTTCTAAGCACCCAGTGGGTCGAATATGGACTGTGGGCCTTGAGTTTGATACCCTTGGTTTAGAGTGAACCAGTAAGAACATATTTTAGACCAGAGGTTTCCAAACCTGTCAACTTTAAGACATGTGGACTTCAACTCCTAGAATTTGTCAGCTATGCTAGCTGAGAGATTCTGGGAGTTGAAGTCCACAAGTCTTAAAGTTGCCACGTTTGGAGACCCCTGTTTTAAACTAATTCAGAAATAGTTCATATCCATGTTGAAATCTAAACATTCCTTGAGAGAAAAACTTGCTTACAACTTTTCTAGTGCCTTCCCAGACATCTGAGAACCATTCCCATACGGTGGAACCTATAAAATATCTGCATAACGACACCAGAGTATCAGGCATAAGTTGAATGTGGAAGTAAATCAGAAATTAGACAGAGCTCAATATTTGTGCGTAATTTCTGAAATATGCCTCAGGTTATTTACAGTAAGATAAGTAAAGGGGTACCTTGGTACTCATTGCTAATTGGTTCCAGGAGGTGCAATGAGTACCAAAAATAATGAGTACCAAACAAAGTTTAGTCATAAGGAATAATGTAGTGAATCACAAGTCCACTGATACCGACAGTACTGGAACAAAATTTTCATGTCAGGATGTGTTAAATTCAACAAGTTTCAAAGCAGCTGAGTATCAAGGTATTACTGTATCTGCAAGTTTGATTTTTGTTGCAACAATCCTAGCACACTATTCCAATCATGCAGGTATATAACAACAGCATCAGTATACTTTGTTTTGCAATTGTCAGTGATGTTGTACTGCTGCACTTGGGCAGAACTTGTACTATTTCCTTATAATTACAGCTATGGTGTGCCTGAATAAAATTGTATGGACAGTATTTTTTTTTCCTTTATTGTACATTTAATATCAAGTCATTTGGTGCAATGAAGTTCTATAGGTATGTCATGGATCTGCAATCATTCCTCTTAGTTAATATTTAATTTAGGAAAAAGTTGATTTCTTATCTTTGATTTTTTTTTAAATCTATTGATTTAAGGCACAATCCTAGGCAAAAATGTATGAGATTAAGATGCCAACACTAATTGTATATATATGCAGTTGCTAAGTTAGTATCGCGGTTGTTAAGTGAACCTGGCTTCCCTGTTGACTTTGCTTTTCAGAAGGTCACAAAAGGATATCACATGACCCCGAGACACTGCAACAATCATAAATACAGGTCAGTTGCCAAGTGTCTGAATTTTGATCACGTGACCTTGGGGATGCTGCAACAGTCATAAGCTTCTTTTCAGTGCCATTGTAATTTAGGTCACTAGACAAACTGTTGTAAGTCAAGGACTATCTGTATTACTTAATATTTTAAGTGTCTGTGTGTTAAATTTAACAAAGTGCCACTGATATCATTCAATATTAAGTTCCAGAGCAGTGTTGTTTAATCTTATCAACTTTAAGATGTATAGACTTCAACTCCCAGAATTCTCCAGCTAGAAAGCTCCAGAGGGAAGCATGAGAACAAAGGAAGGATAGATTCAAAAAGTACAAATATTTATTGGGGATTAATGGTTCTCGTATAATTGTCCATGAAAAACCCAGTCCCCTTTCACAGTGACTATTTGAGGAGTGGAGGCAAAGCAGAATACACATTTTTTTTGTCAATACACTGATAAACAATACAATACACATTTTTTTGTCATGGGCTGCAATCCAGAACAAAACCAAAATGTTATGCAATGTGCTTAAGTTTAGTATATTAACAGTTCTTTTATAACTGGCTGAGACGGGTGTAATAAACAGTAAAAACAATATGAAACTGGGGAAATAGCTTGTGACCCTGGAGCCTTGAGTATGTAATAATGGATAAAGCTATCACTATTGGAATACAAGCATGTTTCTGATCCAGGGTCAGCCAAAATATATCCCTATTTTTGAAGTCCATCTTCAGCCAAGATATCCTCCCTGTCAAGGGGTTTTGATTTGCTTTTGATGTGTGCATTTGAATTTATAGCATTGGCATCAGTTCATCAGACCGTCCAGAGATCATTAATCCATGTTGATAATCCTTTGTTCCTTTTTCTCAAATGAAGATCATTCTAGGCAAAAAGGAGTGCTAAATTCCATTAGCGTAACTGCTTTTCAGGCAATTATTCCTTGGGGTTCTGGGGGAGAAGTTTAGCTGAGGTGGCACTTATCATTTGCCCTTCTGCTCAAACCCCAGTTGTGAACATCCATAGTGGGATTTTATCTATTTACACATATTTTGAATCCATTTTGGAACAGATACACCACTGGGTTGCCGTACCTACCACCCACCCATGATAAAACTGCCTTTGATGCTTTTCAACTAGAACAGGAGTCAAGCTCACTTTCTTAAACTTAACCTGTGTAGATGTAGGAGCAAGCCGAAGGAGGTAAGATTGCCTACCTTCTCCATTTTAAAAGTAAAATTGGGGTTGGAGAAAAGTAGTTCTTTCCATGTAATACAGCTTAGGAAAGTCCTGTGCTGTTCGTTATGGCTGTTCAATGGATATGAACTGATAAATTCAAGGTAACACAAGAAAATATAACAGCTTGCCAATAATGCTTCCACTGAAGTAGAAATAATGTATACAACATTACTATGCATTATTTTTAAATGGGAAAACAGTAATTTCTCTCCACCAGATACAGCCCATGACTTGATCTTTTCCTATATACCGTATATACTCGAGTATAAGCCGAGTTTTTCAGCACATTTTTTGTGCTGAAAAAAAACCCCTCGGCTTATACTCGAGTGAGATTCCCCTCTGAAAAAAAAATGGTGTGGAGCTCCGGAGCCTGGGCAGTCACTTCCCTGCTTCCGTGTTTCCTTTGCAACTTTTAAGCATGGGGTAATCGGAAGCAGAAAAGTTCTTGCATGAGGATATGTTTTTCTTTTTTAACTTTTTAGGGGGAAAGACCCACCGCCATGTGAGAATGCTCAGACACGAAATCTATCCGCCCGAAAATAAGTGTGTGTGTGTGTGTGGGGGATTTTTAACAGAGGGAAGATGTAGGGAGAAGGCAAAAGCGACGGAAGATCCTTCAGGGGAAACTGAGGGGGAGACTCACCCTTGGTCCAGATGAGCCCCTTCCCCGCCCCTAAGGAAGCAGAGGCAGCCAGCAAGGGCAGGCAAGCCCCACTTCATGGACTCCGTCCGTCCTCGCTCCCACCCACCCACCCACCCAAAGCCACAAAGTCCCCCAATCGCACAGCCCAGAATCGCCCTCAGGGGCAGCAAGGACGCCCGGTGTTTCCCGAGACAAGCTCTGCCGTGCAATGAAAGCGCCCTGGCTCTAGGCTCGCGGGCTCAGAAAACAACGCAAGCCGAGGTCGCTTCGGCTCCGCTCAGCTTCGTTTCCTCAGCCCCAGCTGCTTTCAGTCCGCTCGGGAGGAGGGGGAGGAGGTGGTGGCAGCGGCTCGCGTTGTTTTCTGAGCCTAGAGCCAGGGCGCTTTCATTGCATGGCGGAGCTTCTTGTCTCGGGAAACACCGGGCGTCGTTGCTGCCCCCTGAGGGGGGCGATTCTGGGCTGCGCAATTGGGGACTTCGTGGCTTTGGGTGGGTGGGTGGAGCCAGGACGTTGACTTTAAGCGCTGCCGACCAAGTGTTTCACCTACGTCCACCACCACCCCTCCCTCTTTTGCCTCCTTCCTTCTGATCAATCAGGTTTTCCCAGTATTTGCTCACAGCTGCGTTTTAAAGCGGCTTTGGCAGCGGCCGAAGCCACCCGCAGATCCACCACCGAGGCCAGGAAGGCCATGGTGCTCATGACCGGATTGCCGGATTGGCTGAAGGGGACGGGCTGGTAGGCCAGGGGTCCAAGGGAGGCGTCCGAGTTCTCCAGGTAAGGGTCTTCGATGGGGAGTCTGAGGAAATGGAGGATGCACTCATCCTGGGTTCGACTCCCGACGTGCTCGGAGACTTTATTCCAGTCGTCCTTGTACATCTCCAATGCCTCAAGCAGAAGCAGAGTCTCTTGTTCTGTCCATTTCTCTTCTGCCGTGCTAGGCGTTGAACGCTGGGATTTCTGATTCCCCTTACACGCGCGTGGATATGTCGCGGGCGTTTTCTTCCAAACGCCCCACGGGCAGAGAACACTGACTTTCATGATAGTGAGATCATTTCCCAAATTAATTGATTCACTAACCCAAAAGAAGATGTTGATGACAGTGGGAGGCAGGAGTCACTCTCTCCCTTGCAAGAAAAGCAGAGCCGTTCTTATGATCTCTCTCTCTCCCGTAATACAGTCAAGCCCTTTCCAGCATGCGCGATCTGCCCCGCCGCTTTGCACCTTGCAAATGCAAAAACCCCGGATTTTGCATTTGCAAGGTACAAAGCTGCGGCGGCAGATCGCGCGTGCTGAAAGGGCTTGACTGTATTACGGGAGAGAGAGAAAGAGAGAGATCATAAGAACGGCTCTTGCTTTTTTCTGCAAGGGAGAGAGTGACTCCTGCCTCCCACTGTCATCATCATCTTCTTTTGGTTAGTGAATCAATTAAACCTTTCATGATAGTGAGATCGTTTCCCAAATTTCCCTTAAATCAGGGAAGAAATCACAAAAAAACCTTTGGACTGAGAATAAGCCTATTCCTACAATGCCATTTTTGTTCACTGCAGTGTCAAAAATTGTGAAAAACACACTTCTTTTCTTCATCTTCTTGTTCCCTATTTACTGGTCTCTTTCAAAGAGGAAATTGTGAACATCAAACTTATTCTCAACTGTCCTAGTGAAAGTTTTTATTAGTATCTATTTTTATTTTTGAAATTTACCAGTAGCTGCTGCATTTCCCACCCTAGGCTTATACTCGAGTCAATAAGTTTTCCCAGTTTTTTGTAGTAAAATTAGGTGCCTTGGCTTATATTCGGGTCGACTTATACTCGAGTATATACGGTAAGTCTGTTTTGATTTTGGAAAGCTATGGATTCTAATAAGACCCTGTTAAAAATTAAACATTGAACTGCAGTTTCCTTATTGCATTACAAACTTCCCTTGATCTGCACTCTTATACCAGAATCCAGTAAAAAAAACACCTGATATAATTGTGGCCTGTGAGAATTAGAATCAGGTTGATTAGAATCGACCCTCCCAACCTTTTTAATTAAATAAAGGACAACATTTAACAAGTAGTGCTAAATGAAGCATTAAATAAAGTGTTAAAGCATTAAAGAAAACTTAAGTAAAGCATTTAAGTTACTAGCAATTTTAATACAGTATTGACATAATTATGGCAGCACACTGATTTTAAAAGAGAAACTTACAGTTACAAATTTTTAACAAATACCTTGATTTTTAGTGAAGAATAAGAAATTCCTCAGTGTATCTTTTCAGTTTTCAGGTCCTGCAGTTAGGCTGACCAAACTAAAGTTATGTAGGCATAACAGGTCATACATGATTATTTAAGAGTATTTCTTTCCAGATGGAACAATTTTTTAGACAGATTTTGGGTTGCTTTGGCGACCTTTATTGAAAGGAGTGATCCTCTCCCTGTGGAAAAAAAATCCAATAAATTGTTCCCATATTCTATCCTTTATCAAAGCCAAGATTGAGGGCATATGTTCATCCAGATATCACTGAATTAGCATCTTTAACAATTGGACATACTGATTAAAGACTGTTGAAAGCTCTAATTAAGGAAAATTGGAGAACCGTGGGTTTCTCTTCCTCTGAAGAATTTAGAGCTGAAGGTAAGCATCCCAACAAACTTAATGACCTCTCCGAATGATCTTAGCTTATAAGTGAACAGAGCTTTGACTCTGCCTAATGTATGGGCTAGAGTCTAGACTAATCAGAAAAAGAAGAAACATTGAATGCAAGGCAATAGTAGAAAGAGAATTGTAAGAACCATTCTCTTGGGTCTTACCTCTGCTTAGTTTTTACATCTAATTTTTGAATTTTTATGGTATAGAGATGCTTAAAAACTCATACATTTTTTTAAATTAGAGTTAGAAGGAGGCCTAGTCCAACCTCCTTCTCAAGTCTCTACCATTCTGGGCAAAAGGCTGTCTAGTCTCATCTTGAAAACCTCCATAGGTTCTAGAGGAAAGCCATTCCACTGATTAATTGTTCCCAATGTTAGGAAATTTCTCCTTAGTTCTAGGTTAGATCTATTTTTAATGATCTTCCAAGTCAGTGTAGATGTCAACTATTTAGCTACATTCAATTTTATCATTAGATGGGTGATGGTCTAAGGAATGGCTAAGAGTTTCCTATCTTGAAGCCATTTTCATATTATCTGTATAGGTTCTAGATCTACAAGCAACAGTTCTGGTTATGCTCTTTCCTCAATTCTCAGCCAAACTTCTCCCTTGCATCCTTAAATTCTGAATTAAGTCATGTTTCAGAAGCAGACATAGTGCATTGGAAATATACTGATTCATTCATTTAAAAATAGAGTACACAGCAGGATGCATGCAGTTTCATTCCATTTTATCTCTGTCTTCTACGCAACTCTGCCAACACTTAAATACAGTATAAATATGTGCAATGATGACAACTATTTTCTGCGTGTGTATGTGTACACATGCTGGTTTTGCTAAAATGCAGAGTGAAGTGCATGAATAAAACTGCAAAAGGTAGTATCAATATAGTCATAATTAACATAAAAGATCATATTAAGAATTTGTGCTCTTGTCTTTACAGAATTATATTGATCATGAATGTGGGGAGAGATTTAAAGATGCTGAAAATTGGAACACTGAAATTCCAAATTATGGCATGAAGTTTAGAAACTGAGCCAGGTGAATTTAGAGGCAGAGCAAAATAGAGAGGATAATTATAATAAATTAAAAATATAATAACGTCTTCACTCTAAACATTGTCCTGTTAAATCCCTGTTGTTATCTGTTTTATGAATTCAATTCCATCTACAGTGCAAGATTTTGTGAGACCCTATGTACCAATGGGAATCAGGATCAATATTCCAAACAAATGGATAAATTTCATTTTAGAAAGTAAATGTGAATTTAAACTACAGACAAAACAACTAGAAAACAAGGTCAGGCATGCAAATTAAAAATACAAATTCAAAAACTGATGGAAATTTGGGGATTTAAAAAAAATGATTTGTCATTCTTATCATGTTTCACTTACTGTAAACACTTGTCCTTTTCCAAGTTACTAAGATAACGTTGTGTTTCATTCATATAAAGGGAACGGTATCTCAACTTCTTCGAATATTTCTCATGCTTTGTGGTATCATAGCGGCCAACACCGACAGGATTCTGTAGAATAGAGCATTGGGGACATAGTGAATACTTAAATCTTCCTGATTGCCCACTTCAAAACAAGGCCATGACAAATTGCTCCTATATTGATGTCAAAAAACCCACAGGGATTTCTCTGTGAAGTCGAAGGAGAGGGAGGAAGAATCCTAGAGGCTAGCTAATGAAACAAACAAAATGTTTTAAATTGTGATATTTATGTACTTACTTAACAAGCACATCTACATTATATTAAAGTAACCAAAATATCTTTACAATCCACAAGGCATGTCACAACTTTTGAGCACCCCTAATGTTTGGAAACTGAACGTTGAAAAATTTGACATGCCCCACTAGCTATGGAATTAAGCTACTTGGAAGATTATCTTGGAATTTATTTTATTTATTTATTTATTTATTTGATTTGATTTGATTTGATTTGATTTGATTTGATTTGATTTGATTTGATTTGATTTGATTTGTCTATCGCTTGCAAGATAACAGGTATAAGTATAAACATAGTTATGAATACATGAAATGGATACGTATAAGAAAAATAAAAAAAGAAACTATAGGACAGGGACGGTAGGCATGATTGGTGCACTTATGCATGCCCCCTACAGGCTTCCTAGGAAAGGGGTGAGGTCAATAGTAGACAGTCTAAGGTTAAAGTTTTGGGGGTTTGGGGAAGAAACCACAGAGTCAGGTAGAGTATTCCAAACATGGACCACTCTTGCTGAAGTCGTATTTCCTGCAATCAAGTTTGGTGAGGTTAATCTTGAGTTTGTATCTATTGTGTGCTCTTGTATTGTTATGGTTGAAGCTGAAGTATTTATTTACAGGTAGGACATTGCAATGTATGATTTTATATACTATATTTAGATCAGACCGAAGGTGGCGTAGTTGTAGGTTTTCTAGTTCTAGAGTTTCAAGTCTGGTGGCATAAGGTATTCTGCAATGAGTAGAGGAGCGGAGAACTCTTCTTGTGAAATATTTCTGGACTTTCTCAACTGTGTTAATATCAGATACGTGATGTGGATTCCAGACTGATGAGCTGTATTCAAGTATAGGTCTAGCAAATATTTTGTATGCTCTAGTTAGTAGTGTGATATTACCAGAGAAAAAGCTATGTAGGATTAGGTTAACAACTCTTAATGCCTTTTTGGTTATGTAGTTACAGTGGGCTCTAGCACTTAGATCATTAGAGATGAGTACTCCAAGGTCCTTGACAAAGTTTGGACCATCAACAAGACTATTCAGCTTGTATTTTATTTTCTGATATTTTTTTTGCCAATATGTAAGACAGACCATTTATTTGTTGAGATTTGAAGTTGCCATTTGTTTGACCATTCTGATACATAGTCGAGGTCTTTTTGAACATAGTTGGGGTCTTTTTGATCACCAACAGAAAAAAGTGACTAAGACAGCCCAGACAATAAACACTCAACAGCATAAAACAAAGCTGGAGAAGCAACAAGACAAGATTGGAAAACAATTTTTTAAAAGTATCCTTATCACACTATGATTTTCACAGGGTGATTTTCACAGGATTTCCCTTGCTCTATGAAATCCTGAGCAGCAGAGCTCCACCAGAATAAAAATTTGCTTAGGATGAAGTATTTTGCATCCTTCAATACAAATTGCCTTACATCTATTGCAGAGGTACTGCAGCAGTGGTTCACAGCCATGTGTTGTTAGTTCTTGCTGTGTCTGTAGCCATGCTACATTGAGAATGCAATTTGTACTGAATGTTCAACTGGATGCTCTGTGTTGAAAATGATGACAGTTCTCCAACTGATGTTCATAGGGTGAAAGTATACCTCGATTATCACATGTATGCATTTTATTACCTTAATAGTACCGGTATATAAAATTACTAAAACTGAATTTGGTGGAATCTCAATTGGTTACACAAATGGAAGGGGAAAGCATCAATCAATCAATCAATCAATCAATAGACAAATAAATAAATACATGCTGTGTCTGAAATGCACTTGATATCAGTATAAATCTTAACTTTGACCAATCCTTTAAAATTAGAAGCTAACTGGTCTTTGTGGAGAGAATGTTGAAAGATATGTATTATTTTATCTGATCTAAATCTATAGATGATAATGATAATGATGATGACGATATCCATTCAATTGAGTCCAACTGTTAGCAATTCAATGGGCCAGGTCTCTCCACATCTTCCAATTTTGCGCTATTTCTTTTAGTTTTTCTATGCTCTGACTGGTGTCAGCTTTGATGGTGTCCCACCACTATGTTTTTTGATGACCTGGTTTCCTTTTACTGCTAACTCTTACAAACACAATTGCTTTCTCCAGTGAATTCCCCTACATGACATGGCCAGCGAGATGGAGTTTTGTGGTTTTGTCTTCTAGTGACATGTCTGGTGTTAGGCACTCCAGTTCTGCTTGTTAGTCAATTGCTAGACAAAGAATACACAATGTAAATATCTATTTACATTGAGAATATTGTATGGATACCAGTATTCTTATAAGGAAAAACTGCTAGCTCTTCTTAAAGAGAACAGATTAAATACATAATTATACAAAGCCCTCTTAGAATCACCATATCTTGGCTTTATACCAAAGAATGATGGGTTTGATTATTCTACCTCTGGAGAATAGGGAAGTTAAGCTACTATAGACCATCTATCGATATTTAATCCAAGACCTACTCCACAGTTGCTTTAAACCACATGAGTTGAATAATCTGCCTCAACATTGTTTGCCCTGAGCCCAGCAGTTCTTTAGTGATAGAACTGAGCTTGTATTTCTGCCAGAATTACATTTGTTATTTGGCTATTCCTCTGAGAAAAATTGTGGCACAAATAGCATTATTTCATGTAGCACACCATATATGCAGACAATTATGCCCTAAATCAGAGGAAAGTTGTTCCAGTCACTTAGCAATTTAGCCTGAATCTTTGTGTACACAAGCAGCAACTTTCTTAAACCTTGTCCTGGATTTGCAAATGGAAACCAGAATTCTGTTTTTGCCAGCTCCAGCCACTTGAGCCTAAACTGCTGATAAGTCCAGATCAGTAGGGAAGTGAGACTTTTTCAAAATGAAACTTTTCCTAGCTGCTTGGGTGCTTCTAATATCACCATAGTAACTCAGATAAATGCAAATGACAAAAGAAAAGGCATAAGGAAAACAAATACCCCACTAGCACCTTCCTTTGGTGCACCAGAATTTTAAGAAGATTGAATCAATGGGCAAAAGAAATATCACACACTTAAACTGCTAAGAAATCGCCTTAAAACCAATATAGATAAAGAGATTAATTATTTCTCTCCCAGGGACATCTGCAGAAGGAGTGGCATCCCAAAAATAAAGATGATGGTTACAACCATGCCCTGCAAATCCCATCTCTTTTGCAATGCATGATAAACCCATTTGTGATTGTCATCTGTCTTGTCTTTCTAGTCCCCTGCTCCCTTCCTTAAATGAGATTCTGCTGACTCTGTCTTACTGGCTGTCTTGTTCCAAAGATGCTTTTTCCAGAAGGCAACTGGACTTTCTTGGGTTTTTTTCCTCCTTTGAGAAAAACATTTTGCTTTCATCTAAGAAGCTTCTTCTATTCTGAATTGAAAAACTTGGATGAGAAGTGAAATGTTTTCAAAGGCAAAAACAACAACCCAAGAAAGGTCAGTTGCTTTTTGGAAAAAAGCACCTTTGGGACAACTACAGGTAGTCCTTGATTTACGACCACAACTGAGCCCAAAATTTATGTTGCTAAGCAGGACATTTGTTAAGTAAGTTTTGCCCCATCTTACAACCTTTCTTGCCACAGTTGTTAAGTGAATCACTGCAGTTGTTAAGGTAGTAACACGGGTTTTTAAGTGAATCTGGTTTCCCCATTGACTTTGCTTCTAAGAAGGACGCAAAACGGGATCGCATGGCCTTGGGACACTGCAACCATCATAAATATGAGTCAGCTGCCAAGCATTTTATTTTTGATCACATGATCATGGAGATGCTGCAAGTTTCATAAGTGTGAAAAAATTAATGTGACTTTTTTCAGTACTGCTGTAACTTTGAACACTAAATGAACTGTTGTAAGTAAAGGATTATCTGCATGACCTGGATGATTGAGAAGCTCAATGGATACTGGGTGTCTTGGACACAGTGTCAGCAGTGGTGGGCTGCAAATTTTTAACAACTGGTTCTCTGGCTGGGTAGGCATAGCCGGTTGGTCATGTGACTGGGTGGGTGATGTCACTCATCATATCCAGCCCCCCTCCTGGCCACTTGCCCCAGGAACAGGTAGAATTCAGCCGGTTAATCCCATCACTGGCTGGCCCCGCCTCCGCCGATTTTTCGGCCTGTTTTTCAGCCATTTTCAGGCCAATTTTGAGGCATTTTCAGGCCATTTTTCCAGCCAAAATCAGCCTGAAAATGGCCCCCAAAACAGGCCATTTTTAGGGTGTTTTCAGCCCTTTTTTGTGCATTTTTCAAGCTGTTTTTCACCCCCAAAATGGCAGGAAACGGCCTAAAAAACAGGTGGGGGTGGAGCCAGCCGGTGGTCCGACTTGCCAGTTCTCTGAACCACGCAGAATTGGAACAAGGGGTTTGGGCGAACCCATCCAAATCTGTAGCAGCCCACCTCTGAGTGCCAGGGCTGCAATGAGAAAAGAAATTATAATCATGTTTCTCGCTTACCGTATTTCCAAAACAGAGACGGTATGCACGTCGGTCAAATCTTTTCGCACCAATCCAGAATGGTGGTTGGTTTTTATATTCTGTTCTCTTAATGGGGTTTATGTCATAGGAGCCTGGTCCTGTTTGGAACTGGGGGGAAAAAAAACAGGCAATTATTTTCTGTTATTGATTGATATTACTATATGTTCATCATCCTCATTAAACACCCATTACAGAAAAGCACCTCGGAGATTTGCTTGTCAGTTCCCCCTATTCTTCTTCTTTGCGCAGCTGCCTAGTAAATATAATTCTGGATGTCCTTTAATGTTTTCTGCTTAGAGAAACTATTTTGATACTTTGAAAAGAAAAAAGAAAACCGCATTCTTTTAAAAAAACAAAAACAAATTGTACTTCATTCTGTTCCCATCCTCATTGGAAATGGTAGGAAAAAAATCAGCACCGGATGGCTGCTGAAGAAGCTGAGGAAAGTCACCTACCTGTTCACGTGATAACATGCCAATTTTGGACCAGAAGATCCGTTCAGTTGGATAATCAGGATCCCGTGAAAATGTACCAAAAACACCGTGTTTCTTTCTCTCCCTCGTCTCCAGTTCATCCAGGAAGGATTTGATATTGCAACCAGACAACTCAGAGGTTTTTCTCTGCCATGATTAAATAAGAGAAAAATATTGCTTTAGAAATGAAAATAGGTAGAATGTACCCTACAGCAGTGGCCCGCAACCTTTTTTGTGCCACGGCCCGGTACCGGCATCACAAAATGATCCGCGGCCCGGTACCGGCATCAGCACGCATGACAAGGCAAGGCGAGCCGAGCGACCGGCCAGCCAGCCATCCCCCGCTTCTCCCCGCCACCTTCAACTCCTCCTTGGTACCTTTTTTGTGCTTTTTTGTGCTTTCTTAATCTCCTCCGCCATCGGGACGGCTCTTCGTTCGAAGCCGCCCCCCCCCTTCGATGAAACTAAGGCGCGAGGATTCCTTCAGGACCCAAACGCCGCTTTCCAACCGGAAAAGCTCACCCGGAAGCACTTTCACATCGAAACAAGATGGCGGCACCCAGCAAACCGGCGGCCCGGTAGAAAATGATCCACAGACCAGTACCGGTCCAGGGCCCGGTGGTTGGGGACCCCTGCCCTACAGGCCACCTTAGTTTCACAGTCACAATTGGGACCAGCATTTCCATTGCTGAACATCTGATGAAAGTAATGAAACAGTTGCAAGAAAACAGCCAAGCTCAAAGAGCACCAAGGACCCATCATTTCAACCCTGAGCTACAAATATTCTCCTTTATAGGCAATTTATTCTGTTTTGGTTTCAGCCAGATGATGATACAGTCGTTTCCTATGCCAGGAAGCCTCCACCATCAGCTTCTTAACAGCATCACTTCTCAGGAAAAGAAGTAATCTATCATGGAACTACTTCAAGCTCGGAACCTGACTTAGACCAAATAGTTTAGTTTACTTTATTGTCATTGCACCTCATACAACGAAATCAAACACCATCTTCAATGCACATCATGACCAGGACCATGAAAATAAACACAAACACACATCCTTCACCCTTCACACATTGAACAAGAAACCCCCGACACCATACCAACACTGCATTATACAGCAGAATTCAAAAGAGCCACTGCCCTGGGATAGAAGCTGTTTTTCAGCCTATTTGTCTTTGTTTTTATTATTCTGTACCGTCTGCCAGATGGTAAAAGTTCAAAAAACGGGTTCCCAGGATGAGATGGATCTTGAGAATGTTTTGAACTTTCTAAAGGCAGCGGGAGCTATAAAGCTCTTCCAAAGAGGAGAGAAGGCAACCAATGATCTTCTGGGCAATGACATTAACCCTCTGGAGTGATTTCCTATCTGCCACTGTGCAATTGGCAAACCATACAGAGATGCAGTATGTTAAAATGCTCTATGGTGCAGCGGTAGAAGGTCACCAGCAGTTTTTCATTCAGTTGTTGTTTTCTGAGAAGTCTCAGATAGTATAATCTCTGCTGGGCCCTTTTGACCAGTGCTGCAATGTGAGCATCCCAGGTCAGGTCCTCTTTTAGGGTAACACCCAGAAACTTAAAACTGGCCACTTGCTCCACTCGGTCTCCATTGATAAGCAAGGGCTGGATGTCTGATCTGTTCCTTCTATAATCCACTATAAACTCCTTGGTCTTATTGGTGTTGAGGACCAAGTTATTGTCTCCACACCATGAAAGCAACTGGTCCACCTCATCTCGATAGGCAGACTCATCCTCCCCGGAGTTGAGTCCCACCAATGTATCATCTGCAAATTTAGCAATAGTACTACTAGCATGAGTGGGAATGCAGTCATGCACATAAAGAGTATAGAGTAAGGGACTCTATAGCTGAAAGATGTGTGTGTGTGATCTGGTTATCTCCATATGGCTTCAGCTTTTGCTTGTATTACTGAATATAAATTTACTACTGCTTTGAAAGAGTGTTAAACCTGGGATCAAAAGCAGCCTAGCTTGATGGAAGTGTGGTGGTAAGAATTTCAAAAGTCTCTTCTTTTTCTGATGCTTCACCACACTTGTCAGTTTTTGTTCAGGTTCTTTTGAAGCATGGTTTTAGCACCTCTCCAGAGCAGTAATAAACCCATTATTAAACATGCACTTTTCTGATCTTCCTTTTTCTGAAAATGGTCTTAAATTCCACATTGTCTTCCTGTCAGGGAAACACAGTGTGATATTTTCACTAAAATATTCAATTTTCTGAATCTAAACTTCCTTAAATAACCGAGTCTAGGACTTATAGAATGCCAATCTAATACAGGATTGCAAAATGTAATTTGAATCTTATTATTTGTTTCTGTTATAATAGTACAGCATTTATCACTTTTTTTAAAGAAAATTTCCAACCACAACATTTATTAATTCTATTCTTCTTAAAATCCTAGAACTTGTTGGCTGGAGAAGTTGAAGTCCACAAGTCTTCAAGATTGGATACCCCTGTCCTAGAGTTTTTTTAAAAAAAGTGACTGGGAGAAAGGATTCACTCCTGTGTTGAAGTTGTCTCAGTCAAATTGTAGCCTTCCCCAATTCGATGTCTTCCCAAATCTTCACCTATAGCTTTGATCATTCATAGGCAACATGGCCAATGGCTATCATGGATCAAAGCGTTTGTCATGCCCCTGTCAGAGTCTGAATCCGAGGAGGAAGAAGGTTGGCTGTGGAGGAGGCTGGGGAAGAGCAAAGTCCAGCTGGGCAGAGCAGGGGAGAGATAGAACAAGGGAGAGGGAGTTCAGAGGAAGAACCAGGCCCACCCCCTCTTCATCCTAGGGAGGAATGGAGAAGAGAGCAATGTGGGTTGCATGGCTTACGAGAGAGGAGAGAGCCCTGATTCCCTTCATTAGCCACAGCTGGGAAGACAGTTGATAAGAAAGGCAGGCTGCGTACGGCAGGCTGCTAGGAGCAAAGTGACTTTATCCTGTGTTGTTGTGGCTTATCTGTGTTCCTGGCATCTTCCCAACCATGTGAGTTTTGCTGTGCCTTCAAGCCTGAGATTCTTGCTTCTGTCCTGCCAAACTAATTACTTCAGTTTGGTTTGTTTGGACTTTAAGTTACAGTTTGTGTTGCTCATTTTTTGGACTTAATTTTGTGCAGTCAAAGGCAAAGGAGTGTTTTTCTCCAGCCAGAAGGTAACCTGGACATTGGGGGCAAAGTTGGAGATAATAAAGGGACTCTTATTGCTTATCTGACTGTGTTGCCTTTGGATCATCACAGCATTAGTCCAATAAAATGGATGAGCATTCAGTCTGTATATTACTAACCAAATTGTGGAGAATTCTTTGTAAGCAGAAAAGGGAGAACACATACATCACCAGCAAAATGTCCAGAAACCATAGGCTTTGATCTGTTGCCGGTGAAGATTTCATAGGGACCTCGAATACTGACCACCCGTTTCAACATCTCATCCACACTATTTTTGATATTGTAAGTACCAGGTCCCAAACCGCTTCCCTAAAGTCAATCACGAGAGAAAGCATCAGACAGAGACACATGAAAACAGCTACCTTTAGGCAGGTGAACATTGATCCCTATCTAGAAGTAGTTATGCTCTATCTGGAGATCCAGCACATGACTCCGTGGCTCCGGCTGCTCCATGAGAAATCAAAAAGAAATATGAGGGTCAAGTAAGCACTGCCATTGGACAGCTGCAAAGCTATTTGTAACCCATTAAGAAAAGTTTATTCAATTTTGCTCCAATAGCATGGACGAGTTTTGTTTTGCAGCTGTCATTGGTTGCTTTGGCTTCAAAGGATTTATGCTTGCCCCATTCATGGACTAAAGTGAGATGAGCTTCAGGGGGAATGCAGCCAAAAATAATAATAAAAAAATGTTGCCAGAGCACAGTTGGACCATAGAGAGGTGTAGAAGGGGTTCATAGTCCATATTCAACAAGTATATTGTTGAGTTGTTGCTTCTATGGGAGCATTAGTCACATACAACAGTGAAGTGGAAAATCAAGAAGATATACTTGCCGCATGGACAATGGTGAATTGTTTAGGAGTTTTACTATCCATTAATCCTACAGCAGTGACTGGGGTTTTTTCCCTCTCTTGTAGTTTGGCATAAGGATTTCCATAGGTGCCAGGGCCAGGATAACATTCCTAAGAATACCAGGGGGGAGAGAGAGAGGGAGAGAGGGAAGGAGGGAAAGAGAGAGAATCTTTTTATATATATGTCCAAGGTTGACCATCATTATTTATTTTAATATGACCTAATGAGATCTATATAACATTAACATTCTTTAGGTAGATTTCCCCCGCTTTCATGCTGAAGTGTTCTCAGGGAAACAAAGTCCTACGTTACAGTGGAAAGAGATGGATGTGGTTATGTTTAAGTTGGGTAAAGGGAGCTTCCCTGGATAAGACTTGTGGCTGAAAGATTACTGATATGCAAAAGATTATTTCTAAAAGTTCAAAGAAGTTTCCTAACAAAAATCTCTATTTATGCTGGAAGGCGTGTGCTCGAGAAATAGTTGTCTGAAATTCTTAAGACAAGGGCTATATGCTATGGCTGGAATTCTGATCAAAGTGTGTATTAGATATCCACAAAAGTTCTTTCTCCTATATGGCCTTTCACACAATATACTTAACTACAGACAAATGTGTCTTAACTGACCCAAATTTGGGGGAAATTACTGAATTACTACATCTTTTAGATCTGTCTATATCCTTCAAATCCTTATGGCAGGGGAATACATGCAAAATTTCATTACATCAATAGCTGCTTTCCCATTGATCAAGCAGATAGTAATTAAAATAATTAGGTTAAATCGCTACTATTGTAGTACAACTACTACTTGACAGGGTTTTTTGCATTGCTAGGTCTTGGGGATGAGTTCTGCACTGAAGAAAGCTGTTTTTTTTCTGCCATTTTATAGTTTCAATAGTTTTTCTCAGAGGATTGTCTGAATGAGGTTTGATAACTATCTAAGAGTTGATTCAGTTTTATAGTTTACTCACCAGGGAAGCACAGTTTAACCTAAAATATATCCAGGACTATTTGGTGTTAGGAGCATTTCTCACCAACCCTACTGCTAAGTGAGCTGTGGTGCTTACAAAATATATTTACTCCGCCCTTTGTCTTCTTAAGCATGCTGTATGAATGAAGACTTTGTCAGAATAGGAAATTTGCTTATTTCTTGGCTTCCTGTTTGTTATGTTGCAATGACAAGCACATCAGCCATGCCATGGAGAAACATATTATGTTCATTCATTGGTGCTTAGATAAGCATCGGTCTGAAAATTATATATTAGTTTTTCCTGCATAATAAACAGTTCAAGCCCTTTTAAGTAAGAAATATGCTAAAACTGATTTCCTGTCAGTAAGGTATGCATTTCACATATGTGGTATGGTGGCCTAGAGGTGAAGCTCTCGCCTCACAATCAGGAGGCTGGGAGTTCAATCCCAGGTAGAGGGCGATATTTCTCTCTCTGGGCAAACTGAGAATATATCTGCTGAAACAAACTCCACAATGGCGACAGTAAAACGCTCAGCTCTATTCAGTTGCCCAGACTTGGATTCCATTAGTTAAGGAAGTGGCAAGCTTGTTTTAGACATAAAGCTGGCGGGAGGAATACCAAAGGCATCAGAGTGTCATGGCTTGGATGTCAAGGGGAAAGGAAGACAAATGAAAAACATACATCTGGGCATAACTATGTGTCTCATATATTTGTGATGATATTAAGACCCAAGTACATAAGAACAGGTTTTATATCATGCAAACTTTACACGAGGGTTGCCAGTTTGCATCATTGCAGGATTATGCTGGGTTGCATAACACTCTGCATTAAAATGTGATTGGCTTACTTCTGGTTACTGCAGTACACCACGTAATCACAGCTAGATAGCATAGTGATGGAAAACAACATACAGAGTAGACTAAAACTTTTTATATTTTCAAGCCAGAATAACATAAATTATCCAACTATAAACAAAAATGAATAGATAAAATACTAAATTAGGTTGGTGCTTGAATTGACCTCTACTCTTCTACATCTTTATGACACTAAGCTGAAATTATTTCTTCTTATGTGGAGTGGCAAGAAGTGATTTAAAAAAATCCAAGATTCATGGTAGCATCCATGCAATCAAAAAAAAGGGGACGTGCATAAGCGCACCAACGTGCCTACCGTCCCTGTCCTATTGTTTCTTTTATTTTTCTTATATGTACTCATTTCTTGTATTCATAACTATGTTTATCCTTATACCTATTATCTTGTAAGCGATTGACAAATCAAATAAATAAAAAATAAAAACCCCACCTTTTATACATACAGACACACAATGCTGATGCATGTACAAAAGGGCAAGGGCTTCATTCTCTTGGTTGCAACTGCTAGTTTGGTCTATTTTACTTTTTCCTGCTTACCGGAGATGCCATTTGGCATTGTTATTCCAACACTCCCTGTCTTGCTCTACACCCTTGAATAGGCCCAAGGGAGAGCTACTGAACCAGCCAAGAGATTAATGGAGGGCAATGCAGGCTGAATGAGAGAAGAAACTCTTTCCAGGCAAATAGTTCAGATCTATAGAAAGTCCCTTCATTGGCAGTCTTTTTGATGGGGAAAATATAGTAGTGGGGAAAAAAGAGAGGAGGGATCACCATAAAAACAACAAAGGATGACTCAACCCCTCTTTGCTTTCTTCTCGCCATTATTGTCACAGCCATTATCATAATAGTAGGCAAAATAACTGACCCTAGACAATACTAACTAGACCCAAAATAAATCACCAGGTATCCTCCAGAATTTTTGCCAACAACTATCATATTTCCTGACCACTAACCATGCTCGCTGGTGTTTATAGGTAGCTATAATTTAAAACAGCAAGGCACTAGGTTGTGGGTTGTCATCAGGCATGCTAGATGACAATGCAATGAAATTTCCAATTGTGGGGAGAAACTTCAACTTCCAATACTCGATATCCATATCCTAACATTACAGAAACTCATCTGAGTTCTGCTTCCTCTCCTTCTGTTGCACTGGAGAGTCCTGTGCATTGTCTTCTAAGTTGTTGGATATAGCTGGGTTTATATGGTTCATACCTAGACATATTTTAATCAACTATGTTGTGTGAACCCAACTTGTTTTTGTCGTTCAGTCTGCAGTGTAAACTCAAAAAAAAAGATTAATTGGGTAAAACCTGGACCAAGTAACATGAAGAAATATATCCCATAAATATAGCCAACAATCCAATGTTTAGATGTATAGAATCACACTGTCCCACAATGCACATTTTATAGATGCAAAATTCCCTCATGGAAACAAAATAATCTCCAACTGGCTTTAAAATAATCTTATTTTTAGACCTGTGCCACAGCAAGAACCAATGAAAAAGATACATATTCAACAAATTATAATACCTTATAAACATGAATTTTTGGTTGTTTTGTTCTGTTTGGTTGGAAATTGCTGTTCTTCATTCAGGATCCCAGCATTTATTTTCCCAGTTATAATGTACTATTCTAGATCTCATACCATCTCCACATGTTTTAATTAGCAATGCCCAGGTCTATTTCTTTCTCAATGATTATGTTTCACAAAGAAACTGTAGTCCAGGTTTATCCCACTAACCATCATTTAAATGTGCTGAACTGTATACACCTTAATCAGATGGCTGTGCTAAGGGTAATAGAATATATGAATATATAAATCGTTCTATTCTAATAATACTGAGTGATAATTCAACAACCTAGAAGCCTGTCTAACTTTTACTTTATTTTTTAATGTTCTTCAAATTATTAGTTCCAGCAAAGATAAAAACTAAGTCATACCCTCATGTAGTCTTTAAATCTTATTGCTCCAGTATCACAAATTCCTCTAATACTGTGTGGCTGTTTTTCCATGAGCTGCAGAAAATCTGTGTGATTGTAAGTCCCAGGTCCCAGTTTTCTTTTCTTGAAGAAAAATAAACATAAGAACATAGTTGAGAAAATGGATGCTAGCAACTGTTAGAAAGGCTGGGAGAAGAAGAGAGGGATACACATATACATATTGCATGTGAATGTATTTTTGTACCCTAGCATTCTTGCTCACAACTATTGTTTTCTCATTCCTAATAACAGTGGGGAATTTTGGTTAGGGTGAGTGTTGAATCTTGTCTCCTCTCCTCTATAAAAACACGTTCTTCAATGCCCAAATGATCAACTACACAGTGAATGTGTTTGCCAGGGATCTATGGGTCAAAGAAACATTAGATTGGATTTATGTGTTGTAGGGATTATATCTGGCAGGCAGAAATTGGAAAGTCCACTAACTGAAAGTAAAGAAATGTCAAAAACTGTGACTAGCCAAGGATGTAGATCATAGATAATTTCATATAATGCAGAATTATACATAAATTAGAAGATTTTGAGCAAAAATGTTGGAGGAAAGTAATAAAATTATTCATAACACTTGTATGTTTCTGAGAATAATTGCACAGCATTGTGACAAGTTACCTTCTGAGAGCCTTTAACTTAACATTTGCCATTGTTGAGTGGACCACGTAAGAGAATACTGTTGCAAAGAAATGGGATGAATGGACAGATAGATGGAATTCATTGTTCTGAATTCTAGTGTTGCTGTGACAATGTAATAATCCTAAAGAGGAGGATTTGATGTAGTTCTTTTTCAAAAAAACCTTGGAATTACGTTCTATTAAGATGAATAGTCCCCTTCATGGTTGACTTGTCTGATAAATCAGGCTCTACAGTTCCAAAGATATTTCTGCTTATGTTCAAGGAAATGTATGAAAACCATACTACACTACAAGTCTACCAGGTCTCTGATAATTTTACTATCTCATGGGTGTCAAACTCAAGGCCCAGGGACTGAATCTGGCCCTCAGGATGCTTAGATCTGGCCTGCGGGGCCACCCTGGAGACAAGAAAGGACCAGCTCACGATGCCTCTGCCAGCAAAAGCGGAGCTCAAAAGGGCCCCAGGGGTTGCAGGAAGCTGTCGTAGCCAAAAACAGAGCTCAGGAGCCCATTTTCACTGGCAGAGTTTTTGGGCCACCATTGGCGCCCCCAACATGAGTGATGTTGAGCTGGCCATGCCCCCAGGTCATGCCCCCCCGATGCCCCCAAAGTAAAACACAACCTGATGCGGCCCTCAATGAAATCAAATTTGACACCCCTGACTAGCTGAAAATAAATAAATGAATTTTCAAGAATTCTTTTCTGTATCTAGGGGTCAATAAGACATTTGCAGACAGACCCAGTAGCCTTAATATGAGTGAGCCGGAGCCCTGAAAAGGAGGAATTTGCAAACTGGTACAACAACAAATAGTTCTGTTACCATGCTCCTTTTGAGTTCTTATTGATTCAATGAATGCGTGGACAAGTCTATTATCAGCACTCAGTGCCATGGACCTAAACGGATCCACTCACCCGAGCTTTCTCCTGCTGGCATATTTCTTTAAATTTAAAATGTGGCATTTGAGTGAGTCTAGCTGCTTCCTGAGACTTGGCCCAACTGGAGCTTGATGCCTTCTTCTGCAAGGCAGTAGAGCTGAAGCTTCCATCGTCAGTCACATAGGTGCCCGGTCCTAATTTTCGGCACTAAAGAAAGTACAAAGTTAATATTGATACCTTCCCAACTTCCAGGATAATGTCAGTATTATTAAGGGTGTAATAATCAGCATTCCATGAAATCATATATTGCCTGATTTGTGCTACTGCGTGCCTTTTCAACAGCACATAAACTGATATACCAAAGGGTGTACAAAAACAGACAGAAGAGCATGAGAATGCCAACTGTTGGACAATTGTAAGCTTTGGAGACATTGTTCTATTTTGTTTGGAGGGCTGCATGCCGCCCCCCCCATCTCCATTTTTAACCTTCCTGGGCCCCAGGGAAGTCTTCTTGAAGCAAAAATGCCCCTCCAGGAGGCTTCTCTGAGGTCCAGGAGGCAAAAAAACAAAACAGGAGGGGGTGCTACCAAAAAAGAACAGTCAGTCACATGACCACCCAGTCACATGACCACACCTACCTAGCCACGCCCACAGAACCAGTTGTTAAAAAATTTGAATCCCACCCCTTGTTTTTAACCACAAAGGACACCTTTCATATCACACTAAGAATAATGGGCAGAAGGAATAGCCTTGAGGAATAGGAAGAAAAGCTGTATATTGTCATCAGCACCTGCAATGCAGAGAAGCAGCCTTTGAAACAGCCCTCTTTTCCTGCTTTTTTTTTAACTGCAGCTGTGCCTCGTTCGGCAACTAAAGTTGAAAAATTAGGAAATAAAGATCAGGTAAGAGCCCGGGTGGGAGGGTAGGCAAAAATATCAGCAGACATAGAACCGGTTCTATGTCTGCTGCTCTTCAAAGCTACCAGTTCTACAGAGGTGGACAGAACCGGTAGAAACCCACCTCTTCCCATAATCCCTTGCAGGTGGAGTCTGGGCAGCTGAATGAAGCTAGCAGAGTGTTTAATGGCCAGATGCCCTTCCTGTTTCCAGTGCGGAGTTTTGTTCAGCAGATATGTTCTCATTGTGCCCAGAGACAGAAATATCTGCCTCTACCTAGGATTGAACTCACAGCCTCCTAATTGTGAGACGAGAGCTCCACCTCTAGGCCACCACACCAGTCCTTTCTGCTCTCTCTGTGTGATTATTGTAAAATACCAGCCATGACATGTAGAGAAGAATTTCTGGATCTTGACATACAACCGTGTGCCAGGAAACCAAAAAGGACATTAGACTGCATGATACTGGAGAATAGTGATGATTATTTTTGTAGCTTTCCCACATCTTTTAGTCTAAATTTCTGTGAATCAAAAAGTTCCAGAGAATTTTACAGGAGGGAATTTCAAAATATTTGTTTTGTTTTCAAAAAATATCTTTTTGATAGTGAAAACTGTATGTTCTTGTTCAACCACATAGTTAGGAAACGGGAGGAAATAGTTTTACTTTGTGGATGTGAGACCCATTAAGAAATACACTCACCAATTCTGAACAGACATTCTTACAATATGGAGCCTGGAGAAAAGTACTGGGCTTCTTACAATTCGGATAAATGGCGGATACATCAAATCTAACAAAGAAAAAGAAAAAACCACATTCAGAATATATAGTCAGAAGAAGAATATCCCAAAGATGAAAATATCTCTTTTTTGCCTTTAGTAAAATTTTAGCCAGAAAAACTAGCCAGTCACTGTGATAAACTAAGAAACCAAGACATTCGTACTATGTCATATTCCTTTGTAGGCAACTTCTAACCAATCATTTGAGGTGAATATAGAAGTTTTGTTATAGGACACTCCAGAATTAGAATGGGGTAAAGAACCTGCATACTGTTAATCATCCTAACCAGCACAGCCAATGTTTAGTGCTGCAACTTTGTATAGGGGCTTCTGTACCAGACCCAGATCAATTTTAGAAGTCTACTATATAGAAATTCTAATAATCCTGTACGTGACTGCTCATGAGGTGATTCTGATCTACAGAATTTGAACACAGGGCTTTATCTAATTGCCTCTATTTGACAGAACTGATTCATCTCTTTTTTTCACATGCTTATTTCAAATCTGCTCTAGAGCAGCAGGAACCTACATAGCAGATCTGAGAACGTATAGACATGGGGCCACAGCAAGAAAGAGAGAAAGGAATATGTCATTGTACAATTCTTTCATCAGATATAATTCATAGTAATTTAGTAATTTACATTAAAATCTATATTAAAAACCAAGTGTTTATATAGAAGGTTTCATCAACACGACACCTTCTAAATATGTCAGAAAAAAATCCACCTTCTGGCTTGAGATGATGAGTTGTATAAGTGAAGACACACACACTAAGGAAGCTAAGGAAGACTACTTAATTAGTATAAACATATCTATGCTGTGTGGTATTTAAGACAAGGAAATAGGAAAGCCATTTTTAATAATCAGTTTGAAAAAAATATGTTATTTTCCATTTACCTACTATGTAATGCATTTGGGAAACATTTGCAATTTTGAGACAGTGTATTTTAAGGCATTTTATTAATAAACTTTGAAAAGTTCAGATGTAATGGGTGTCCTGTGTCTAAGTTTTGTTTTTGTTTTTGCATTTCCCCCCCTTTCTACCATTTTCCTTCTTTGCAGAGGGGAGAAATTGCTGGAAGAAGCTATCTCTCCAAATTATCTCTTCCTAAACCACTGTTCTCTGCAGTGCAGCGCTTCTCTAAAAGATGTTAACCGCAGGTTAATAAGCTCAGTTCTGCAACCTTAATTAGTCAATTAGCACACTTCAACCCTCTTGTGCTGCTGTTTGAAACTGGCATGATCCTAATCAGTTTCACTCTAAAGGCTTTATTTTGCCTTCTAAGTAACTGGGAGCAGGCAATGCAATGTTATTAACACAACCAATATTTCTTATTAATATAGGGATTAATAGTCCTACTGATAACAAGAGGTGAACTGCTTATCTTCATTTTTAAAGGTTTTTTTGGTGCCTCCTAAGTCTGTGAAATTGTTGATGTAATTAAATAATAAATTTCAACCAAATGACAGGACTAAAATTATAATGATGACAGCCAGAGTAGTTCCATGGTTAAGATGTTCAACTAGAATCAGGGAAATCCAGATTCCGTTTAGCCTCAACCAAGATATTCACTAGATATCTTTTAGCCAGAAATTGTCTCTCATGCTAAATTCACATTTACAATACTGATCAGGATGATTATGTTCATTGCTGTTGTCATCTAAATTTTACTGTCCAAAGCAATTCTGGGTGGCTTAAATTTTAAGAATCAAAAAAATAATACATAGAAGAAGGCCTCCTCCATGTCCGGACAAGACAAATCACATGTATGACAAAAGCAAAAGGGGTTCAGTAACCAGGGAGAAAAGCCAGGTTTTTAAAGACTGTTGGCATTCCAACTGGTAGGAATCATCCTGGATCTATTATTGTGGGAATAAAATAGGAGAAACATATGCCTGCAAACCACGAAGTCCTGAAGGAAAGATGGGTTGTAAATGAAATAACCCATTTCATGTTTTAGCTTCAAGATCCACTTTTCTAATGACATATACATACACACCAGAGGTGGTATTCTGCAGGTTCTGACCAGTTCTGGAGAACCGGCAGCAGAAATTTTGAGTAGTTCAGAGAACAGGCAAATACCACCTCTGACTGGAGATTTTACAGTATCCTTTCCCTGCCATGCCCACCAAGCCATGCCCACACAACCAGTCGTAAAAGAATTTGAATCCCACCACTTATACACACACCATATTCCAGCTACAAAGGTAAAAAATTATTTAAATTATTTAGAACATTACAACAGTGTTTTTCAAATTGCGTTCTTTGAGTTGTAGCCAAAATCTATCTCTCTTAAAGGAACCAAATCATTCTGAAGATGTATCATGCCCTTATTATGCTTGCAAACAACTACAGCTATTTAGCAACTACTGTAACTGAAAAAGCCTTGAGCAAAACTAGACCACTTATATACCTTTGGCCTAGTACCTTACAAAGAAGAGAAAAAGAAAGGCAAATACAATGTAAAGCACTGCATGATGTTGAAATGTTTCTGACAAAGCAATCTGATGACCTTGGTATAAGTTATCAATTCTTACTAGGTCAGCATGCTAGCCCTACTACCTCTGAGATATGGTCAATGAATGTAATAATTTGGCCTAACTAGACCACTGGTTCCTGTTAGTTTCCTGCCCCTGTTACCATTCAGGATCACTTTTTTAAAAAACAAATTTTATTGATTTTCAAAAACAAACACAAACAAACAAAACATAAAACATAAAAACATAAAACATCTTTTTTGAAAGCAGCTTCATCCCGGGTTACATCTCTTCGTACAGACACAAATTCAAATTCATGCTCATTTTATATACCATTCCATATCTTATTGCCATTCTACATTTTCTATATAGCTTCTCCTCTCTTAACTTTCTTAGTTTTATTTTATTTATCTCATCTCAGTTCAAATCATTATACTTATATTCTTTGTCTGTCCTGTTTCCAGCTGTCTATTATCTTTTCTCATTAAACAAAATTTCTCCTGTAATCACTGATTGGAGTATGACACCTTTATCTCTTTCCCCTAAATTTATAACACTTAGTATAATACATAACTTCCATTTGGATTCTGCTTAGTACATTCTAAAATTACACACTATATTTTAAAAAGAGAAAAAAAATATAAATATATAATATAATTAAAACAACATTCCATACCAATTCAAATCTATCATTAATATTAATATTCATTTAAATCTTAAACATTTTACACATTACTTTTCAAATAAGTATCATACTTTTATGGGAACACTTATAAACTTTCCATAATTATTTCCCCCCAACTTCACTTGTATTTTAAAACATTGTGTCATTAAAATGTTCCCATTCCTTCTTAATTCAATTCTCTCATTTATTTCATTTCCTTTCTTTTGTTCACAAAAGTTTCACTGAATTACACTAAATCTTTTATCCCACTTTTTAATCACATGTTGTTTCCAATTTTCTAACATTATTTCTAATACAAATATAACAATACAATCTTATGTACCTTTGTAGAATCACTTTTTCAGTTAAGTTTTTACCCATTATCTCTAAATAAGTCCTGTTTCTTTACATCTTGCTCCACACCTTTGAAGTTTCTCTTCCCTTCCTTCCTCCCTTGATTCTTCTCTCTGCCCTTTTTACCCCCTTGTCTCTCCACCTCCATTTCCCTCTTCTGTATTCCTCCTTTCTGTTGCTTTCTAACATTATATCCACTTTTCACCTTATTTTTCCCTTTTTTGGTTGTTGTTTTTATCTTAAAGTCTCCGTTTTCTTTCCCTCCTTTCCCCTTCCTTCCCCAAGTAAAGTTACTTGTTCGTTAAAGATGGCTTGTAGTTTCTCGTAGGTACAGATCACCATTTCTAAGAATTGAAAAAGAGAGCCAAGAGAGTCCTTCCCTTCTTGTTCCTCTTCTTTGTATTTTTTAAATTCCATTTTCAGTTCATCCACAAGAGATGCCATTGTAAAAAAATTTTTTTTTCAAAGAACCACCCGTGTTTTTAGTCATTCAAATATAATTTCCAAAAGTCCCAAAGTCACCAAGCAATCCAGATACACACAAGCTGTTTCTTTTGACACTTTCTTCTTTTTTCACTTTCTCTTCCTGGGGTTACTGTTTAGTTACAAAATTCCAGTTAAAATGTATCTTTTAGAAGTCTTGTTAGGATTTAAACAGATTCTTTTAAATTCTAGGCAGTCTCCTCCTTCCGAATCCTACTCTTATTCTTTTCCTCTCCCCACTTACAGCAAGAAAAAAAGTTTTTTGTTTTTTTAGTGTTCAGAAATCCTTATTATCCCCTTGACATTTAATTATCCGGTTTAATTACCTATTGATGCCAAAGCGGGTTTTTCCGATTTCTCATTCATTTCTGTTCGCTGTCAACGTTAGGAAGAAGAGTAAAAAAAAAACTTTCCCTTTTCACTTTCATTCGCTGCTTCCGAATCTTTCTTGGGAACGATGTATTTTTTTAAAAAATTTAAATTCCAGGATACCTTGGTTGTTGCTTCTTATCCTGGTCAGCCAAAACTTTCACTTCTTAACTTCCTGGGTTCACAGGAGAAGACACTGTGGGCATCTATCTGATGGAAGTGCTCAGTTTCCAGAGGCCCTTGGGGAGGCAGCTCTCTCAAGGCCTTAATCGCTGTTGGAACATGGAAGTTGTCCCTGAATGCCTGCTTGCAAGGGCATCCTGTGGCTTTCCAAGAAGCTCCAGGGGACGAACAAAGCAAAGAGGTGTGTAGAATGCCATTGTTGTAAAATAAGGAATGACTCTGACCCCAAGCACTGATAGGAGTCCATATTCAGGCTTATACTAGGCTGATGAGAGCAATTAAAAGTTGATATTTTTCTGCTCTTATTATATCCTCATATTTTCTATTCTATTCCATTCTATCTATTCTATGCCATTTCTATCCTCCTCTTTTGGAGAAAGTTTTGGAGAAAGCAGTTAGATTATAGATTATTTGAGCTTGTTTTTGTTGAGCTTCAGGTCCAGGTTCAGCACAAAAGTGGCATTAATCCCATATATTGATGATTTCTGGTAGGACACGGATAGGGAAATGAAACCGGCCACTACCTGATCTCTGAAACTTTTCTCTACCATTGATCAGGGTATCCTTATATATCCTTGTGAGCTATCTCCAGGAGCTAGGGTAGCAAACACTCTCTTTCATGGCTCTCTTCTGCTGGTATGGTTCCAGTTAGTAGAGCTTGATTTTCTCAGTGCCTTGTAACTTTGAATGGATATTAAATGAATGGTTGTAAATTGAGGATTATCTGTACCGAATAAACAATTTCTTGCCTTATGTGATAATTGGCTACTTCGCACCGGGGAAGAACAAATTCAACATTTGCCTTTTGTGTGTGTCTGTGTGTGTGTGTGTGTGTGTAAAGACACACACACACACACACACACACAGAGAGAGAGAGAGAGAGAGAGAGAGAGAGATACACAAATGCACCTGTCCCGAATCCTGCTGGAGTTGTCTATACCTTGCTTGTTGAGTCCCAAAAGGGGCACCTGTGAAGCCTTTTGATTCCATCTTCTGCTGCCCAGAAGAAAAGGAAAAGAAGGATCACTTTCCTGATTGGCAGCTGTAGAAGAAAATGGCTCTGGAATTTCACTGCCATGACAACACTGGACGCTGGAGCTTCTGTTTCCATGGTCCTAACAGAGGTGTGTCTTCAGGGCAACCAGCTTTCTTCACAAAGCCTTGTCAGTGCTCCTGGCAGCTATTCCAACTCAGTCTTGGACTATGCTTGGAAGAGATGGTTAGATCCTGCCCAGCGGGTCTTTCATGGCAACTGCAAAGTAACAGCAAAGAAAGAGTAGCAGAAGGAATGGCAAGGATGTGTTTAGGGAGGACACATACCACAGCTGTTCCTTCTTTGATTTATAATGATCATGCTAATCCTTAGCATTAGTCTAAAACTCTCATAATTCTTAACTAATGTGGTTGGCCTAGATGCTAATGAACCATTCCCCACTAAACCTATGATCTCAGGTTCCTTTATATTCATTGAAGAAATAACACAAGGTAATCCATTGGCAGAGTCAGCTTAACATACAGTGCTTCATCCTCTTGTTGATAACACGGTATTTTAGTATTCCAAAGCACATACTGTACTATGTAACATTTGAAGAACTTTAGCACTTTTTTCTTGGGGAAACTTAACAATCCATCGTTCAGAATGCAGCATTTTTCAGTTGTGGAAGAAGCAGAAAAAGCAGTTGCCAGGGCTTCCTGGCCCCTACCTCACTTCGAATTGAAAAGAGAACTGAAACCTGGAGTTATTCTAACCTGAGATACAATAACAATTTTAGATATGAGTTAGCATGTTTGCTATACGGATAGTCTTACAATTGTTTGTTTACAATTGTTTGTTTAGTGACTGTTCAAAGTTACTGTCAACTCATAAAATATTTCTATGGTCTTTTTTAGAGTTGCCAACAGAAAGGGATTGGGGAGCAGCAGGCAACTTGCATTCCATAAATGTTTTCAAAGATCATTTCTAGGTGACTGAAGTTTCTGCCCTAAATTGATGTATTGAGTATGATTGATGACTCTTGGCTATTGATGTGTCCCACTGGAGCAGGGGTGGCAACTATGGCCCTTTTATGAATTATGGACTTCAACTCCCAGAATTCCTGAGCAAGCCATGCTTGCTCAGGAATTCTGGAGATTAAGTCCATAATTCATAAAAGGCCATAGTTCCCACCCCTGGAGAATATGAATTATGATACACCCAGGGGGTGGAGGAAAACCAGGGTCAATGGTGACAATGAATGATGTGTCTCAGAGCCAGCTACACCCAGGCAGCGCCGGCATGTTTACTCCTAATAAATCTTCTTTTAAGTTTTGGAATTTCGGCTAGAGACTCATGATTTAAATGGGGGTAACTGCCGGAGCCCTGACAGTTACAAGGGTGGCTTATGACTGTTTTTTGGATTATGGTTGCAGCATCCCCATGGTCACATAATCAAAATTTGGATGCTTGGCAACTTGCATGTATTTATGACGGTTGCAGTGTCCCAGAGTTTTGTGATCACCTTTTGTAACCTTCTGACAAGCAAAGTCAGTGGGGAAGAAAGATTCACTTAACAGCCGTGTTACTAATTTAACAACTGCAGGGGTTCACTTAACAACTGTGATAAGATCGTAAAATGGAGGGAAGCTCGCTTAGCAATGAAAATTTTGAGCTCAGTTGGGATGATAACAGAATTATTGTTTTCCCCACCACTACTTGCAACACACATATCAAGGATTCTCCCATCCAAACAAAATGCAGAATCAAACACAAACCTGGGAATTAATAATCAGTTTGGAAAAAACAGTGAGCAAGAAATCATACCTGCCCTGTTGCATTATTCATCTTAAATTATACACTGCTCTGTCCCAGATCTATGTTCTGGAACAGGAGTCTCTAAACTTGACAACTTTAAGACTCGTGGACTTCAACTCCCAGAATTCCTCAGCCAGCATGACTGGCTGGGGAATTCTGGGAGTTGAAATCCGTAAGTCTTAAAAGTTGCCAAGTTTGGAGATCCCTGTTCTGGAACATAGCTATAGGCAAGCTGGAGACTTTAAATTACACATGACTTCAAAGTTTCCAGTCCCTTGTATATTTTTCTAAATGATGGTACTTAATGGAGCTGAAGCACAAAATTATTAATTACATTATGTTAATTTTATTATTCATACATGAACAGCTGTATTTATTAATTTAATTTTAAATGTAAATGAAATGAAATGAAGTTTAGTTTTTGTCTGGTCCCACCCTCTATGTTTTGAATTATTCTCCTCCTCGCCAGAGGTGATTCTCAGGCTCCAAACTGATCATAATGCCTGGAGATCCTAGATCAGAGGTCTCCAAACTTGGCAACTTTAAGACTTGTGGACTTCAACTCCCAGAATTCTCCAGCCAGCTATGCTGGCTGGAGAATTCTGGGAGTTGAAGTCCACAAGTCTTAAAGTTGCCAAGTTTGGGAACTCCTGTCCTAGATAGATGATATGGAGAAAGACCTCTGCTTAGCTTTCGAGCCAACTGGTTATGAAATGCATAATAGAGTTTCAGCTTGCAGCATGAACTATTAACCCGTTTTACTTATAACTATGGTTTATTCAGAATGCCTGATTTCCATTCTTTCCTTTGGTTGGTTTTCAGCCTTGCTAACTATCGACCACTGGAATTGATTTCCACTTTAGGTGATTCACTGAACAAATGATGAATACGAAGCAGCAAGTTGACTAAGGAAGAAGAGGCATTTAATCTGGCTCCTCCTTTTGCAGGCATCATGTGAATCAGCAGCTAAACCAGAAATACTGGTGTAAAAAAAAAAAAAAAAAGAGGGTGGAGAATTCAGAAAGGTAAACAAATCTGAAAGACGGAGAGAAAGAAAGGAAATCCTGGAAAGCTGCTGATTGAAGACTCCTGGACTGGTCAGAAGCCTTTCCAGCAGGGAAAATGGAAGAAACCACCGTGGACATTGACACTCTTATTGATGAGATGGACTACATTCCTGGTCACTTTCATCTAGATATGAATTTAAATTTTGAAACATCTGCACCAATCAGCTTCCAAGGGAGAGACTTGAAGCTGAAACGAGAAAGTCTACTTTACGAGTTGGAGTTTGAAACTGGCTCACAGCAATATGCCATTCAAAACCTTCTCGGGGTATTTTCCTTTTACCTGGAGGAAGTGGAGCAAGCCAAGGAGATTTTTCTGCATATCACTCAAGAACAGCCTGAGAACTTAAACGCTTGGGCCAACCTGGCCTACATTTATGACAGGCTGAGCCAGGAGCAAGACGAGGTTGAATGCACTGAGCAGCTCTCCAACTTAATGGGTTTGGATTCAGAAGACAAGCTGCAGGGGAATCACCAGGACAGGGCAGCTCGTTGCCTGGCTGAACAGGGCTATGCTTATGCCTTTGATATCAGGCTAACAAACGAAGAGGAGAAGATGGAGAAACTGACTGTAGGTCTCACTCTCTACAGCAAGGCTCTGGCTTATGGAAAGCAGGTAAATAAGTTATCACGTATCTTTGTGTCCTTTGTATTTAGTGGGAGACTGGAATTCTATCACATACAGGTAGTCCTTGACTTACATTTTGTGACTGTTCAAAGTTACAGCGGCACTGAAAAAAAGCACCGTCTTTCATACTTACAACCTTTTCAGCATCCTCATGGTTTACGTGGTTTACATTCAGATGCTTGATATTAGGCTCATATTTATGATGTCGTGATACCCTTTTGCAACCTTCTTCCTTAACAAATGTCTCACTTTGCAACGGAAACTTTGGGTTCAGTTGTGGTTTTAAGTCGAGGACTACTGGTACGCTGAATAAAACTCAAGCTGGTGCCAAACACTAAGAGCTAAGAGTGGGAGGAATTTTGCAGGAGACAAAGTGGATTCTTAAAGCATTCTGTGATCCGGATGACATGGTACCCGGAGAAAATTCCTAATAGCCTTCCTCAGGGTAATTTCTCTAAATATGTTGGACTCTATTGATATCCCTAGACACCATGAATATTTGACCATGCTGGAAGAGACCAACACAAGTAAAGGTCACCATGTTGGGGAAAAGGCTGGTCTTATAAGATGACCTTTCACCAGCATCAAGAAAAAGCTCTTTGCTATTGCCGTCTCTGGCTAAAAGTTATTAGATCAGGCGGTACATCTACAATTATGCTTACTACACTAAATACAACATTTAGGCTTTTTCCATTATAAGCCATATCTTTTCTTTGAGCCAGAACTGTTGTGATCACCCTAGTAAAATTCCTAGTCCTGCATGAGGAAGTGAAAATGGCAGTGCCAGTGGGTAATAATGAGAACATGATTTTTTGACAGAATCATAATTTTATCTGTTCTTCTGTTAAGGTTCTTCTGTGTAAGTCTGTTCTTCTGTGTGAGGAACCTAGCCATTGTGGCTTATAAAGTAGAGTTGATTAGTGTTTTCTGCACAGTCTACAATAATTTAATCATGAAATCATGTTGTAGCAAATTTTGATCATACATGAGTTAAACAGACAAAATAAATAAGCCTTAGGACTCTGTAACTAATTTCTTCATGGTTGGCTGGAGCATTTTATAGGCACTTTTCTTATGGCTATAAGAAATATCCAGAAATAATCAGGGCAGGAAGGATTTAGGTTAATAGGTTAAAACATTTGAAATTGAATGTCAAGGGCATTTCTGAATAGCCCTGAACAATATTAACTTTCAGTTTTCTAATTAGTATCTTCATTGTTCTGGTTACACAGCCAGCCAGATTTTTAGACTGGATTTTGCATTTTTATCTACCTCTCAAGTCTTTCCTGAGGATCTGGGATAGGCAGATGTTGAGGTTTCATGATATATTATTATTGTGGTTTGGTCACACAGTCAGCCAGAAGTTTAGATTTGATGTGGACTTTTTCTCCACCTGTCAAGTCTTTCCCAAGGATCTGGGATAGGTAGTTGCTGTTTGCTATTTTTGTCACTCTTATTTTCTTGATTTAAGACTGTCCTGAAGTTATTTCCTTCTGAATGCTCAATTTATGCTCCCAGCTCCTAAGAGCCACAACACAAGACAGGAGGCTAAGCTGTAACTATTTGTTATAGCACAATATTTACACTAAAGGGATGGTCTATGTTTAATTTTATACCATTGTACAGGATCCAAAGTTCTTAGGCAGTGGAGAAAACAGACAGAATGGCATCAAAATAACCTTCATAAATATATTTTAAAGTGGTTGCCTTACAGACATATACAATAAAAATATAGTTCTTTACCCTGAGTTTTCCTGCAATATGAAAACTAATTTTTTGATTTGCTGTATTTGTGATCTTTTGAACTATATCACCTATATAAAAATTGTTAGTGAAGTAACCCTAGGATTTATAATCAATTACCAATTACGTTGTTTATTAAAGATGACACATTTGTATAAACTGGCATAGTCTCCAAGAAAAGGATGTTTTCTCAATGAAGATTATTCATCTGACTGATTTTACTGAATTTGTTAACTACATATAGGCATGAGAATATTCAGCCACAAGAAAGGATCTGACTTTGCCTATGGTATAAACCAGGGGTCTCCAACCTTGACAACTTTACAACTTGTGGACTTTGACTCCCCAAATTCCTCAGCCAATTCTGGGAGTTGAGGTCCACAAGTCGTGAAAGTTCAGGTTTTGTTTCTGTTTTTTCTCTGCCTCTCAATTTTGTTTTGATTTTTTTTTGCAGCATTTAATTTCTACCTGTGTTTTTTAATGTTGCTCCTATAATCCCATTAAATATATACTTTGAATTTTTTTTAATGTCAGTAGATTTACAGGATGGACAAATCATTACTACTCAACATTGAATAGAGCTGATGAACTGGTTTTGGTCTTCATTTTTAGAATTGAATTAATTATAGCAAATGAGATGGACTTTAAGTTTTGTATTATATGGTTTATGGATTAGAGCAAGAACAGGGCTAGCAACTACAATCTTTAATTTCATGAAATAATGTCCTATGACAGGTACTGGGGGAATGTGATCACTCAGCCACCAGTGCCTAATCAAACTCTTTTGTCCTTTCCCCCTCCCTCCCTTCCTCCCAATTTCAGATCCCTTTAGAGGAAAAAAGAAGCTGGTACTTTGCCATGGCTACTCTGCATATCAGGTGAGACAAGGGAAGGAGTCCAGTATAAAAATTCACCATCACTTGTGTCTCCTCGAAGAAAGGATTTCAAAATTAACAACAGGGGGAGAACATTTTGGGACAAAATGGCAGACGTTTCTTGTTCCACTGAAAGCTAGAGCACAAACAGCTGTAGTCCTCAACTTATAACCATTCTTTTAGGGACTGTTCAGCGTTACTAAAAAAGGTACCTATGACCGTTTTTCACACTTAAAAGTATTGCCCATGGTCACGTGGTTAAAAATACAGATGCTTGGCAACTGGCATGTATTTATGACAGTTGCAATGTCCCAGGGTCATGTGATCACATTTTGCAGCCTTCTGACGAGCAAAGACAATGGTTGACTTAACCACTGTGGCTTAGAAAGGTTGTAAAATGGGCCAAAACTCACTTAACCTCTGTCTCACTTAGCAATGTAAATTTTGGGTTCAGTTGTGTTCATCCATATAATGAATACCTGGATGAAATCTGATATTAGCTAAAATATATGCTGTATGGTTTGAATCAGTATTTAGTAACCACTGTGAAAGTAATTTCTTAGATCAGGGGTGTCAAACTGGCAGCCCGCGTGCCGGATGCATCACATGCAGGCCACACCCACCCCAGCTCTGTGAATGTGAAAAAGTCACGAAACGTCACGTGACGGCAACGTGACGCCGCGAATTTGACGCCCATGCCCTAGATGTACTAGTAGAAACAACAAATTACCCAGAGACTTCTTGAAAGTTAGCATGTACATTAAGGCAGTGTTGTTTGTTGGAAAATTGCTGTGGGTAATTTGAACCCAGCACACAGACAGCCAATCTCAATATCCATATCAGACCAAGTACACAACTGGCTTCCATGGCAAGTGATGAGCAATATTGATTTTAAACCAAGGGGTGGAAGTAATGATTTGAATGAGGCAAGGTGGTTTGTCTGAATGCTTTTTATATCTGATTACTTTATACCAACTTACCTCTCTGGGAATACTTTGGCAACTTCCCATTATCAAATTAAAAGAATGAATAAAAAAAATAACAGAGGTGGCTAATTCACAATGATACAACAAATTTCCTCTGGACCACATCATCCTCTAGAAGTATCACAGAAGAGGGTGGAAAGAACGGGATTCAAAGAAGTATTTCCAACATTTGATTTTTTTAAAAAATTAATTATATAGGATTTTTTAAAAAGTATGTTGCCAATCAGTTTAGCAAATCCTGCACGTACACATCTGTATGTATGAATGATATTAGTTCCTCTTTTTTGCTTCAGACTAGATGGGGTGTGGATGAACAAAGGTGAGGATGAGAAGAAGAGACTGACAGCTTTCAACAGAACTCTGGTTTTGCTTCAACAAGTACTGAAGTCATCTAATCTACACTACAGAGGTAGGAGAAATGATTCATTGATCATAGCCTGCAAATGCTATATAGCAAGGATCAAGCCAGGTCAGAACATCGGGATACCACTGCCAGAATGCATGTATTTGCTTGCACACACATATACACGCCCAAAATCTGGTAGCATCTTTTCTGATTAACAATTTGACAAAGCATAAGCTTGTGTGCTGCAACTCACTTGATCATAGCCATAGAGTTTCTCAATTGATGTAGGTTTTTAAATTGAGATAGAGAAGGAGAAGACAGGAAAGACAGATTGGTTGTTGCCATGGACCTGTCATAGTTTCGAGATAATGTCAGCATTCCAGGGAACCTCCATTCCAATCAGTAACTCCGAGACAAGCATAATCTCAGAAGTACCTTTATTAGAATAGCACCTGACACATCTGTGAAATCTCAAAACTAAAAGTTCCCCAGACTTCCCACAATGTCCCAAACTACAATCCATCTCCTTTTCCCTCATCATCGTATCACATGAACCAATCCCAAAGAAAGTTCCTTTTTGTTCCTCCATGAACTAACAAAAGAATTCTATTTTGTCTACTTAGAGCTACTCAATTAAAATCACACACCCCTCCCACTTTCTGAAGCTATGTGGCAGCGATGAATAAGGTTTCCAAAGCTGACAGGACCAATATGGCTCATTTCCTATAATGCTCAAATGCACAAATGCCTATACAAATATACATACACAATTCCATTTTCTTACCAGCTCAATTTCAATCAGTCAATCAATTAGAACAGAGCTGGAAAAAACCTTGGCCGTCTTCTAAACCAACCACCTTCTCAAACAGGAGGAGACCCTCTACCATTTCAGACAAATGACTCCCCAGTCTCTTCTTAAAGACTTCCAGTGATGAAGCACCCACAACCTCTTATGGCAAGCTGTTCCATTAGTTAATTGTTCTCACTGTTAGGAAGTTTCTCCTTAATTCACACGCATTATCAGAAGGGTTACCTCCAGGTTGATTGCAATCACTTCTGCATACTCAGGTGCTTTAGTCTCGATCATGTCATGGATTCGAAAGAGCATTCTGTACTCTTCTACCGTGTTTCTCATATAATAAGGCCGGGTCTTATTTTTTTTTGAGCCCCGAAAAAATGGCTAGGCCGTCTTTTCGGGGATGATTTAATTCCCCCCCCCTTGCATCTTCAGGCGGGCGGTGACGGCTTGGATGTTGACCTCGGCGTTGGTGGGGCACTTCGTATCGGGGTCAACGCAGGCAGCACCATATCCGGGTGTGCAACAAAAGTACTTCCTAACAGCAAGCCCCGCCACCATTCCCCCCCATTTCGCATGTTTTAATATAGGCCTTAATTTGGGGGGAGGGGCTTAATTTCATTTCATGAGTATAAAACATGCTGGGACTTCCTATTGAGGGAGGCCGTATTGTTGGAGAAACAGGGTAGTATTTCTGTTGCTATACCTGGGGTTTTTTTCATTGGGGGAAACGGACAGTCCAGGCATCTATTGATTAGAATAATATATGCAGGCATATAAATATTTTTTTAAATGCAGAGCGATATAAACAGAACAATGAATATGTAAGTACTGTCTGTGGGCATTTACTTATTGCAATTATTTACATAATGTGAGCTGCAACAAATGTAAGCTGATTTCTACTTTCCATCAGCTTTAGATGTTCAGAAGCAGAGAAGGAAAGAAGAATGGTCTAAGGCACAACTCCCATGAGTGAACTCAATTCTTGGTGACTTGATGGACATATCCCTGTCCATCAAGTCACTATCTTGGCAGCATTATATAAGTAGTTTGAAATTATCCTCCAGGCAGGGTACCTTCTCAATTTCACAGTTTAGCCTATAGGTCTATATTGCCCTGATGGTTCCCCATCCAGATATTAACAAGGACTAAACCAGCTTAGGTAGAACGCACCAGCATTTTCTGATGTGGAAAACCCTTTCTATACCTATACCAGTGGTGGCTAATCTTTTTGGGCTCCTGTGCCAAAAATTGTGCACGTGCCAGCACGCACGCACTCATGTGCCAGCACCCAGAATGCAATGTGCACCCTCTCCCCACGGCCCCTGTGCATGCGCATGCAATCCCCACCCCTCTATGCCCTTACCTGCACTGCACCTCACAGCTTATTTTTTTGTGTGAAAAGCCTTGCAGGCCAAATTATAGGCCTGTTTCATCACTTCCGATATTACAGGAAGTGATGAAATGGGCCTATAATTCACCCTGAAAAGCCTTGCAGAGGCTTTTTCCAAGCCTCTGGGACGCCAAAAAAGGCCTCAAACCAATAAAAAAAATCAGCTGTGAGGCGCGCACATGCGCAGTGAGGTAAGTTTGCCTGTGACTCGCATGCCAGCACAAATGGCTCTGTGTGGTACTTGTGATAGGTTTGCCATCACGGACCTATACCAGGGGCTGTCTCCAATTAATAAGTAAAAATTTAAGTTTAAAAATAAGGCAGAAACTTCCCCTTTATTTTTGAGTGGAATGATCTCCTCCTTTTTCTCTAGCCTTAGCCTGGTGCTATCTTGGGATGCTACTAGAAAGGAAATATTCTTTCTCAACTACTCCCCTGGGCATTAATGACTGTGGTTATGCTGGAACCGATCCCCTGGATTGCTTTGGAAAGGTAGGCTGTTATAATTAATCATTACAAAAAGACAAAGATGGGAATGACACCCAGTTTTCCCCCCAAAAAAGTTAAAAACAATATTTCAATAGTACTTGGACTTATATACCGCTTCATAGTGCTTTACAGCCCTCTCTAAGCAATTTACAGAGTCAGCATATTGCCCCCAACAATTGACCTCAAAAGGCTGAGTCAACCTTGACTCTATCAGGATGGAACTCCTGGCAGTGGGCAGAGTTAGCCTGCAATACTGCATTCTAACCACTGTGTCACCATGTCTCATAATATATCAATGCTTCTTTGTTTAATGTTCTTCCTACTGCATAACACAGAACTAGGACTATATCTTTCTTCTCCATTTTCCTCTCTTTTAGTTAGATGGTGGGATTCAAAGTTGATTGCTTCTCTCAATATCATGAGAGAGGCATATCCTTCCCTTCCCAATCCTAAATCGAGCACACACACACACACACACACATACTCCTAAACCACATTGCAAGGGGAAGAGGAAATGCATAGCAAGGGAGCTTGCTGATTGGCTAGTTGGAAGCAGGTGCAAAGAATTGTGGTTGTGTTGATAATCTAACCCGAGCTGTGTTCATCCATCTCTATGCTAGCAACCTCAGCCTCCCAGCAGGTTGCATTGGAGAGCACAAGCTCAGCCATTTGCATGAGTATCTGCAGAATGCTGAACAGGAAATTTTGCTGGATCACAATCCCATTCATGCAGTTTTCTTCAAGGGGTGTTGACAATACTTCAAATCTTATTTTTAAGATAGGAAATTTGGGGTATTGATGTGGGGACAAGTTCAGTCCACACAGAAATGTGGGGGCAACACAAACTACACCCCATTCCTTTTTCTACATAGGAAAGAGTAACTTAAAACAAGGATGTGCCCAGAACAAATACTTCAGGACTATAATGAAAAGATGATTTTATTGGTTCCATCTTCACCTTTGTATGCAAGCAAGAGAAGCAAAAAGCTTCTTTCAAGTTTCACAACTACAAAGGAGGAAGAGGAGGGATGTTGCTCATCTGCTTAAATTCTACTGTAATACTAGCTCACTGATATGAGGAATATTCCTAAAGCTTTAATTATTAGCCAAGTCTAAATAATTGAATATGCCTTATCTTTGTGGCGCCACAGAGGTTAGAATGCAGTATTGCAGACTAATTCTGCTGACTGCCAGCAGTTCGATTCTCATCAACTCAAGGTTGACTCAGCCTTCCCTCCTTTCAAGGTCGGTAAAATGAGGGCCCAGATTGTTGGGGGCAATGTGCTGACTCTATAAATTGCTTAGAGAGGGCTGTAAAGCACTGTGAAGCAATATATAGGTCTAAGTGCTATTGCTATTCCATTGCTTTGCTAAATCTTCAGTTCCTTCTAGGGCAGGTGTCAAAGTTATGGTGTCATATTGTTGTCACATGATGTATTGCGACTTTTTCCCCTTCGCTAAACCAGGAGTGGGTATGGCCAGCATGTGATGCATCTGGCCCACAGGCCATGAGTTTGACACCGATGTTCTAAGGAACTAATCAAGTATTTTTTTCCAGCCATGAATTAAAGATAAGGGCATGTCCAAATTGTCATTAAAAATGTCTTGGCAGACAGCTGGGAAGACTTTATATGTCTTGGACTACAAACCCTCTCAGCCCAATCACCTGGCTGAT
Organism: Notechis scutatus; assembly: GCF_049901735.1. Taxonomy (NCBI): domain Eukaryota; kingdom Metazoa; phylum Chordata; class Lepidosauria; order Squamata; family Elapidae; genus Notechis; species Notechis scutatus. The sequence goes on along the minus strand of NC_142011.1, from coordinate 65,054,168 downwards.
GATTATGGAAGAGGCAATCTAATGCAGCACCCAGGTGGGGGTGATTGTGAAAATGATTGCTGAATTCAACAACTTTCTTGGACATGAAGTCAAAATGAGAAACCGGGCTTTTACAGTAACAACAAAAATTAACATAGTAGATAAATTCTTTCTTTTACTCATTTGCCACCTAACACAAGGGGCCAAAGAGCTCCACCTTTTAACCTTTGTCCAATTATGAATGTAACTGATCATTGTTCATGACAACTGATGATTAATGGAGAAAAATATATTTGCTTTTAAGGCAATAGAGGTTGCTAGAGATAATCCGCCTGTTCTCAACCGCCTGTCAAAAATCTTCCATTTCCTTGGCAAGCTAGAGATGGCAATGGCAGTTTGCAACATGGCTCTGGATGTAATCCCTGATCCAGGACTTAACTGGCAGGCATATTGTATGCGTGCTAAGGTAGGTAACTCATCCTTAAAACAATTTGCTTGGTCACATAGCAAACACTTGGGAATATTTTTGTACAGATGATTAAAGTTAAAGTTTATTTTATTAGTGCAGTCCTACACTAATAAATGATAGGATTTCCAAAGGATCCAATTTCTTTTAAAAATTATTTTATGACACCAAACTGATTGGACACAATTGAACATATATTTTTTTAAGGCAAAAGGTTATATACATTTAGCTGTATACACAACATTATATGACATTGGCATTATAGCAGACAATTTGACCAACACATTGAAAGTTTGAAGGTTTCAAAATCTAGAAACCTCTAGGTTTTCAACCCAAGCCTCCTGCCTTGGTATACAATTGTTAGATAGCTTGCCACCTCTTATTTTCTAGGTGAATGTCTTAGTTGCCATCTTTTCCTTAGGCCAATGTTTCTCAACATTGGCAAATTTAAAATGTGTGGACTTCAACTCCCAGAACCAGTTATGCTTCTGGGGAATTCTGGGAGTTGAAGTCCACACAAGTTTGAAAAGCATTGCCTTAGACAGATCACACACCCCCCTCTGCTCCCTTCTAGGAGGCTCAAAAGCAGAGAAAGGCATATGGGGCCACAATTTCTCTCTTTCAGCAGTTCCCCAAGGTTTTAGCAGTGATCAAACCAAATCAAGTCAACGGAGCGCTATACATTTATCTTTAGATGCTGATTAAACTGTACTTACGGGACGTGGAACGTGTGAAGATAGGCTTGGCTGAAATGCCAGACCAGAGCAACCTTTTGGGGGCCAAAGTTGATCTTGAAAAAGTCATCAAAGTCCACCCCTGCCTGAAAACTTACCTTGATCTTGGCCAGGTAAGTGAAATCATCCATGGCTGTCCATATATTTTCATTGAGTTCACTATTTTCAGGAACTTCCAGATAGAGAACACTAAACTACTTTGGGTATTAAACCAAAGGCTTTGGGTAGCTATTCCATTTGTGTTTTTTTTTCCTGACAAAAAGAGGCAGAAGGATTGATTGAAAGGGAGGTGAGATGTACAGAGAGAAAACAATGATGTAGGAACCCCTTTTAAAAGGCCATCCTTGAAGTCTGATGATGGTAGATTAGAAGCCTAATCAGATAATAAAATGTTATTATTCAGCAAACTACAGTATAGAGCTAAAGACTTGTTTTTGTTTATTTGTTCAAAATTAATTTGCTTCCATTTAAAAAAATATCCGTTCATGGATTTATTAAACTGATACAGCCAATCAAGAATAGCAGTATCCACAGCCACTTAGTATGTCACATCGGATACTCAGATCCTTGCTGAGTGAGGGGGCCCTGTACCACCAAAATGATTCAATGTTGCTTATGTCACTTTGACCGCTCTTCACACACACACACAGAGCACAAAATATTCAAAGTCTGAGAAAAACAGCATAGCTGTAATTTTAAAAATTCAACTTGCAATAATTAAAACCAGCACAAAATAACAGCAATTCAGCATATTTTTAATAGTAAAAAAAAAACAGATTGAAAAGTCCACACTAGTACTGTATTTAAAGCATAGCTGTGTTGATTTAAAAGTTCTACTACCTATAGATATACATACACGTAGACGTACACATACACATATGCATACACTTTACATATACATACAATCCAGTTAAGTTTTGATTTAGATACATATTTCCACCTGATGCTGTGAAGAGTCCTAAGGAAGGTGTTAGGTGAGCCATTCTGGTAGAGGGGTTAACAGCTGGGATGTCCCTCACCTTCATTTATTCTTGGAAAGCCCTCGCAGAAGAACATAAAATTTAGAGATAGTCTTACAAAAAATGACGGATAGTGAGATAAGTCACCCCAAATTCTTAAGGTCTCTTTTGTTTCCTATGTGCTGCTTAATTTTAAAAATTAGGTTTTTTTTTCAATAATAGTACAGTAGTAATAATAGTAAGGGCATTCATTCCCCAAAAGTGACTCCAGATTGCGTTCCAAGGTTAAAACCACTACTGCAGATAACCAAACCCAGCACTGGAGGCCTTGAATACAATCCAGCTCATAAGAATAACCTAACCACATTAACCAGCAGAACTTGCCTAACCACATGGCCCGAGTCTCTATTTAACAGAGATCCAGCAGGATCTGCATGATCCTTGTTCTTTGCCCTGCATAGGAGAACGGAGCTGGAAAGCAGATTAGTGGGATGGGGAGGGAATGGGGATTTTGCAGTAACCTTCTCCCAGGAGTGGGGTGGGAATGGAGATTTTACAGTATCCTTCTCCTGCCACACCCACCAAGCCACTCCCACCAAGCCAAGCCCTGCCCACCAAGCTACGTCCACAGAACCAATAGTAAAAAAATTTGAATTCCACCACTGGTGGTATCATTAAATTCATGATATGTTGACCAAAGAAACAAGAAAAAGAAAAGAAGAGAAACAGTCCTTTTTGTAATAGAAGGAATATACCAGGACTTTCTGCATGCTGATACTTACTCTGATACTTCATCTCTGCAGACTGATGCTAAAGTTGTTAAACTTTGAGATTCAAGATACTCCTCCTTGTAAAATATTTCATGATCGATCATAGCTACAGGGGGAAAAACATTTCTTAAAGCATTGAAGTTTAAAATTGTGGTTTTTCACACCCTGAGGAGTTCTTGATTCTGTAGATAAAAAGATGGTGCTTTTTAAACATGTATGACCTTGGGGGTGTTTTTTGTCCCATTTTTTAAATTTCTAGGTGTATTACTACCTGGGAGTAGATGCTATGCAGGAGCTTTTCCTTGTGGATGAAAACGCCCTCAACAAAGCCCTTATACTCTTTGCTAAAGCCATGGAATTAGACCTGGGAAACGTCTCGCCTGAACTCCAGGTGCTGAAAGGGAAATGCCTTTGGATGAAGAACGAGATGCTGGAAGCTATGGAGTGCTTCAAGCAGGCCATAGAGCTGGACGATGTGGGTTCCACGCACAGAGAGAGCTTCCGGTGCTTAATGGAGCTGCTGCTTACCCTGTATGCTCAGAAGAGGATCAACATGGAGATGCTAATGAAGGAGGTAGAGCTGTGGGTGAAGAAGGCGGAAGAGAAATATCCAAACCAGCAAGTGCAGCAGGAACTTCGACTGGTCTGTCGGCATCACACCAGTGAGGTGCTTGAACTTTCCAAAGCTATGCTGGCTCGAGGGAAGACCGAACTGGTGAAGCTGCTTTTTGAGACCATGAAATGTGATTTTAATCGAGCCAGGCTAAGTGAACGTTCATTCTCTTTTTGACCTGCTGCTATCTCTTCATTTATCTACTACCCTAATAGTTAAACTCTCTTCATTAGGCAGAAAGAAACTATGTGTTTGGGAGCCATAATGCTTTCTACAGACTCAAATACCTAATGTACCTTTGGAGAAACCAGAGTTATGGTGATCTTCAGAAATGGCTGTTCTTTCTCTCTGTGTGTCTTTTTTAAAAAAAAATAATACATTCAAAAATATGGGTGCGTTGAATCTTGTGCATATAGAAGTGCTTGTGCATGATCTTCATTTGCATTGAAGCAAAATTAGTGTACAAGTTTTTAAACCTAAGCAAATTCTTACAGGAGTCAGACAAGATGTCAGAGAAAAGAGGGGAAAGAACAAAGAAATTATGAAAAATAAGTGAAATGTTTAAGCCAGGGAATCTGTACTTTACACAGTGCTGATACTGTACCACAGCCTCCATCTTAAGACTGATTTTGAACGGCAGATGAAAATTGGTTCTTTAGCAATAGGAAAAGCACTTAGACTTATATACTGCTTCACAGCCCACTCTAAGCGGTTTAAAGAGTCAGCATATTGCCCCCAACTATCTGGGTCCTCATTTTATCAACCTCGGAAGGATGAAAGGCTGAGTCAACTTTAAGCTGGTCAGGATCAAACTGCTGGCAGTCAGCAGAATTAGCCTGCAGTACTGCACTGTGCCACCACAGCTGTTTAACATACCTTTAGACAAAAATGTCTGAAGATTTCTGATTTATGCTGCAGTCCCATTTATGCCTCCAAATTGAGCCTGACTTCTAATATCTATGTTGTTTTCCTAACCACATCATAGAAGTGATTGACCTGTCTTCTTCCAAGAGTACTTTTGACTTCCCAGTCTAGCTAATGGCTCCTATATTTCCTAGTGGCCCTTCAGTCTAAGTCCTAAGCAGATCCACCCTGTTTATCTCTTTGGGATCTACTTGAAGCTATTCTAATAGTAATGTAATGAATACCATTGCAGTTTCCATTGTTTAGCAGATTACAGGTCATTGATTTGGAAAAGGAGTTAAAATGTAGAACAGGGATAGAGAATCTGCAGCCCTCATAGAAAGAACTACACTATCCAGTAGCCATACCAGCCAGTATGTCCATAGGTGATGCTAAGAGTTCAGTAACAGCTGAATTGCCACAGCTTCTTATGTTTATTTATTTATTTATTTATTTATTTATTTATTTGATTTGCCAATTGTTTACAAGATAATAAGTGTATACATAGTTGTGAATACATGAAATGGATACATATAAGAAAAATAAAAGAAGAATAAGAGAAACAATAGGACAGGGACGGTAGGCACGTTGGTGCGCTTATGCACGCAGACCTCTTAGGAAAGGGGTGAGGTCAATAGTAGACAGTCTAAGGTTAAAGTTTTGGGGTTTGGGGAAGAAACTACAGAGTCGGGTAGAGTATTCCAGACATTGACCACTCTATTGCTGAAGTCGTATTTCCTGCAATCAAGTTTGGTGCGGTTAACTTTGAGTTTGTATCTATTGTGTGCTCTTGTGTTGTTATGGTTGAAGCTGAAGTATTCATTGACAGGTAGGACATTGCAATGTATGATTTTATATACCATACTTAAATCAGACCGAAGACGGTGTAATTCAAGGTTTTCTAGTTCTAGAATTTCAAGTCTGGTGGCATAAGGTATTCTACAACGAGTAGAGGAGTGGAGAACTCTTCTTGTGAAATATTTCTGGACTTTCTCAATTGTGCTAATATCAGATACGTAATGTGGGTTCCAGACTGATGAACTGTATTCAAGTATTGGTCTAGCAAATGTTTTGTATGCTCTGGTTAGTAGTGTGATATTACCAGAGAAAAAGCTATGTAGGATTAGGTTAACAACTCTTAATGCCTTTTTGGCTATGTAGTTGCAGTCGGCTCTAGCACTTAGATCATTAGAGGTGAGTATTCCAAGGTCCAATTAAGAATCTTGCTCTCTTGATTTGAATGAGATAGCTATTGTTATTCCAAGAAGGGAACAGGTATAGCATTGTGTAGAGAAGACACATTTTGTGCTACCTAGAATTAGATATAAAAAGAAACCTGTTATTTGTTTGATAATTTAGGGACTTTGATGTGCAAGGTTTCTGTTTAGATCTTTAGTGTATGGAATATCTCTTTTGCTTCCGTTTATATTCTATAACATTTGTAATTCATTTTAAAAACTTCATAATTCTCCAGTGACTCCTTCCCCAAGAAAATCAAGCCCAGGCAGCTGGAACTTTTCACCAACTTGTCAGGAAACAGAGAACATAAAACTCCACTATCATATACTTAAATTAGAATGTATTTATTGGAAGAAAATGATGATTGTAAACATTTTAATTTTATTCAAATGGCAAACTAACTTGTGCATGTCAACTCAAAAGAAAATTCTATGATCTAGTATCAGAATATGACAATTGCAGCATAAACTCCATGGATATAAAAATTTCCGGAGCAAAAGATCCCTTGGCTAACACCCTTTCTTGGTCTGACCTGAGGTGAAAAAATTATAACTCATTACACTTTTAAGCTATCTCCATTTAATGTTTAATTATATACAGTACATAAACACAAGTAAGAAATATTTTTCAAATGCAAGCTACACCTACTTGAATATGTAAAACACCCTTCCCCACAGATAATATATGAATCAGCTAATAGAAAAAACTATTATTATCATTATTATTATTATCATCATATCATCATCATTATTACATTTATATGCCATCCCTCTCCCAATAAGGCAATTCTGGGCAACTTACGAAGAATAAGCTATACAGGCATACCAAGACCAAAAGCAGATCCTGAATTATCTCACTCATATCACCTTCATCTTTGTGTGAGTGTATCACTCTCCAAATTAAATTAAATATCCAACAGTAATTCATACAGTATAATTTCCCAAAGCCCTATTCAATTCAAAAAGCAATTTTCAGCTGGAATCAAAGAAATGCTACTATTTGTGTGGGTTTGTGACAAAGAGAATGTGTAGTATGTTGCATGCACACATACATAATTCTTTCTTTGTCAGTTTTATTTATTATATTATTGCATTTGTACTTTATCTTATATCTCGTATATCTTTATCTTATGTACATAATAGGATTCTGGCAAACTATATGTTGGGTTCTGGAAGATCTCCAGAAGACATTGAGTAGGACCCAAACTGCATTACAATATAAGAATATATATGCCTTATATATCTTCACTCCAGCCTCCCTAAATTTGATACCTGTCATTTGTTTTAGACTTCAGTTCCATTGCCTCTGTGATTCTCTCTAATTCCCTGTCCTTTACCAGCAGCCAGCATCCCTTGGGATAATTTTTCACGGCCAAGTCAATGTTCTACCTAACAGTTTTTGAGCTGGCAGGAAACTATTACTATGAAATTTGTTTTTGTCATTGGCAGTACCCACCCTGATATAAACAGGGTATTAGAAACTTGTTTTATCCTTATTTATGCCACTTCAAGAACAAATATGGATGCATTACTCAACGTTCTTGCCCTCTTGTCTCCCCTCCGCCCCCAAAACCACTAGCAGAAAACCTCCCCCAATCTTCTTCTTCCTGTGGTGTGGCAATCGGGAGAAGCAAATTTTCAGACAACGAGGTTGACTGTTTGGCCATCAGCCAAAACTCACTGTAATATAAAAATACTGTATTTTGCACCGCTGCTTCCACAAAAGGGCAGACTCTCTTGGCTCTCCTTATTACTTGACATGATGGCAATGAGAAAATGACGCTTGCAAAAAAAATAAAAATTGCAAAATGTGAATACTTCAGTCTACTAACCCGGTATTTTTTTTAAAAAAAAAATGTTAAAAGGAAAAATGTTAAAAGATAAGCATCTTATGATGGTGTAAAGCAGGGGTCCCCAACCACCGGTCCGCGGACCGGCACCGTCCGTGGAACAAGTCCTACCGGGCGCTGATTTGCTGGCGCCGCCATCTTTTGATGAAAAGTGCTTCCGGTGAGCTTTTCCGGGTAGAAAGCTCACCGGAAGCACTTTTTCATCAAAAGATGAGCGGCGCCAGCTCGGTGAGCTTTTCTGGGTAGAAAGCCATTTCTACCCGAAAAGCTCACGAGCATAAGCGCCGCCATATCTTTGATGAAAAGTGCTTCCGTGAGGTCACCAGAAGCACTTTGCATCAAAAAGATGGCGCGCCAGCTAATGCTGGTACCGGGCCGCGCCAAAAAAAGGTTGGGGATACCGGGCTGCGGCATAAGAAAGGTTGGGGATCACTGGTGTAAAGGGCAAAGGTGGCTTTTCCTGGAATGTTGATGCATCTTATTCAGTGCTTCATTGTCTGGTCCTCTGTGGAATGCCTTGGTCCATTCTTCAGATGTTCCCTAACAAGAGGACTATCAGGATAAAGGTGAGTAAAACGAGCCAATGCAAAAATAGGGAAGATGTTGCGGTAGGCTGAATAATGGAGAGTGCCAGCTTTGTAGAATCCGGTAGCAATGTCACCCTAAGAAAAGGCAAGGAAGAAATGTCCTGACAAGCCTGCTTATGCTTTAGTGCTTTCATATTAAAGATAAAATCCAAAACAAAAGGATGTGATGGTTACTCATACAAAGAACAAACCTTTCATACATTGCCCAGAACTTAGTTGATAAATAAGGTGAATGAATCAGGTCTCTAACTTTTTGGAGTCAAGGCAGGCTTCCTATTAGGCTAGTCAAGACAATCTCCTCAGGCCAACATTTACTTCATCTTGTAATGTGTAACTCGGTCCTCTAAAAAATATTTTGGCATCTCAGAGCAAATATCCAAATTCTGTATGGCGAAACCAGATCTGTGCAAATGAATTCACAGTTGTCACCATCTTTGTCTTACAAGAAAGCTGCTGAGTGAGGGACATGGGAACACACCTTACCTACCAAATCACACTAATCTTTGTCTCGGGCTTACGCAGTGGTGGGATTCAAATAATTTAACAACTGGTTCTCCGCCCGAATGATTTCTCCCAATAACCAGTTTGCCAAACTGCTCAGAAAGTTAACAACTGGTTCTCCCGAAGTGGGGTGAACTGGCTGAATCCCATCTTATGTGCTGTGCTTGTCGGAGTATATTCATTAACTGGCAGAAACATAGTTAACGAAGTCAGCCAAGGGGAGCTGAATTTGGGGCTGAGAGTCTGGGCGTGGCTTAGCTCTCTGCTTTCAATTCTGAAAGAAAAACTAACTTGGTTGCTTGCTGAAACTGATTCTGCTCTGAGCTGCTGCTGCTTGCTGTTTGTGTTATGTTACGTTGCAAGAATCTACTAATGGTATGGTGAACTTAACTAATGATATGTTTATAAAGAAGTTAATGATCCTGCTGAATCAGTCATCTGTGTGTTTTCTGGACTTGAATTTCTGCCGCTAACTCTAACAGTGCTAAGAGGGTGAATGTTTCCATGTTTTCATTTAGATGGATATCTCCCAAGGAAGCTTTTAGTTCAGTGCAAGGGAGAGAACAGCAAACATTGATAGGTTTCCCACTCACCCACCCCTATTGCCATATTACTGTCAATTTTCATGCATTACAGATGTTGCATTAAACCATCAGTGAGGGAACATCTTTCTGGCAGCATTACACCGAAAAGAAAACATGAACCACCTCAGTTTCTTAGTACTTGCATCTGTACATTTGGAAGACCTGATTGGGTCCTGTCCTGTTCTTGTCGGAGGCACTTCCAGTTTGAAAGGATTAGCTGGTGACATCACTGTTGCCTGGGGGACCCTTGCGGGGGGCTCCTTTCATGTCCCCATGAAGCAACAGCACCCATGTTTCAAACACAGGCTTGTTAACCTCCAACCCAGTGTCTTAACCAGGGGTCTCCAAACTTGGCAACTTTAAGACTTGTGGACTTCAACTCCCAGAATTCTCCAGCCAGGTTTGGAGACCTCTGGTCTTAACCGTATGAGCTACTGTGGTCTATCTGATTGGGATAAAACAACAGCTATTCACCCACCTGAGGCCAGTCCCCAATGGCTTGCTGCTTGTCAATCAAAACTTGGACCCCACTTTCTAGAACACGAACATCGGGATACCTGCAAAGCAAATGGAATAATGGTCATTAGTTCTGACAGCAGAGACTCAGTCAGAAAGTCCTATTTGGGTTTCCAGAACAGGAGCTATTTGTATTTTTTTTTTTGCTAAGATAAGTTAGTAAGATCAGGATGAAAATGTTTCCGCCAAAACAACAACCCTTTAGTCTAAAGCTTTGAGTTATAACTCTTTTCTCCACTCTTGGAGACCAGAGATTATACAGAATTTCTAATGTGAGGCCAGTAGCATTCCAACAAAAGAAAAAATTTGAAAAGTTTCATGTATCTTTTGGAAATTGGTTGGCAAATTAAAACATCGAAAAGGATTACTGTCTAGACCAGGGGTCCCCAAACTTGGCCACTCTAAGACTTGTGGACTTCAACTCCCAGACTTCTCCAGCCAGCATAGCATAGAGTTGAAGTCCACAAGTCTTAAAGTGGCCAAGTTTGGAGACCTCTGATCTAGGATCTCCATGCATTATGATCAGTTTGGAGCCTGAGAATCACCCTTGGCGAGGAGGAGCATACTTCAAAATATAGAGGATGGGACCAGACAAAAATTAAACTTCATTTCATTTTATTTAACCTCCAACCCAGTGTATTAACCAGGGGTCTCCAAGCTTGGCGGATGGAGGTGGATGGAGAATTCTGGGAGTTGAAGTTCACAAGTCTTAAAGTGGCCAAGTTTGGAGACCTCTGGCCTAGGCCTCATTTGTGTTCCTTGATATATATTAGCTTTTCCTCCACATCAGCGTTCCCTAAAAGAAACACTGTTAGGTCTTTGCACTTACCTAACAGCCATCAGCCCCAACAGAGCCCACGCAGTTTGGTGGACCTGGGAAATGGTATGCTGAATATATTTGCGAAACTTGTAGGATTCAAATTCTTCTCCCCAACCGCCATCTTTCATTTGTTTGGAGACCAGCCAGGCACAGGCCCTGGTCACTTCGTTGCATGCCAGTCTGAAAAATATGACACATACTAATTTTCTTTTAAAAAATGATACAGTTGATAACAGGGAGTTGGACTACACGACCTCCAAGGTCCCTTCTAATGCTATGATTCTGTGATTTGATCTGTTCCATTATGGGACTGGGTTGCATCCAAGTGAATTTCAAGCAACACAAGGTTTAGGGTATGGATGAAAGGAGAAACTACCAGTGAAAGGACTTATTTTTCTTTATATATAATAAAGAAAGTGGCAGGAAATCAGAAATATGTAACACTCAAAAATTGCTTTATCTTTTGCATGATTATTTCCTATCTCACTGTTTCATACCTTCAAACTTTCACAATATTCCTCTCCAAACTCGGAAACTAAATGAAAGAACAGAATTATAGAATAACATGCTTTTAAAAGTGCTGTTTGTTAAACAATTATTCTTCCTTACCATACCGTTTTGTGCATACCACACCAAAACACGTGTGCTTTTTTTTGTTCATTTATTTGTTTGTATTTGCTGCCTGGTACAGTTATCTCTATTAAAGAGAATCAGATTTTTCTAAAGCTTATAAAAATATGAAATATGGGAAGGGCCATGTGCTACCCAGATTATTTTAGGGAGTTAACACTGAATTTTCAACAAAGCAGAATAAAGTTATGTCCCCTTGTCTCATTCCAAAGTAAAAAAAATTGAGGAGCTATCAGTCAATCACTGACCCTAATTTTCTGCCAGAAAAGTAACTTACTTACCCATTATGGTAAGTGTATCCCAAACACGCAAATGCTTCCAATGCAAACCAGGTGCCATATGTGAAACACACACCCCATCTCCTGCAAGGAAAAGAGATCCATGAACCATTGAAATATATTAAGGTCAATGGTTTTTGAACGAAGTACATATAGTGTGATGGTTCAACTAGTTGGGAGGCTTTTATACCTTTAAACCCACTGTCTCCTACAAAGTCTTCATCAAAAATGGGCCCTGATCCCCTGCTGCAACCCTCCACTTGGTTCAACTTGCACAGCACTAGAACTGAATGTGTTTTTAGTCATTGTGTCTTAACGAAGGATGTTTTTAAATGCCCCTTATGCAAAACACTGGATGAACACAACCTAAAGAGATGCCTTCCTTTTGTGAAAGGAATCATTTTCAAATTTTATCAGCACAGTGCAAACTAAATTCACTGAGTAGCAATGAGAAGCAACTTACCCTAGCCAAGATCCATCTGCTTTCTGTGTATTACGACAATACTGCAGGGCCTTATGGAGAGTATCACTGCAGAGAAAGAAACCAAAGGGTTTGGTTATGATAGAACCGAGAAGCTTCTGGATGGAATTTTAATCAAAGTGGGTCACCAGAAAGAATGGCATTCAGTGATCAAGGCTCTAAAACTTGGATACCAAGGACTGGCTTCTAAACCAGGAGAAGTTTGAGATTCACTTGCTCATTGTTCAAACGTATAGGTAGTCTTCAATTTGCAGCAATTAATTTAGTGACGTTTGAAGTTATAATGGCACTGAAAAAAGTACCTAATGACCACTTTTCACACAGCTACTGCAGCATCCCCCATGGTCATGTGATCAAAATTCAGATGCTTGGCAAAAGTCTCATTTTTGTGACTTTTGCAATGTGTGAGCATACCCGAAGGTTGTACCAAAATGTGTGGGCATTTGAAGATTACTATTGAATATAAAGTAATTGGAAGGTTGTGAAACTTGCTATCTAAACTAGGCAGAATTCCAGGAATATTCCAGAGTTGCCTTGCAGCGAGATGGGTAGCAAACTAATTAATTAATTATTATAAAGAGGGAATTTATATTTTCAAACTATAGTCTTAAAGTAATAGTTCCCTCTTTTCCCTTGAATCTACTCCAGAATAAGTAACAGAATTGCAACTTTGATCTTTTCAGTAATGGGATTTCACTTCTATGTTTTATCTACGTTAAATCATTAGTGAACTATCCAATCTTTAAATCATTTTCTGATGGGGAAGGTATTTGTGTTTTAAATATTTAGGGAGATGTCATTTAATTGCTAACTTTTGGGGCACCCTTGGGCAGTATTAAAGTGTAATCTATTAGTCCTTGAAATGGCAGAAAAGTATAGCGGCACACACAGTTTTGCCTTCATCCCTCATCTCTTTTTGCTTCAATAGTAAGATGTTGCTATCCTTGCTGTTTTAATGAGTGACGAGTTAAGGAAAGTGACTGGTAGATACCGATTAAGAGTTGGAAGGGACCTTGTAGGTCATCTAGTCCAACCCCCTGCCCAAGCAGGAGACCCTACACCATTTCTGACAAATGGCCGTTCAATCTCTTCTTCTTCTTCTTCTTCTTTTTTTTTTTTTTGAAAATTTTATTTGGGTTTTCACAAAAAAAAAACATAATACAAATAAAACATCATTTTTTGAAAATAGCATGGTCCCGGGTTACACTTCTTCATACAGACACAAACTCAATTTCATGCTCACTTTTATGTTCTATTCCATATCTTATTACTGTTTTACATTTTCTACATAGTTTTTCTCCTCTCTTAATTTTCTCAATTTTATTTTAATTATCTCATCTCAATTCAAATCATTATATTTATACTTTTGTCTGTCCTGTTTCAATTTCATATTTTCTTTTCTCATTAAACAAATTTTCTCCTGTAGTTACTAATTGGAGTATGACACCTTTATATCTTTTAATTTTATCCATTCAACTCTTATTTAAGCTTCAATATATACCTTGAAGTTATAACATTCAATATAATACATAACTTCCAGTCGAATTCTGCTTGGTACATTCTTAAAATACACACTATATTCTTAAAAAGTGATTATAAATATATGTAATTAAAACACTCATTCCATTCCAATTTAGTTCTATCATTAATATTCATTAAAATCTTAAAAATTATATTTAATTATACAATTTAAAAAAAAAAAAAAAAAAAAAAAAAAAATAAAAAAAAAAAAAAAAAAAAAAAAAAAAAAAAAAAAAAAAAAAAAAAAAAAAAAAAAAGAAGCCCCCACGGGCCCCACCCACATCTTTAACATTTCTTTTCAATTAAATATTATACTTCCTTGGGAACACTTTATAAGCTTTCCATAATTAATTTTTTCCCCTATTTCTCTTCCCTTATATTTTATAAAACATTAAATAATTAAAATGTTCCCATCCTTTCCTAATTCAATTCTCTCATTCGTTTTATTTCCTTTATTTATTAACAAACATTTCACTAGATTATAATAACTATTTTATCCATCATTTTAATCATACATTGCTTCATATTTTCTAAAATTATTTTTAATATAACAATACTATCTTTACCTTTGCAGAATCCCTTTTTCAATTAATTTTTCACCCATTATCTCTAAATAGGCCCTGTTTCTCCATATCTTGTTTCTGTCCTTTATAACTTCTTTTCCTTTCCTTCTTCCCTCTCTTCTTCTCCCTCCCCTTTTTACCCCCTTGTCTCTCTACTACTAATTCTCTCTTCTGTATTCCCCTCTTCTGTTGCTTTCTTTTAAAAAAAAAAACAAGTTTTATTAATTAATTTATTAATTAATTTTCTATTTCTAATACAATGCTACAATACCATCTTATATACCTTGCAAAATCTTTTTTAAAAAATTATACTTTACCCTTTGTCTCTAAAAAAGATTCCTTTTTTCCCATCTAATTTCAAAACTTTGTGGCTTTTCTCCACCTTTTTCCTTCCTTTCTTCCCCCACCAGACCTTTCTACCCCCCTTCTTCTAGCCTCTGCCTTACTGGCTTCCCTCCTCTGTTGTGTTCCTTTTTCCTTTTGTTTACTATCATTATATTGATTTTGCACCTTATTTTTCCCTTTCTTAAGTGTTTTTTAAATCTTAAGTCCTTCATTTTCCTTCCTTTCCCTCTTCCTTCTTTCTTAGTTAAATTCTGAAATTCATTAAAGATGGCTTCTTCTTCTCCTTCTTCTTCTTCTGCTGCCTCCATCTGTTGTAATGTTTGTTGATAGTTAGCAAGCGCCATTTCTAAAAAAAAGGAAGGCTTCTTTCACACCATCTTTGCCATTTTTTTTTTGTTTGCTCATATTCTTTTCTCAGTTCCTCAGCAGAAAAGCCATTATAAATCTTTTCTTTTCTTTTTTCCTTCTTTCTTCTTGCAACAACCAAGATATTTAAAAAAAATAAAACAATCCCAAAGTCATCAATCAATCCAAGCCAAGGCAAAGTTCTCACTTTCTCTTCCTGGGGTAGTATCAATCAAAAAAAAAGAAAGTCCAAATCTGTATCTTAAAGCCTTATTGCAATATATTTCAGTCTTCAAATCCTTAAGGCATCTCCTCCAACAAAATCTTAGCATATAAATATTTTTTTAGTCCTCTCCCTTCCCACTTATCACTTAAAGCCAGTTTTTACCTGAAAAAAATAAGTTTCTTAATATCCACTTGTTAATTCCGTAGGGAAGGAGAGTAAACTTTCCTTTCAGCACCTCCAAATTGCCGCTTATTTTCTCTTCTGGAAGGTATCATTCAAAAAGCCATAATTTCCAGGAATTTTGTTAAATATGTCTTAGAATCCTGGGAACCAAGAAAAACTTTCTCTTTTCAAAGGCTTTCTCCTCTTCCTCCTGCGCATTCTTACCCGGCTGCCAGCTTCTTTGTGGCGGCCATTGCACACCGCCGCTGCACTGTCTTGGGAAAAGGGGGTTCTGCCGGCCGGGAAGGGGGTCTGCAACACCCACAAACCCCTCTCCGGATCCCCTATCTTCAGCCACCCTGCAGGGCAGCCTTAGCTCCAAACCCATCCGGATCGGAGCACCAAAAAATGGCTAGTGCAGCAGGGATCGCGCAGTATCGCGAATCCCGCCGCCGCTGCGAAGCCGACAAACCGGAAGTTCCTTCTGTTGCTTTCTAATATTGTACTTATTTTTCAAACTATTCTTCCTTTTCTTGGTTGTGTTTTCAAATCTTAAACTTTTCATTCTCTTTCCCCCCTTTCCTTTTTTTCCCCACATAAAATTACTTGTTCATTAAAGATGGCTTCTTCTTTGTCCCAATCTTCTTGTTCTGCAGGCATTTCTTGTTGTTTCTCATAGTTCCAGATCTCCATTTCTAAGAATTGAAATACGAAGCCAAAAGAACCTCTCCCTTCTTGTGCATCTTCTTTGTACTTTTTAAGTTCCATTTTCAGTTCTTCTAAAAGTAGTGCCATTTTAAACACTTTTAAACAACCACCAGATTGATTTTAGTCATTCAAATGCAATAACCAAAAATCCAGAGATCACCAAATAATCCAAATACTCCCAAGCTGTTTCTTCATGCTTCTTTTTTCACTTTCTCTTCCTGGGGTTCTACTATTTTGTTGCCAAGTTTCAGTTAAAATGTATCTTTTAGAAGTCTTGTTGAGGTTTTACTGTAAATTCCTTTTAATTCCAGGCAGAATTAATCCCTTTTTTCCAGATCCTGCCCTTTTATTCTTTTTCTCTCCTTTCCTGCTTTTAAAAGCTTTTAAGTATCCAGAAATCTTTATTATCCCTTTGACATTTTATTTTCAGCTTAAATGCCTATTGATGTCAAAGTGAATTTTTTTTTCAATTTCTTATTTAAATCTCTTAACTGTCAGTATAGGGAAAGGGAGAGAAGAAAAAAAACCAAATCCTTTCCCTTTTCTCTCTCCTTCACTGCTTCAAAGTCTTCTTTGGGAACAATGTTACTTTTTTTTAGTTTAAATTCCAGGGTACCTTAGTTGTTGCTTTTGCAGTTTAACCTGGTCAACCAAAACTTTCTCTTGTTATCTTCCTCCTGCACATTCTTTTCCAGTCGAGTTCTTCTTTGAGGTGGCCATTTCTGACCACCACTGCAACCGCCTTCGGGAAAGGGAGTAATGGCCAGCTGAGGAGGAGAGATGCGGCTCTCCTCAACCCTCCTGGCAGTCTCCCCCCCTCTTCACCACCTCTACAGGGTGGCTTAGCCCCAAAACCAGCAGGCTCAGGGCACTCCAGCGGCGAGCATGGACCAAAACCACGCACGATCGCGGTTTCGGTCTGTCCATGAAGAGGCTCAAACCGGAAGTCGGCCGTTCAATCTCTTCTTGAAAGCCTCCAGTGATGAAGTCCCCACAACTTCTGAAGGCAAGCTGTTCCTTTGGTTGATTGCTCTCACTGTCAGAAAATTTCTAGATTCCTCGTTTGTCTCCCCTCCCACTGAGAATCCCTTGCCAGGAGCGAAAGCAATCATCAATAATTCTTCTAATGTTTGTTGGTGATGTGCAAGTTTGAGCAAGTATTCAGAAAAGCTGTTTAGTCACTTTTCAAGTTGCCTGGGTGTCAGTCAAGCTATTGGCTAACACAAGTCTAGCATTCTTTCAGTGTTCAAAAATAACCAGGCTAAGGCATCAAAGTCTCTAGAATATATCAAGTACAAATAGTTACTGGGATACTTATGGGTTGTGGTTAGCAGGACATGAAAATGAACCATAAAAAAATTCACACTGAAATTTGCCAGTGATTTCAAAATGTGAAGGCACATGGTTGCAAGATTCACCAAACAGGCAATGTGGATCAGATTTATAAGTACGTAATTACTAAACCCTAAGCAATTTACAACACTGATTTCCTTCTTAGTTTCAGGGGAATCTCCTCTGTTTCAGCTACCTGATTTCCTCTGTCCGGTGATCTGGGAATTTCTTCTGGAAAAGTTTCAATACCTGCATTACGGATGAGGTACATTCAATATAGGTGTGATCTACCATACAGTCAGCTGGAAAACATAAAGAAAGTTTTTGAAGTATAGGTGTCCTATTGTTTTGTATTAATGATCTAGGCTACAATAATAACACCAATAACTTAAAAACATTTCATTGAAAAATAGCAAGCCTAGTGATGAAGACAAGGTGAGAACAATAGTTATATTTTCTTCTTAAAGCATCACAAGCCTGCAGGAAAATAGACTTTATGTTCTCTTTTTGCAAAAGAACTATCAAGTATTATGCCCATGGCATAGCTTCTATTTTAGAAAAGTCTCCACCTTTCTAGTCAAAAATCATATTTTTCATGCAGGAAATTACTATTCAAAGAAGTGTGACAAGAGCAATAACTCCAGAAGCAAGGCTGTTCAAATGACTACAGGTAGTCTTTGGCTTACAACAGTTCATTTAGTGACTCTTTGACGTTAAAACAGCACTGAAAAAAGTGGCCTATGACCATTTTTCACACTTATGACTGCTGAAGCATCCCCATGGTCAAGGCATTTACATTCAGATGCTTGACAACTGGTTCATATTTATGACGGTTGCAGTGTCCCAGAGTGATGCGATCCCTTTTTGTGTTACAACCGCGTTGCTAATTTTAACAACTTCAGTGATTCGCTTAACAAATCTGGCAAGAAAAGTCGTAAAATGGGGCAAACTCACTTAACAAATTTCTCACTTAGCAACATAAATTCTGGGATCAATTGTGGTCATAAATTTAGGACTACCTGTACAGATTTATTGTGGGTGCAAAGGAACTCGAGACTGATAACGTGTTTGACTCTTTCCTTGGGCTCCGCATGGTCATCTACTACTAGTAAGTTCTGAAACCTGATTCCTTAAACTCATAAACATGCATAATGACTTGCACAACCTTATATGTCTATCTGCATTTTAATCAAGAGGGTAATCATTGCACTGTGATCTCACTATAATTTCTGGACCATCTCCAAGGCAAGCTTGAGGAAGCTAGGAAACTCAAACAGGACACTTTAGCAGCAATGCTGCAGTATCTTAGCTTCTCCATGAGCAAAGAAACCAACTGACTTCATTTTGGCTACATTAAGGGAGTATCAATATAACAATTAGACAAAGTATTGTGATTCCTCAGCTCAGTTCCATTAAATGACTTAGGACTATACAGGTAGTCCTCATTTAGTAACCACAACTTAGACCAGCAACTCATCAAGCGAAGTGGTCTCTGAGTGAAACCAAACTGTGCTTTTGGTCTTATTTCAGCTTTTCTTTCCTTGACAGACTTGCAATAGTCATGAATGCAAGGACTGGTTGCAAAGTTAGTTTTTTCATCACAGTTGTAGCTGAAAATTGTTGTTGCATGAGTCAGTTATTAAATGATGATTTCCTGTGCTTGGTTTTAAATGATGTTCACGTCTTTTGGTTTAAATAGCCTTTTTTGCTCAAAGGGTTTGAGAGATTTCCTTACTTCATCTCATTTTCCTTCTTTGAATTTGAATCAATTACTATTTTGGACTGGACTGCCTATTGAGTTCTTCAGACACAGTTCCTGGTTTTGATTGACTTGTGTCTGTTAGCACAGGTTGAGAGTACAGGTGATCTCTCAATCCAGAATTGAAACTAGCAGGATTTACTCAATTCCTAAGCCTGCATCCATGCCCTCAAAACTAGCTACATTCCAATCATGGTCTCTATTCTGAATTTTGCACATAACACCTGATAATTTCTTCTTACCATAGGTCTCTGCACAGTTTATGGCCTCTAATATCCAGCTTCCTCGTCTGGTTTCATAAGAGGAAAAGCCACCATCAGAATTTGTCATGTTCAGGAGCTGCATATTTATAGAAATAGATGCAGGAAGAAACAGGTGGCATGGCATTAGAAGTGACCTTTTTAGACACCTCCCACAAAAATTAGGCACAAATTCGAGGCTCATCCTATCATTACACAGCTGACTTGAATAAAAAAAATACACAGGAATAATAGCAAGTTTTTAGCAGGCCCAGTTGTGTGTACAATGATGGATGTTATTCCATTGTCAATATCAGAATATCGTAAAAGTTCGCTTTTGAAAGAAGGCATCGCCTTCTCCTTTACATCAAGGAACAAAATATTTTGGTTAATCTATGTACACATAGAAGATGTCCTAAAACTCAAGAGTAAGTAGATCACCATTCTTTGTCAGATCTGTGTATCTGCCATTCTTCAATGGAAGAAGATGGGGGGGGGAGTTGGTACAAGTAATCCTTTTTGATGTAACCTGAATATATTAAATCTTATATTGATTCTGTATAACTGCACATGATATACAACTGGAGGACTGGAGCCAGATGTCTAGAAACTTGTCACCTCTTGAAGAGATAACAAGATGAGAAGGGACCATAAAAATTCCAGCTCTGGAAGATACCCCTAGGAACTCTTCTAAGATACATTCCCAGAGAAGGGAATCCACATCTAAATAAGGGGAGGGATTGTAACTCCCTTTATCTATTACTGTATGCCTGGAAGCATCGTAGACTCTGCTTTGACTAGTGCTGGGATCACTCCCTTTCAGTAAAGAATTCCTTTTGAAATGCTTATTTCCAGAAGTTCATTCTTTTCGGTTGAAGGGAGAAAGTCCAGTGCTTACATTCTTATTGTTTATATATTGCCTATTCAATATTTGTAGTTACTTATGGATATTTGATGTGGAGGAAAGTTGAGGGCAGATCGTTTAGTCCTTCCTTTAAAAAAATGTCCTAATTTTGAGTAGTTCGGAGAACCGGCAAATGCCACCTCTGACTGGCCCCGCCCCGTCTATTCTCTGCCTCCCGAGACCCAGCTGATTGGCTGGGTCTTCTTTTGTTTCCCTGCACAGTAGAACGGAGCTGGAAAGAAGGTTAGTAGGGTGGGGAGGGAATGGGATTTTGCAGTAATCTTCCCCCAGGAGTGGGGAGGGAACAGGGATTTTACAGTATCCTTCCCCTGCCACGCCCACCAAGCCACTTCCACCAAGCCATGCCAAGACCACAGAACTGGTAGTAAATTTTTTTGAATCCCACCACTGTTAGAAACCCCATTAACCCCAATCCCATGTTTTCTCCTTGGGGGTTCCCTGGACCCACCACATTGATGCCATCAAAGAGACGTTGTGGAGCTATGTGATCTTCTATAAAAGGACATTGTTCTTCAAGTAACATCAATGCCTTAATTGCTTCAGCAGTGCAGTCACTGACTATCCAGTCGTTGTCCCGATTGCTGAAGGGGAATCCTCCCTAGTGATTTTGAAAAAGACATTAAGAAGACGTTTCTTTGTAGATTGCTTGCTTCCATAAAAGAAAAGGATCTACATTTCAGCTCTAGACTCAGTTCTGGAAGTTACTTGAGGGACTGTGTCACCCCACTGGGATTGTCCCATCCCACTTGTGCCAGCAGAGGAGGCATGTTGTGGGTCCCATCGGGCCGATTATTTGGGCTGGCAGGGTCCAGGAGGAGGGCCTTTTCTACTGTTGCGCCTGCCCTCAGGAACATCTTGTGAGGTTGGCCCCAACCCTCTTTCATTTTGGCCTAAAGAACTGGCTCTGGGACCAGTGGGGAAACGGCACAGTGGTTGGTCAAGTAACAACACCTCCTCCTATTCTGCCCCACCCTCCCTATATGTCCTTAGATTTTAGTCTTTGGTTTTAATTTATGTTTAAATGTAGATATATATTTTATGACTGTAAGCCACCCAGAGTTACCTTACAGTATGATTGGGGGGGGGGGGGTGAATGAATGAATAAATAAATAATAAAGTATTGGTGCAAGTATCTTTGATCCTCATCTATTAGTATGGGATTTAGGTGGCACTGTATTCTTTATTAAATTTATTATCATTTAATACAATCCAACAACTCTTAATTTAAGCTTCAGGGAGAGTTACTTTAATGCATTTGAACCTTTTAATATGTTATATACTTTATTGCACAGCTGTTTCTTAAACTTCTGTGCTAGAACTCTGTCAGAATACAGCTGAAAGGAAAGAAATAAAAGCAAGCAAAACATTTAGAACATGGTTTGGATTCTTCCTGAAGGATATAGCCAACTTGA
The DNA here is from genome assembly GCF_049901735.1 of Notechis scutatus. Classification (NCBI taxonomy): domain Eukaryota; kingdom Metazoa; phylum Chordata; class Lepidosauria; order Squamata; family Elapidae; genus Notechis; species Notechis scutatus. The sequence goes on along the minus strand of NC_142011.1, from coordinate 65,032,722 downwards.
TAACAACTAATGAAGAAATTAATTTTTCTTTCACTCAAATTAATTAAGGTTTTTAGGAAAGGCATTTCTGGGCCACAAATATCTATTTAAAGCAGGCATCCCAACTCCCAGACTGGTCCACGGCCAATCAGGAACCAGGCTGCTCAAGAGAACAAAGCCCCATCTGTGCATGCACAGGATCCAGATAGCGCATGAAATCATCTCTCCTCCAGTCTCCGCCACGTCCATAGAAAAACTGCCTTTCATAGAAACATTCCCTGGTGCCCAAAAGCTTGAGGGCTGCTGATTGAAGAGAAAAGGTGAAAAGCTACTAAGTGTCAAATATTTATTTCTCTCTTCTTTATAGCTTCTACTAGTTTGTATCCTTTCTATTGGCTACGGTTTTGAAAGTACCTTGTTCATTTGACGATAGTATCTCTGGTAGTTGGGTGGATTATCTACAATCTAAAGAAGACATTAATAGCATCTTAATCCAAGGCAATTTACAATGGCAAAAACAAAACAAAACATGCTTTGGTTCATCTGACATCATGTCCATGCAGCAAAGTGAAGGCTGTTACTCAGTGCCAGGCCCCTGCTACCCACAGGTTTGTGAGGCATATTTCAGTAAGGATTACTTTTTTTCAAGTCAGGCCTGATTCTCACTGATTCAAGGTTCCCTCGGCATCATTTTTGGAAATGGTTTGCTATTGACTTCTTCCTAATTTGAGACGGACTAGACCCAACTCACCTATCTGGTTTCACGCTTAAGGCAAGACTAGAACTCATGGTCTCCCGGTTTCTACTGTAGCCTGGTGCCTTAACTATAATGCCACATTGGCTCTCTAAGGGTTGCTTATATAGCATCTATAAATTTGCTTTGGTGTGTTCAAGTTCTGTTTTCTGAGTTGTGAGGAAAAGATCCCCGGGTATAGAAATGCATGGTTTCAATCAAGCAGAGGACATTATGAACAACAAATACTGTATTCCCAATAGTATAGTTTTATTGCACTTATCAAAATGTAAATTATGACCAGAAGCCATTGAGAGATGGGTAATCCAAAGGAGCAGCTGGCCATTCAGTATAAACAATTTTAAAACTGGATCTGGAATTAGCGGATGCCTTAAAAGTATTTGCTTACCTCAAAACAGCCACCATGTATTATGTATGACATGATTTCTAAACAACTGCAATTACTACATCCTGCTCTTGTGGAATCAAATTGATGGCACTCCTCTAAAATCAATATTAATGTCTAGTATATGTTATTCCAAGCCAGCTTCTTACCTGAGAACATTTCAAAAATGAATGAGCTTTTTTCAGACAAGTATTGTACTCAGGGTCATTGTGGACACCAGCCTAGAAAATGAAAAAAAAAGATTTATAAAATAGATAAATGTCAAGAGATTAAAAAATACAGGCCTCTTACAGGAAAGCAAAAAAAGTTTATACAGCTTTTTAATGAAATGCATGTTTTTCAATAATAAGTGAGTAGCAACCATGAATGAAACTTTTCTTTATTAATGCTCTGTTTACTGAACATGTTTCACAGAAATATTTCTATATCAATAAGATTCCTGTTTCTTAGAAATTATGTGAAAGTGACATGACTATCATGAACCAGGACAATTCAAGAATAACTTGCGAATATTTGCATTGTGTGTATCCCCCAATCTGGTGCCTCCAGATATTGTTTAGACTGCAACTCCCACAAAATCAATCCATTTGATCAATGATCAAAGATCTGAAAGTCCACAACAGATGGAAGCCATCGGAATATCTCTTCCTGGAGTAAAGTAAAGCTTTGCCTGAACAGTTATTGAACACTTTTCTTCCATTAATGCAATCTGTCCTACCCTTTTGACATTGTCTCCTCAGATCAGAACCTGTCAAATATCCTGACTGTCTCTTTAAACACTTCTTACTTTGGAGATGAGATTGAGATATATTACATATGTTAATGGCCAGAAACTTTGAAAAGCTGTCTTTTTAAAACTATGTTAAGCCTTCCGAGCACAACAATTAAACATGATTATAATAGGAAAATATACCTCTAGAAAACCCAGAACTGTAAATGTAGCATCCCAGGTTTGAGATCCCATCACCTTAGGTAAAAAAAAGACATAGTTTAATTTTTTATTTTAAAAAAAGACAAATTCCTCTTTTTATTCATCAATATCATCAAGTCCAACTTGTCCACTCAATGCAGGAATCCATATTAAAGCATCCCTAATAAATTCTATCTATCTTCCACTTAAATACACGTAACAAAGGGTAGTCTACTGTCTTTTTAAAAAAATAAATTAATGTACAGTCTAACTCGCTGTTTTTCAACTTTGGCAACTTTAAGATATGTGGACTTCAACATCTAGAATTCCTTAGCCAGCTTTGCTGGCTGAGGAATTCTAGTAGTTGAAGTCTACTCATCTTAATATGGTCAAATTTGAGAAACAGTGCTCCTGCTATTGAGAAAATTTTCACAGCACTCAACCAAAATCTGCCACCTAGGAGCTCATGTTCTGAATTAGACCATACTTAAAAATTTACAGTGCTTCCACATTAATGCCGTGTCAAACATCCACTCCTCTTCAAGTCTAGACTTTTGCAGAGTCAAAACAGAGCAAGTGACAATAAGAGGAGAGAAATCCTTAGGTTTTTTTTCTTTCCGTCTCCATATTAACATGATCTAACTAAACCTGATGATAACATTTTACACATTTAATGAAGTAGACTAGTGTTCACCGAAGCCATAATAAAAAGTTAGTACTTCAGAGGCCTCAAAGCTGTTTATATTTCTACTTGGTGCAAATTTACCTTCTGATCCAAAATCGGGGATCAGGCTACATATTGGTTGAGTTCTCAGAATGCCCCAAAATAATATGCCATATCAAATATACCATAATGGCTGGGTTTACAGAACCTCCTAAACAACGTACAAATTATGGTTTAGATCACTTATGAACATTATCATGGTAAAAGAGGTGCATGGGGATCATCAAAATAATCTGATTTTTTAATTTTTTTTAAAAAAACTATTGCTGTAAAAAAAATTGAGTCCAGCCTGCAAAGCAATAAAAGGATAGATGGGCTTTAACAATAACTAATTTTCTTTCCACAATCTTACCTTCATTATTATACCTTCGTCTGTCAGCCTGCATAGATGTATAAAAAAGACAGATTATAGTATGTGCAAAGGCTAGAAGACTAATTTTCAGGGCATAGTATGGGAGTATGATGGCATGCAGAAGATTTAAAAATAGGAAGCGGAAGATAACACCTATCTAAAGTCTCTTTTCATGAATGAAACTTCTCTGGAATTAACAGTATTAACAGTGGCAACTCTGGTCTCTTGGGGAAACGGGGAAGACAGACCTTTGCAGAACCTAAAATCGGTTCTGGATTTTACAGTGACACCCTTCTGGGCAGCTTTCCCTAATCTTATGTCTCAGTGATAGATTACAAATCCTAGATTCCCCATCAAGCAAGGCTGTTGATAATGATTGATGGGGTTCTCAAGTGTTGCAGCAGGAGGACTTAAAATAGTGGAAAATAGCGTGGATTAGACAGGAGATGACTTGGTCTTTCATTGGCATCTGATCTTCCATTGTCCTCATGATCCACAAACACCTCTCTTATATTTCACATGTGGTTAAAACAGGTTTTGAAAGGGTTTGGCATCAGCAATCTTACCAAAGATAATCATAGATTCTGGAGACATGCTCTTGAAAGGCTGCAGAATTGGGACCATCCACGTGCCATGAGATCAACACATGGAAGGGTTTGCAGATCTACAGAATGAAAAAGTTCCGTCAGGCATTTTGCAACCCCTACAGTCCTCCAGAAAACAGAATAAGTAAGTTCCAAGCATAGCTCTCTGTCTGAAAGGAAACTAAGCCAAGAGCTCACATGTGGAGACAACTGACTCCATCCGAAGGCACTGTATTCCAGAAACAGTCATTTCTGTCTGGTATTTTCAAAAGACCTACCGGGCTAGAATTAGTAGAGTTTGAGAATATATCATCTGCCTTGATTTGTTCATAGATCTCAGCGGTGGCTTTCTTTCTGAGACTGGTGAGGTGGTATCTATCGTACAAATTGAAGAGGGCTGCAAAAAGGAGCAAAGAGACATTCTAGAAGCAGAGCCATTAGATCAGTGGTCGCCAACCGGTGGGCCACGGCCCACTGGTGGGCCGTGAGAAAATTTTGGTGGGCCGCAGAGAAATCTCACCCCCAGAGCACCCCCACAAAGCAATTAATCCAGGCTGTGCAGAAACACAAGGCTGCGCCACCCACATGGCCCACCGGAACCCTCCCTGCCCACTCACTCCTTACCTGGTAAACTTGCCTGCTAAATTTCTATTTTTCCTTTTTCTGACATCATCTGTTCTGCTGTGTCGGGAGATTTAGATTAGCTAGGAAGCAGGAAATGGTTGGATTTCTTGTCTCCTAGCTAGTCTTTAGATCTTCAGCTCAGCACAGCCGAACCTCCCTTAGGACTGAAGGTTTGCTTGCAAGCAAATTCACTGCAGACTCACAGCAAGCAAATATGAGAGACTGAGCTAGCCGATGGCAGATAGATAGATCTCTGAATGATTCTGTGAGCAATTCAATCTGCCTGCTTTGCCTGATTTTGGGTAAAAGTTGCTCATTTTTAAAATAAAAAATTCAATATTTACATGCACGGTGTGTTGTGAGTTAATTTTATGAGTTTGCTTGCAAGCAAATTTTATGTGACAGACTGAGCCAGCCAATGGCAGATAGATAGATCTCTGAATGAATCTGTTATTCTGTGAGCAACTCAATGTGCCCGCCTGCGTTGCCTGATTTTGGGTAAAAGTTGCTCTTTTTTATAAAAAATTCAATATTTATATAAATATTTATAATATTTACATACAAGCCATGCCCAGCTAGTCACATGACCACCAAGCCATACCCACAGAACCAGTTAGTGGTCCCTGGGATCTAAAATTATGAGTTTGGTGGTCCCTGAGGTCCAAAAGATTGGCAACCTCTGCATTCGATGGATTACAGTTCTACCTTCAGTCTGAGTTCATGGTATCGGTTCAGGCAAGGTTTTATTGACTGATTATGTGCCATCCAGTTTTTTTTTACTTGCCATCTAGGGCAGGCAGGGGTGTCAAACTCAAGGCCCACGGGTCGGATCTGGCCCCAGGGTACTTAGATCTGGCCCATGGGACCACCCTGGAAACAGCAAATGACCAACCCGCGGTGCCTCTGCCAGTGAAAACAGAGCTTGGGACAGCTGTCCATGGCTCTATTTTTGGCTGTGACGGCCTCCTGCAGCCCTCTGCCAGTGAAAAAGGAGCTCAGGAGGGCCGCAGGCTCCGTTTTTGCTGGCAGGGGGCTGTAGGATGTCGAGCTGGCCATGCCTATCCAGGCCACACCCACCCCAGCCATGCCAACTCATTCCCCGCAAGGTCAAACACAACCCTGATGTGGCCCTTAATAATCTGGGGCGTCTGGCATTTAAAGAGTCCAACTGCAGCTGGTCTGTTTCTGTGACTGACGAATCGAGGAAGTTTCAACTGGAAACATAAGCCCTTAGAAGTTGTACTGTTCTGAGTGCCACTTACCAAAAAGAACATCCAGGACCAATGTATGTGGTGCCTGTAAATCAGCCTCATAAATATATTTCTTCTGGGCTGGCCAATCAATGCTCGAGTAATCCTCCACGTAAAGTTCCTAAAGTAAAAGAATGAAAAGACATGAGACTGGTCCACTTGCTAAAACATCTTTAGCATGTGTGCAACTGTGTTTTACATACGTATATATATATACACACATAATGCTAACCCTTTAAAAATATTTGTGTCATTGGAACAACCTCGTGCTTTCCCCTAATGATTCTCTCTGCTTCTCTAGGCAGGAGAAATTACAGCTGGTACTGTAATTCAGTTAAATGAATTACAGTATGTATCCTGTAATTATTAATGTAATATATTAATGTATTCTGTAATTATTACTCTGTTGTTCTGCATGTACACTGAGAGCTTAAGCACCAGAGACAAATTCCTTGTGTGTCTAATCACACTTGGCCAAATAAAGTATTCTGTTCTGTTCTGTTCTGTGCTGTGCTGTGCTGTGCTATGCTATGCTATGCTATGCTATGCTATGCTATCCTATCCTATCCTATCCCTATAAAAAAATATGAGATTTGGATGTATAGCCGTTTGGATGTGTGTGTGTGTGTGTGTGTGTGTGTGTGTGTGTATACCACTTGTATATATATATATACCACTTGTATATATAGAGAGATGGCAGCTCCGGTCACACACTGCTTGCACTAGCACTAAGCCGAAGCACCAGCCTGAAGATGGCGAGTGGGACCTCGCCCGGACGTTGCCTAGATACTTTGAATCTTACGCGGGAAAACCCGAATAACAAAGATCCACACACATCACACACACACATATATATATATATATATATATATATATATATATATATATATATATATATATATATATATATATATATATATATATTATTGTTTTCTGAGGTTCTCGGGTATTTGTATGTGGATCTTTGGTTATTCGGGTTTTCTCCGCGTAGATTCAAAGTATCTAGGCAACGTTCAGCAGGTCCCACTCGCCATCTTCAGGCTGGTGCTTGGCAGTGCCAGTGCAAGCAGTGCCAGTGCAACTAAAGATCACATATATATATATATATATATATATATATATATATATATATATATATATATATATATATATATATATATATATATATATATATATATATATATATGTTTTCTTAAGCTTTGTTCGGTATTTTCCCACGTCATTGTACTTGTGCTTTTAAAGTTGTAGCAACGTTTCGGCAGAATCTCATCTGCCATCATCAGGCTTCTGTATTGTGTCCGTCTGTGAGTCAGTCTGTGAAACAACTGTAAAAGTCTGACTCACAGACAATGACGTGGGAAAATACCAACCAACCGAACACCATATATATATATATATATAAAGATGCTATTTTCAGTGTTTTGTTTTTTAACCAAGTTTAGGTTTAGGCAAATCTAAGTATTCACAGGGAAATTTAGACGGTTTCTATCTGCAGAAACAGATATTAAATACAAACCACATAAACAATGGAGAGATGTTGATATTTTGTGGTTAAGAATATAAGAAGAGCCACGCCTGATCAGATTATGTCCATCTAGTCCAGCATTTGGTGCAGAAAGTGGAAAACACGGTACAATAGGAAAGTTCATAGGGCTTGAGCAGAAGGCGATAATTCCCTTTCCTCAGTTGCTTGCCAGTGCAAGGTGATTTTTGAGCTTGTTTAAAAGCAGTGGTCAGCACATCCTCACTGCAGGACAGAGTCAGTACAAGAGGCAAAGAGAAGCCTAAAGTTGTGGAGATTAGTGTCCCTCTTTATAGGCTTACACAAAATTATAACATGTATTTAATTTGCTGAGCAAGCTTCCAGAAACTGACGTTCCAGCACACTGAATTCAGTTCTGTAGCTGTTATACAATGCATAAAGCTATTTTCATGCCTCTATAACCTGTTTGTAGACCTGAATGGTTATTGCTTCATTGCAAACAGTGAAGTATAAAAATTCTTTATTTGTGGCTCTATTCAAGTAACACAGTAAAACTTCTTGTCTATTTGTAATCAGAAAATGAGTGCAGCTTTTTATTGGGTCTGGATAGAGACAACATCCCTTAGCTCCCCCTGCTGGTTGAAGGGTTATTGGTTGAAGAATTAATTTTAGTTCAAGGTTTTTTTTTCCCTGATAGGAATTTGGTAAGAAATTGACAAGGATGCATTGGCTATGAGTTTACCTTGGGAACAGCTTTCTTGGATTAGCAAATGTGGGAAAAACAAACAAAGAGAAATAACCCATAAAGCAACATCTACCTAAATTAATCATCTCTAGCTAGCTCTGGAAGTTCTCTAAAATAGAGTTATGGCAAAATATTTGCTTTTCTGGAAGTATAAAAGAGGAAAAGGAATCAAGATGCAATTCAAATTATATGTTTCATTTGTTGAGGAAACCAAAACTTTCCTAGTACCACATGATATAGTTTCTTCACCAAAATCAAGTGTAATAGACACACAAATGGCCAAACATTTGAAAAACCTTCTCATGTCAAAAGACCTATTCATTGGAAATGCTAGCATTACTGTGGAATTATATTTCAAGTTTGCTTTTTCATGTCTTATGAGTCTTCCACGTATCATAAAAGAGATTCAATATAAAAACGTTCTTGCGTTTGCTTAAAACAGAAGTCAGTATACTCTCATTAGGGCAGCAATTATACTGTATCTTAAGTCATGTTATTCCTGTTTGGATACAGAATAAGTGAGAGATTATGTGAATACTGTTCCTTTACCTGCCTGAGACTCCGGACCAGTTCATCTTCTTCTGCACTCAGGCGGTTGAGTTGGCAGTAGGTCGTTGCAAGCAAAATATGGCGGGCATGGCACCAATAAGTAGAGGGATGGCCTGGCACCCAGGTAGGTAACAGCCTGCCTCGGAATGAGGGAAGCAACAGGATCATAACGAGATAGGCAGGAATCTTAAATATAGTAGGTAAAACTGTTGCCTGGTTTGCAAACATATCTCAAAACATTTGATTTCTCCCTGTTGTAATTTCTAGAGCTTCATAAAGGAATTCCAACCATTTTGAAAAACATTAAAAGAGAGCAGAGCTTCTAAGACTAATGTGAAGGTTGGATTTCACTGATCTATGGATATTAAGGCCTTTGCAGGCCTTCAACTTTGCTGAAGATGGAATCAGTAAGTTTAGACATGTTGAATTCAGACCTGATTCCTGCATCCACGTAGTTTTCTTGGCAGAAGTATATAATTTTTAGACAATCATGTATCCTTAAACTATTCAGGCCAAATCTTGTTTAGCTTCTGATAGAAACTAAAGTTGGCTAAGTATTGCCAGTGGCTGAGATGACAAATAAAAAAAGTAGCCTAATACATTTCAGTCTCTTACAGCAAAACCATCACAGCATATACACTGTACAAATGGAAGATACTGTGAAATATTCATATATATAATCCAGTACAATTTGAATTGGAAGATGATTTAATATTCTATGTTGTTAAAATCAAGTCCCATTTCCATCCAATGGCTGAGTTGACTTCAGTTCTGGATAACTCCCCCGAATTACTCATTTGTTAGTTTAGAATAATCTTTTGTTCAAAATAATTCAAAATTGGGCATTTTAACTTCTTAGTCTTATCGGCTAGCATTAATATTTGCTAACACTGTATGGCCCTCCCATGCTAAGTCCTTCTGAATTTCTAGGCTACTGCAGCTTGAATCCTGAATCTATTTATTTACTTATATTTCATATTTCTAAACTGCACATCTCTCTCAAAGAGGCAGCCACAAAGAGTTAACTTTTATAAATTGAAAAACTTGTAAACATATCCTGGTAGAATCAAAACTGGGTTAGAAGCCAATATTGTTGCAAATATAATTCAGATGTCTTCATTTGCAGTTTGGGAAAGAGTGCAGCTGTGTTGAAATCTTCAGGGTTTTACAGATTAGAGAATATAATATTGTGTTGGCTAATTTTATTCAATGGCTCCTTGATATCAAAACAAAATGCAACACAACTTTAGAGTGCATACCACAATTCAGGAAACGGTGCATTCATTCCCTCCCAGCTGTACACATTCATAATAGCCAGCCACACTTTCCCCAAATGTGGGGCTCCAAGAGCTCCACCTGGAAAGAGAATTGTCAATGGGGGTAAGAGGGAAGCAGCGCTCACTCTATGTAGAAGCAACACAAGAACCACAAATCTTCACCAATCTATAGATCTACCTGTTATATAACTTGCTGATATATTACTTGATTTGCTTAGATAATGGTGCAGCTGGTTACCTTCTCACTATTCCATGCATAATACACCTTTATTTAGATTTTAATTACTGGATTTGATTAGATTTGTATAAAGTTAGAGAATTAAATACTATTGCCCTTTGTGCTATAGGGAGAAGAAGGATTAATAAGCTTAGAATGACCAGCGGGTTTAGCATTTAGTTGGCCATCTCTCTACACCCATGAAAATTGCTTTTAGACAAGTCGCTGAACTCCTTGGCTTGGTTGGCTTGAAGCAAAAAGCATCTATACCAGAGGTGGTATTCAGCAGGTTCTGACCAGTTCTGGAGAACTGGTAATGGAAATTTTGAGTAGTTCGGAGAATTGGCTAGCCCCGCCCCCATCTGCTTCCCGAGTCCCAGCTGATCAGCTGGGTCCGCTTTTGTTGCCTTGCACAGGAGAATGGAGTAGGGGAGGGAATGTGATTTTACAGTAACCTTCCCCTGCCTCGCACACCAAGCCACACTATGCCCACCAAGCCACACCCACAGAACCAGTATCAAAACCCTTCTGTCCTTAATACAGATAAAGGGGAAGCAAATACCTCGGGCTTCAGTCAGAATATAGGAACAGCAACCTTATTTAAAGGTGCCATTATAATAAAAAGGAAAGATGCTTACATGTTCGAAGACATAAAAGTCATCAAGATTCTAGATGGGAAACCATCTGACAACATATGGGGAGGGATCATTTTCATGGCTAAATATCTCTCTGGATATTTCTGACTTGATTCTCACCTTTTTTATGGAGAGAGATTCGAGCCCTCACTATATCTGGATGGTCAGGTCCATATCCAAGGATTCGCATAGCTATATAGTTGAGGGCTGTGCCAAAAATGGTTGGTTGTTGCTCCCTGAGATGGCTACCACGTAGAGATTTAGAAAATATATATATTAAAAAAGACACAAATGTCCTGGATATATAACTCCCCTATCTACAAATCAATTTACAAATTATCTTCCTTGACCACTTTCTATCATTCTGAGAATATCTGTTACTATTATTTGATTAATGAACTACAAAATCATTGCTAGAATGTAGATGGGATTAGAAAGAAAACTTAACATTTAAGATGCTTTTAAAACTTTAACTGCTACTGACATCTGACATTTTCTGCTATTTTACAACTCACAGTGTAAAATAAAGATTTACCATGAAATATCTAGTGTGAAAAGTACAAGGTTTCTCTCAGAACGTCTAAGTAGCCAATAAATATTTATTTTTTTGAAAATAACACAGTAGGCAAGTTTGAAAAATGCTGATCTATTTGAAAAAGTTTTAAAGTCTTAAAACCTTTTAGAGTAGATGACCATTGAAGCAACCTATACATATAAGAAAAACAAAGAACTAACATGGAAAATTGTAGGTGCTGATACAATAAGTATATCAATAAATAAGCAGAAAGGAGTATGGAAATTTGCAAGCTGTTATTCCACAGCTAATGTCATATTTAAGTTAATCTTCTACCATTATCTTGATCTAGCATATAAAACAAAACAAAATGAAGTAATTCAAGAACTAAGAAATAGTAGATGCTGATGTACTTTGCATTCTATTGTAGGTACTGATATACCGATAAGTATAAGCAAGGGAGCAGAAGAGGGTATAGAAAGTTGTCAGATAACCTTCTGCCATTATTTGGAATTTATCAGAAATTACTCCCCCCACCCCCCAAAAAAGAAAAAAGCAACAATTTTTTCACTTCACTCACAGACCCCAGCCACCTTCCGGAAGCTGTCTTGAACGTATATATCGTAGTATTTCTTTCTTTATCTCTTCTGGCAGGGAAATCTTAGAAACATAGCATGCAATCAAAAGACCTGTTTGATTAAAAAGACCATGACTATTCAATAACACCTGAGTTTGGAATTTTTTTGTGCACTAAAAGTCACCTTGTTTCATAATCTATAGGGAAAATTTGTATTTTTATTTCCCTTTAAAAAGGGGGGGGATCAATATAGTAAGATTTTATTCATCAAGATCAAGCAAAGAATCTCTGCACTTTCTCAATTGTAATTTCTCCAATATTCCTGGAATCTATTACTTTTAAATAAAAACACAAAAGCCTACAGATAACTATCATTATTTCAAGAGGAAAAAAGCAGACTCCCTATCCAATTTTTCCTCAAATGCCTGAACACCTGCCAGAGACTGGACGGAAGAATAGTTTCTGCTTCTCAGAAATCATTAACAACCTATTATTCTGGAATAACCTTTCCCTCTTCCCTTCATATATGAAAGAATCCAAATTCAAGATCCCAGTTCAAACTTTGGAATCTCCAAAATGAATCAAATGAGAAAGGCTGAAAACCGTACAGCAGCCTATCTCAACCTGGTGGAGACTGTAACTCTGTGCATTGACAGAAAAATGGGAGTTATGGAGATGAATTCCAACATATCTGGAGAATACAAAATTGGGAAAGAGAGGCAACATTAATCTAGCAGGAGCCGTGGCCTACTTGGCCTTACATAGCTGAGGATTTCCACCCACTCCCATTTTCCCAGTTCTGTGTGCTTATTCCATAGGTGAAAAGAGAACTTAATTCACAGCACAGACATAATTTTAACTGGTTGATTTACACAGAACGAATGTATACCTGGAGCAAGGGTGAGCACGCCAGAACATTCGGCAGGCCAATGGCCATCTTCAGCTTGTAGACCTGAAAAAAACTTAATTGCTTTCAGCACTGCTTCCTGGGCCGTGCTGGCTTTGGGCAACTCTGGAAAAAATTTACTCTGTAAAATAAATAATGGTGATAAGAGAAATATATTCCTGTCAGGTCACATTTTTCAATATATTCACTATATTTCTTTCAGGGACATTTTATCTAAGTTAACAGAGAAGACAACAAGAGGTCTGGAATCTTGGTAATGAGGAAGAGAAATTTACCCTTTCTATTCTGGCTACATTCCTTTTTTAAAACATTGGAGCAAAGGGTTTTTACCCATTTTTCAGTTTAAAATTCTTTAGGGAAAATTTCTATAGCGAGATGGAAAATGTTTACACTGTCAGCAACCTAATACAGCCTCAAGCTGAAAGGAGCCTTCATGATCTTCCTTTTCTAAAAGCACAAATCACTTCACTTCAGATACAAACACTCTTTTAACATTATCTATATCTACGGCTATCAGGAGTGTTGCACCAGTAATGGTTCTAGTTAGTATACAAGAAGGTACAGATATTGGGGTGGTAGATACACAAGACTGAGTTCCTTTCTCACTATAAGAAACCTTAAACTACATGTCAGATTGGAAACCACAAACAGAAAAAAGACCATCAGTACTTGCTAAATTGCATCAGGGCTGCCCTTTATTGGTAGCATTCATGCTTTTCTTTGCCACTGTGGACATTATTTGTGTACTTGTAATGATCATCAGCCACTTACTGTATTTAGCCCTAAAGTATATGCTTCAAGTGCGTTCTGTTCCCTGGCACATTCCTCATTTTCGGGCACGTAATACCACTTCTGCCGTCCTTCCACTGTGCTCAGTCGCCAGCGAGTCAGATCTGTCTCTGGTTCAATTTTATTTGCACCTTCTCCTTTGTACAGAGAAAGCCTGATAAGATAGGAGAAGGTTTAAACAGTGATACCATATCATCATTTTGTTATTCAAATTCAGGAAGGAACCCATTCTAAACTTACTTAAAACAGCAAGATGCGAAATATATTAAACAGTAGAGGAAGTAAAATGGAAAGATCTTCAGGTGAATCAGGTTCAGGAACCAGGATTCCAGTTTAAAGATTTCTAAAACTATATTTGATATATTTAATTAATTTGCTTCAATTTATAGGTTTATCAAATATCCTAATATTATAAAAGCTATCATAATCATCAATAAAACTGTTCAATAATATGTATAGGATTATGCATAGTGGCGCAGTGGTTAGAATGAAGTATTGCAAGCTAATTCTGCCCATAGCCAGGAGTTTGATCCTGACCAGCTCAAGTTTGACTCAACCTTCCATCCTTCCATCCTTCCAAGATCAAAAAACTGAGTATCCAAATTGTTGGGGGCAATATGGATTTGTAAATTGCTCAGGGAGTGCTGAGCATTATGGAGTGGTATATAAATCTAAGCACTGTAGTTATTGCTATTATGAATCTATTCCTCTTTAGTATACCCATGTAAGAACAAAACACATTACACAAGCAATATGCTTAAATATTAATTTAATATACAATATATATAAATAGTAATTTTAAAACCACCGGAATTACTATAACATTCATCTTTTAATATGTACTGTATCCAGCTCATTGATTCTTTAAATATTCATAGCAAACTATCAAGAATAGTGTACAATTTCATATCTATAGACATTTGATTTTCATGTTATGCTAAACCTTTGCTTGTTTAACTGTAATTTTCTGACTAACCCACTATATAACCTAGCTAACATTATAAACAAAAACAAAATCAAACCAATCCCATAAAGGCTTAGGGTGATATGTGAACCCATTCAATTAGACTCATAGCACTCATTAGCACATATATAAGAATTTGGATTTTAAGCACAATGTTTATATAACCACTCATTTCCTATTAATAGTGCAGTGAATTGCAATCCATTCTTCCCAACTGTTGGCAGTATTCGACATCAAGAAAAGTCAAACTTACTTTCTTTGCACTTTCCCTGCTTTTTTAGCATACATTTATTCATTAGGGTTGATATCTTTCAAAATACATTCTTTGATTAAGCTTATTCAGTTCACCCTGTTGTGTAACACTAAGGATCTTTTACATTTTAGCCATTACAAATACACCAGAGTAGACCCTGATACACATATATTCTTCTAGTCATAATATGCAGGGAAATTGAACTTACATGTTCTCTGACGTCTCTCTTGCTTGATGTCTGAAATCACCTGCGTCGAATGCTCTGAAGATGTTTCTTTGGAATGGCAAGAGTTGCCAAGTAAGATCCTGGAGATTCAAAACCTTGCCAAGCAAGATCCTGGTGATTCACTCTTTGGAATGGCCAGTTGCCAAGCAAGATCCTGGTGATTCAAAAGCTAAAGCTGAGATGTTGTTTCCGAACTATCACAACTGCGGTGAAATCTGGTGCAGAGTTGCTGGAATAAATCTGATATCCTTGGAATAGGAAGAGACCGTCAGATGTAAGGAACCAAGGACAACACTATGATGTATTCAGAGTAGTTTCTTTATTGTTGTTCACCCATCGAAAGAACCTTGTTAGACTAAAGCACAACTTCCATAACTGTCAGATATACTCACTGGATGGTTAGGAGGGGGTCTACTCTGGAGCTCTTCCTGAATACCAAGGATTCCAGACTAATTTGCCTCTTAGCTCCTCCTGAAAGACCCTCCTCCCCTCAGAAACTATGCATCAGATTCTACTGTAACAACCTCTAAAATACCTGAGTTCTTATCCATCAAAAAAAAAAAAAATTAAGGTTCACTTAAGCAGATCTGTGGTACCTGACCAGTCATAACAAGGGCACCAACAAGGTTCGGTTAAGGGTAGGCTAGAATTAGGAATGGGCGGAGTTGCAGTTGTGCTCTATTATATGTACAGGGAAACTGTAAACTTGCTTCTTTCACAGGGATTATCTTTCTCTGGAATCCGCCATGAATTTCCTTCTCTGATAATTCTGAACGTGTATTTATCTGTTATTCCACCACAATTCACATTGTAGGAAGTGTCCAAGGTCAAAATAATAAACTGATAAAACCAGCCCAGCAGCACAGGAAAATAACAGGTTATGACTTATGAGGCCCTGTCTGACCTACGCAGGTCAGATTTTCAGGAAATGCAAAAAGACAAGCAAAATTGCCCAGAATCAGGTTCCTCTTAATTTTACAAATTATTTAGTTATTTAGCATTTCTCCCCTATCTCCTATCCAAAAGGCTGCTTATGCACTGAAAAATATGTACCCCAGGGAAAAAAGGCCACAATGAGAAAGGGAAATCAAAGTAATTCCAGTACCAGTTCTTATGCTTTTATGAAGCTCAATAACGGGCAGCTACAGGCTGTTTGAGGAATTCTAGAAATGATCGTCATCTCAGAACCAGCCTAGAACTAAGGAGAAATTTCCTGACAGTTAGAACAATTAATCAGTGGAACAACTTGCCTCCAGAAGTTGTGGATGCTCCAACACTGGAGGTTTTTAAGAAGAGATTGATTGCATAATTATTTGTCTGAGATCATGTAGGGTTTCCTGCTTGAGCAAGGGGTTGGATGGATTAGATGATCTTCAAGGTCCCTTCCAACTCTCTTATTCTGTTATTCAAAGAAGGTGGCCCTTTTGTTCTTCCTCACAGGTAATACTGACAGCAAACAACCGCCAAGCCAAACTTGGACTTAGACCAAACTTGGAAACCAAAGATATACAAATGAATACAACTTGTATTATAAGAATCTTGCAAATCTGTGAATGTATGATATTTCCCCCTTCCCTTCCTTTTTGTAATTAAAATTAGGGAAGGTTGTGTTTTAGACCTTTCTCATTTGGGAAGAATTTTAATAATTGTAAAAAGAATTTTAATTCAAAATTACATTTATTCCTATACTGTCTCCAACCCTCCTTTTAATCATTATTAACATGACCCACCGGTAACCCAAACTTGAAAACTATGTTACAAAGATCACCGATTAATACCTTCTTTAGTAATTAATGACCAGGATAAACTAATTAACCAGCACAAATAATAACAAACAGAAAATACTTTATATAAAGTTAATTAAAATATCTTCCCCACCGGAGTTCCATGTGCACCAAGTTAAACATCACCGGAGGCGCATATTTACTCATATCCTACACCCCTTCACAAAGATCATGTTCCCTATAAAAGCACCTGATTTTTTGTGCTCCATTTTGAATCTATCTTCAAGTTCTGCTTCTATGCTTTCAAATAAACTTACCTGCCTCCTCTCCAATTGTGTGTCCATTATCATTCTTACGCAACCCAGATTGAAACTGGACCAGAACAGTCTTTGGACACTCAAATTACATCCCTTCTGTCACACACATTCAATAAGCATCTTTTAATTATTATAAAAAGAACAAGTTCACAGTGCTAAATCTATTAGCAACCCTCCTTCATTTTGTATAATTGTCTCATTTTCAGGAAATTACCTCAGGAAATAAAATAAATAAGCATCAGCCTGGGATAGCATTTTCACTGATACAACCCAGTCAAATTTCCATCTGGACTTATAGTGTTATAAAGACCATCTCTTGACAGGCTGTTTACTAATCTTATTTTTACAACAAGATTAAAAAAATTTATAATTGACTTGAAAACAAATCCCAGAGCAGGGATTTGCCCCCCATGTCATATGCTATAAATCAATTACAGAACTTTGAAAGCAATTTAGGAAAACCAAGTCAAAAAACTGAAAGCACCCATGACAAGCTATGTTCAACTGGAAAGCCAAGAGCAACCCTGCCTTTAGGCAGAATTGACTTGGGTGTGTGTGAGAGAGATGAGTGAGGGGACAAATGACAGGATCGGAAAGAGTAGCAATCTGTATTTTCACAATATGACAGTAATTTCATCTAGGAAATGATGAGCATTCTTGTGATGACCTGGTGTGTACCACAAATATAACAAAAACCAAAACATAAATAAAGATCCTTTAATGCCTTCAACTTGGCTTCACTGTTCAATTGTTCACAGTTGGAGATTAAACTATTTTCAAAATAACATTCCAAATGAAAGAAATACAGTTCAAATTCAAAGAGCAGATAATGAAACAAAAACCAAAAACAAACCACACTGAATAAAGTTCCACACAGGGATAACAGCATTTACACACTAGAAACAAGAAAAAGAAATAAATAGAAGAAGCAATAATTAGAAAGTTAAAAAGAAGCAATAAAAAAGCTAAAAAGGAAACAAAAAGACCAGAAAAGCTCCTTGCCAGCAATCAACTCCCAGATAAGCAAATATTAATATCAGGAGAACACCAGATAAAGAACATCCTAATTTTAAAAAAAACTACCAAGGAAAAAACAGCATCTTAATTGGCAGCACAAGTTACTAGATATAGATAGAGAACAAATCCCACTCTCTTTTCTAGCACTGAAGATGTTATCTAGCTTGGTAATGAAGTGTCTGCAAGAAAACAACCAAGCTCAGAAAGCACCAAGGTCTCCACAGAGTAGCAATCTCTTAAGTTTCTCCTGCATCCTCATCCATTTCTCTATATTAGAAGTTGGGCTGTGGATGTCATGGACTTGCCCCAGGGGTGGGATTCAACTGGTGTTACTACTGGTTTGGTGACTACGTTTTGCCTTTATTATGTAGAATACTCTGGCCCAGGCCTTAATGGCCCACCTATTAATAAAGGTGGGGATGAGTTTCTGCTTCTGAGTTTCTACTCTTTTTAGGGGAAATATTCTGCCTTTTTAATATTTCCTAAAATATTTCATTTTCCTAGGAGATGGGTGGGTTTTAACTTCCAGCACTAGGAAATGAACAGAGGTAGCAGTGACAGATTTCCACAAGGATAATTTAAGATTATGTATTTAATGAAGACCATACATCATCTTTTCTCTCATCCAATTTAGATGTGTACTCATTCTCCTATTTCAACACACTTGCTCTTGTGACTACAAGTACTGTAAGTTGAGCTAATTCGATATATTCTTCTTTAATACAACTTTTATAATAGTCTTCAAACAGACATCATAAATCCTCTTTGATAAGGGACTCTGGGAGAACAGACTATTTTTAAACCCACTTTTTACTTTAAGAGTCATACCCTAAAACCACCTACACAATAGCTACATTTGTTGTTGTAGCCACATTTGTTGTAGCAACACCTGGCAGCAAAAATTACTCAACAATCTGTTTTCTTTCCTTTTAATTGTTTGATTTTATCTGGCTGTTTCTATTGTTTACCTCTGATGATTAAAATAAATTGAATTAGATGAATATTTGCGCTTTTAGACTAGCTTCTTACAACTTATAAAGTTATTAGCTTAAACTACAATTAGCAGGACCATTTTACAGAATACACTGGGTTGGCTTGTGCTGTTTGCCAATAAAAACCAAACAAACCATATCATTGCTAATTGTTATATCAGAACTCTAATATTCAGTACTGCCTTTGACAACTGCAGAATTATTAGAGGCACAGATTTTATTCCACTTACACTGTTTAAACAAAATTGCCTAGAGGAAAACAGCCTAAGACAGAAAAACAAGAAGGAAATATACCAGTCCCATATTACTTAACTTTATGGTATCCAGTTGCTGCAGCCTTCTGTAACTAGGGAAAAAATTATAAAATAGTTATCTAAACTTGTTGATCAGGTTGTAAAAACTGAATATTGTGCAAGTAATAGCAAAGCAGGAATTGCAGGAAAATTAATCACCCATAGGATAAGTATCAGTTTTCTATGCAATAGTTTAAAAGTTTAACTGAGAACGTCCTTGATAACCAAAATTAGAGGTGAAGTTGTGCTCAATCTCTAGTAGCTATCTAAATAACTGCACAAGTTCATATGGAGGTGGATGGACGGACTAGACCAGTGGTACCCAAAGTGGGCGGTACTGCCCCCTGGGGGGCGGTGGGATGCCTTAGGAGGGTGCTAAGAGGCAAGGGGGCTGGCAGGGGGCACTAAGAGGCGGCAGGGGGGCATTTGAGGCGCCGGCCCTGCAGGTTCACTCATTGACTGTAGCACCGCTCCAGAGCCAGTGCCTCCAATGCAGAAGCGGTGGCATGTTATGTGCCGCCACGGCCACGTTCGATGCACCGCCCCTGCTGCCTCTTAGCGTCCCTCTGCTGGCCCCCTTGGGGGCGCTAAGAGGCGGCAGGGGGGCATTCAAGGTGCCCGTCCTGCAGGTACACCCATTCAAGGCACCGCCCCCCTGCCACCTTTAGCATCCCCAAGGGGGCCAGCAGAAGGGCACTAAGACGTAGCAGGGGAGTGGCGCGTCGAATGTGGCCGTGGCTGCATGTAACGTGCCACCGCTTCCGCATTGGAGGTGCCAGCTCCGGAGCGGTGCTAGTCAATGGGTGAAACTGCAGGGCCGGTTGGCGCCTCGAACGCCCCCCTGCCGCCTCTTAGCCCCCCTGTGCTGGCCCCCTTGGGGATGCTAAGAGGCGGCAGGGGGGTGTTCGAGGCGCCGGCCCTGCAGGTTCACCCATTGACTGTAGTAATGCTCCAGAACCGGTGCCTCGAATGTGGCAGCACGTTGGGAAAAGCCGCTGCCACCGCTTTCAAAGTGCCACCGCTGTCGCATTCTGTCTGTCTGTCCATCCGTCCATCCATCCAATCATCCAAAAGGTCTGTCTGTTTGCCTGCTTGCCTTCCTGCCTGCCTGCTTGCCTGCCTGCCTGCCTGTCTGTCTCTCTCCATCCATCCATCCATGTTCGAAGCGCCGGCCCTGCAGGCACATCGGGAAAGTAGAGCAAAGCCAGTCTGAGAGGGAGGGAGGGAGGGAGGGAGGGAGAGAGAGAGAGAGAGAGAAAGAGAGAGACCTGATGCATCAGATTGAATGAGGCCTAGTTTAGACTGAGGCCCTTTTCCACATTGAAACATCTTTGCCAGCACATTGAAACCTCTTTGGCTTCTATTAAAGGTTTTGTGGACGAAACATGGTCAGGACTATCAGGAAGCTCTCACATTTTTTTGAGGCTTTAAACAGGATCCATTGGACCAGTTCTCCACCCTAAAAATTACTTTTCCCCAATGTATTACAGTGCCAATTCTGAAGAAGGCAAAACCAAAATGTACTGGTAAATTACAAGGAGAACACACACACACACACACACACACACACACTCCCTTCTAACCCTGCTGGAGCAGGTGATTGGACTAGAATAGATATCTCATTATCTTTCTCCTCCTTCCCTCCCTCTTTATTTCTTTTTCTTTCTCTCCCTTCCTTCCATCCCCCACTCTTTCTTTGTCCCTTTTTCTTTCTTTCCCTTTTCTCTTTATTTTCTTCCTCTCTTTCTTTTCTCTCTCTCTTTCCCTCTCTCAGGCTCATCCCTTTGGATCACGGGTCGCCAAACTTTTGGACCTCAGGGACCACCAAACTCATATTTTTAAATCCCGGAGACCACTAATATGAATTTTGACTGACAGTGGCTTTCTGGCGTTGGTGGGAAAGAGATAGAGAGATGGATCTGATCCAACCTCTCTTTCTCCCTGTCTCACACATACACAGGCAGGGGTGGGATTTAGACCCCTGATCTAAAGCTGTCCAAACTCCAAAAATTGGTCAAGTAGCTCTGGGGAGGCCAGTCATAAATTAGAACACTTGCTAAACAACTGGTCATTAAGTGAGGACCACTTATATTTGGCTTGTCAGTCACCTGGCCACACCCACCCAGTCACATGACCAGCAAGCCACGCCCACCCAGTCATGTGACCAGCAAACCACACCCTCAAATTAGGCCACACTCACAGAAATTTGAATCCCACCCCTGGATGGGGGGCACCGAGGATGAGTTTGTAGCACCAAGGGGGCAGTGGACCAAAAAAGTTTGGGAACCACTGAACTAGACACACAGACAATACAGATATAGTTTGTCAATTGTCTGCCTGCCTGCCTGCCTACCTATTATCTATCTATCTATTTATCTATCTATCTATCTATCTATCATGTATATCAGGAGTGTCAAACTCACATTGTCACGACGGCATCATGTGATGTAGTGGGACATTTTTCCCCTTCGCTAAACCGGGCATGTGTGTGGCCAGCATGTGATGCATCCAACCCATGGGCTGCGAGTTTGACAACCCGGATGTATATCATCTATCTATCTATCTATCTATCTATCTATCTATCTATCTATCTATCTATCTATTATATCATTTGTATCTATCGATCTTTATATTAGTGGCACAGTGGTTGGAACGCAATACTGCAGGCTACTTCTGCTGACTGCCGTCTGCCTGCAATTTGGCAGATCGAATCTCATCAGGCTCAAAGTTGACTCAGCCTTCCATCCTTCCGAGGTTGGTAAAATGAGGACCCAAATTGTTGGGGGCAATATGCTGACTCTGTAAACCACTTAGAGAGGGCTGTAAAGCACTGTGAAATGATATATAAGTCTAAGTGCTATTGCTATCTAGCTATCCTTGGTCTAATGTATAGCTCCAAGATCATCCAGTGGTCTTCCATTCTGCAACAATTGAAGTTTCTGAACACTGTTCAAGGGCTGCCCCTTATAAAGCAAATTGCAATAGTTCAATATGGAGATGACTCGGGCATAAGTGACTGTGAGCAGAACCTCCCAATCCAGATCAACTGGCACCTAAGGCAAAGCTGTGCAAAGACCCTCCTAGCCACAAGTGCCACCTGTTCATTGAGCAGGAGTTGTGAATCTAAGGCAGGGATGTCAAACTGGCGGCCCATGGGCCGGATACATCACGCGCAGGCCACACCCACCCGTTCCACAAATGGGAAAGACATCACAAAACATCATGTGATGGCAACCTCACGTGGAAAATTGGACACCCATCGTCTAAGAGAAACCTCCACATTGCACACCAGATCTATCTGAGGCAATACCACCCCACCCAGCAGCAAAGATGGCATAGTTCCACAACCATTAGGCCCCCAAAATCTAAAGCCAGTCTTGCCACAGTTCAGCTGAACCCTAGTGTTCCCCATTCAGATCTGCAGACTGCAGACCCCAAGATAACACATTCATTATTATTATTATTTTGATCTGAGAAAGAAAAGTGAAGCTTCTTTTTTTAAAAAATAGATTCCTTTTGCCTTTCTCTATCAGCTCTGCTGTAGCTGGCTTAAACTTTCCTACCACAAGCAGGCATCTACCAAACAGCATAGCATAACGTGGAGGTTATCACTTTACATCCTTCATGATGAAACCAATAGCCAGGTAGTAAAATTAAGTGTAGCAAAACAGCACTGCAGCACAGAATTGCTCAGAATAACTGCTTTAATTGGTACCAGTTTATTGCAAGATTGAAACAGTAAGAATGTAATGACAGGACCATCCCTGATTGCCTCCTGAACATTGAAGACATTGAAGAATTGGGAAATCTGCTCTTGGTGCTGAAGGAAAATAAGGGGAGAAAAGGTCTAAATCAAAATACTGAGCGTGATTCCTCTCTCTTCAATCTGTTTTTTCTTTTTAATTTCATTCAGCTCCAGTTACAAGGGATGGGGTGCAGGATAAGGGGCACAAGGAGTCTAGAAATGGGCGGAAAGTCTTGCAGTTGGATCTGCCCATTTCTGATATGATCTGGCAGGGAGGTTTTTTTTCTCTCTTTCCGCCAGCTGGAAAAGCGGGGAAGAGGAAAATCGGCAAAGCCAAAATAATCAGCTACTCCTTTGCCTATCACGCATCGTCCACATGTCATCTGGACTGCACCGCTGCCCAGCGATCCAGTTCAGTCCCGATGTAGACTGGATGCATACCAGCAACGCAGAAGCAAATTTATTTATTTATTTATTTGATTTGCCAATTGTTTACAAGATAATAAGTATAAGTGTATACATAGTTGTGAATACATGAAATGGGTACATATAAGATAAAATCCCATGCTGCAATACTCTGCAGCTGATTCGTAGATGAACCGCCCTTCTAGAATAGTTGTTAAAATTAAAGAATATTGCAATATTTGCAACCTAACAGGCGCGAAAACAAAACCCCGTATAACCCTGAAACGCGGGCGTGGGTATATAACAGAATATCGTGCTTATATCCAATCTTCTGACCGCGCATATGTCTCAGGTAAGATTTAAAAAAACCTGGCTAACGTGTGCACACGCTTGCCGTCAATTTTTTTTTTAAAACTTTGCACTGCCTCCTTATATGTCATATGATGGAATTTGGACCAGAAGGATTTGCCCTAGTCCTCCAAGAATATTAGACCCGGGAAAACCGTCGCCCATTTCGCGATGTGATCCCGGAAACGTTCCGAAATAAAAAGGAAGCTATGTGTACGCATGCGTAGTTGCAATCGAATTTCTCGCAGGTCTTGCACAATTGCTGGAAGGTCGCGCTCCGCATTGAATGGCATCGTCGACTTTTGCAACGAGGAAAACGATCCTAGCCACGGTGCCGTAAGTGAACGCAAGATGGAAGCGGGATGGATTGTTCTCGGGCTGTTCCTGGCGAGTTTGCTGACGGGACTGTTGTTTTGCAGACACCGAGCTGTATATCTGCACTTGGGCCAGCGGTGCAGTTTAAGTAACAGATAACAGAATAACAGAGTTGGAAGGGACCTTGTAGGTCATCTAGTCCAACCTTCCGCCCAAGCAGGAGATCCGACCTACACCATTTCTGACAGATGACAGTCCAGTCTCTTCTTGAAAGCTTCCAGCGGTGAAGCTCCCACAACCTCTGAAGGCAAGCTGATCCATTGGTTGATTGTTCTCACTGTCAGAAAATTAATCCTTATTTCTAGATTGAATCTCTCGAAACATATGATCTTCCATGCCTGTTGCCTGTAGTGCAACTTATTTCCCAGAATTTCTTCCTTTGGAGGCTTGTGGCTAATGTTCTTCACAAAAACGTCAGGAAACATTTAATTTAACTACGTATTTGACTAACCTCCTGCATATGTACTACTGCACTCCCATACTTTTCCAGAAAACTGGAAGGCACCAGGTTGGGAACGGTTGTAATAAAGCAGAGGTAGACAATTTGCACTATTCCAGATATAGCTGAAGTTTTACTAGCCGTCCCCACTGGCCAGCCATGAGTTACAATTGGTCAACAAGACTGTGCAGTGTTTCATATTCAGTATTCCAAAAGTATCCCAGTATCCCAAAACTGCTTGGAATACATAGGAGCATGAATGCAATACCTGCCTGTGGGTCTTTAAACCTGCCCTATCTTTTCCCTTGGATCCTGCCACAGCTAAGGAAAGATTGGGTGTTTCTGAGATAAAATGTAACTTTTTTTTAAATAAGTTACAGACTGGGGTTACATCCATGATCTCATTATCCCAAGCACTTTGGGGGCACTGAATTTGAAGCACCATGCATCCTATTCAGCAAATCTATCTATCTATCTATCTATCTATCTATCTATCTATCTATCTATCTATCTATCTATCTATCTATCTATCTACCTACCGCAGTGGTTAGAAGGCTATTGCTGTTGTATGCCAGCTGCCTGTAATTTGGCAGATGGAATTTCACCAGGTCAAGATTGACTCAGCCTTCCATCCTTCCAAGGTTGGTAAAATAAGGACCCAGATTGTTGGAGGCAATATGCTGACTCTGTAAACCGCTTAGAGAGGACTGTAAAGCAGGGGTCCCCAACCACCGGTCCACGGACCGGTAGCGGTCCGTGGAACAAGTCCTACCGGGCCGCTGGTTTGCTGGGCGCTGCCATCTTTTTTTGATGAAAAAGTGCTTCCGGTGAGCTTTTCCGGGTAGAAAGCTCACCGAAAGCACTTTTTCATCAAAAAAAGATGGCGGCGGCCAGCTAATGCCGGTACCGGGCCGCGCCATAAAAAAGGTTGGGGATACCGGGCCGTGGCATAAGAAAGGTTGGGGATCACTGCTGTAAAGTACTGTGAAGCGGTATATAAGTCTAAGTGCTATTGCTATTGCTAAAATGCCAATTTCATTCTGAAAAGTAACTGGATGGTATAGCTTTATTCCCCATTTGCATTCTTTACAGTTGATTGATTTATTTTCCTTCAAGTCACTGTTGACCCTTAGCAACCACATAGACCAATGTTTCCCAACTTCAGCAACTTTAACATGTATGGACATATTGGTTGGAGAAGTCTGGGAGTTGAAGTGCACTTATTTTATATTTGCTGAGGTTGACAGATAATTCTCTACAAGATAACCTTCTACAGGATATCTATCACCAGTTGACTCTTCAAGTCATCCAAAAGTGTACTCATCCACCACTGTAATCAGGCATCCATGTTACTGCTGGTTGTCCTCATCTTTATTTTCTTTCTGCCTTTTCCACCATTATGGTTTTCTAAATGGAGCTGGGTCTTTGCCCAAAATATGATAACCTTTGCCTTGAGTTAGAATTGTGCACAATTACCTCATCATTAATAATGCTTATTTGCTTCCTTGTATGATAACACTGTAAACATAATAATGAGTGGTATTAAATAACTAATTGTTTCTTGCTGCATCAAAATTATGCAAGATCTAATGTTACAAGAAATGTGTGCAATATAATAACTATGTCTATTCAAAGCAGTAAGATAATGAAAACTTACCCAACTTTTAGGTACATTGAATGGAGTAATGTTTAAATAGGAGTTAGGATGTTTAATATTTAATATATTATATTTTATTTATTTGGGTGCTTATTAAGGAAAGGGCTGCTTGTTTTAGTAGAGCAGTAGAAATAAAAATAAAGCAATAGTGAAAGAGAAAGGAAAGGAAAAAAGGAAGCAACATATCAACCCAGAAATATATACAGTGTATACATACATTTTTGTCCAATTCTAATAAAGATCGCCGTATTTTATTATGCCCTTCATTATATAATCTATGTTTGTTCTAGTTGCAAGTACTATCAATCCACTGAGTGATTTGGGTCATTAATGCACCTTTCCAATAACCCCTGTCTGTTGTCCAGCCATCAATTTCCATGTAATAGATAATGCAATTAAAAAAATGGATATCCAAGAATATTAAAACTTTACTCAAAGTCAAATGAATATATGTAATTTCTCAGATCATTCTTAAGTTATTTTTTTCTGCTCATTTCACCAAGTACAAAGCTAGCTGATTCCTGCATTATATTTCCTTGTAATTGTTACACAATTTACAATATCAAAATGTGATTTGAGAGATCTGGTTTTTTGTCTGTTGCTCAATTGGAGTTCAGGATGGATCCAGTTAAATTGCCAGCTACATTTTTTAAAGTCCAAACTACTATTTATCTAAATACTATAAGCAGAAGTTGTTGTAACAATTTTTATCATAAAATATAAAAGGAAAATTCCACTCCTCTTTACCCACTTTCTCTCTCTCTCTTTCATGTCCCTGAAAGGGTTTAGAAAAGAAAAATGTTTAGGTTTTTTTTTTAAACCTAAGAAGTAGGTTAAGGATATACTTGGGTTTCTTTCCATTCTTCCTGTTGGTTGGGAGTCTAGAGATAATTAGCACTTATAAATATATTTAAATTCATGTGAGGATTTTAAATGTGATTTATTTATCATACATGTATTTAGAAGGTTGGTGGAACACCTTTTAACGGTTCTTTGAGACAGTCTCTGCCAACAAGCTTTTCAAGTTTTTTTTCTCTAGAAACACCTTATTTTCATATCATTTTACAAACCAGAATAGTTCTTATTTACTTGTCAATGCAGTGTGAATTATTTTATCATACAATGGCATACAGCACAGTGTAGCTTATAAGCTTAATTATGTGAAATTAGTTTTTGCTACTTTTTCTTTTCCTGCAGATTTGGATCTGAAGCTTCCTCAATGAATCTTAAAATGGATCAACTTTTTAAAACAGGAAAAATAGTACTGCCTTGTTTAGCTAATTGGGTCATGTGGTGTCAAAGACAGAGTTACAGGTCTTACAGCAGTTTTCATAAAAAACAAAAGCTTTTCCCACAAATGAACCTGCGGGATGACACTGAAGCATTCCAGGAGAGCAGAACTGGAGAACCGATGTGTAAAAGCCAAACATTGATGTTACAGACTGGATTGATTTGTCCTGCCAATCCCGGATGCTATTACTATATGCCTTATACTGTCCGAGCGTTGGAGAAGCTTATCAGAGTTTTAGACCAAGAAATGCAAGCCATAGGTGGCCAAAAAGTGAACATGCCCACGTTATGTTCCGGAAAGCTCTGGAAAGCCAGTGGAAGATGGGAACTGATGGGCAAAGAGCTTCTGCGAGTGACAGACAGGCATAGTCAAGAATATTGTTTAGGGCCTACCCATGAAGAGGCCGTCACAGACCTAGTAGCTTCTCAAGGCTCCTTGTCTTACAAACAGCTTCCTCTTTTGTTGTATCAGGTGACAAGGAAGTTTCGAGATGAGCCGAGACCTCGTTTTGGGTTACTCCGTGGCCGAGAGTTCTATATGAAGGATATGTATAGTTTTGACGTCTCTGAGGAGGCTGCCCTCCAGACATATTCTCTTGTGTGTAAAGCTTACTGCAACATATTCAGCCGGTTGGGACTTCAGTTTCTGAAAGTCCAAGGAGCAACAGGAAGTATCGGAGGAACATTGTCTCATGAATTCCAGCTACCTTCTGATGTGGGTGAGGACCGATTGGCGATGTGTACCAACTGTGACTTTTCAGCCAATCTAGAGTTAGTCAAGTCAGATGAGATGCGTTGCCCTGTTTGCAAAGGAGAACTGGTTGAGAAGAAAGGGATTGAAGTGGGCCACACATTCTTCTTGGGAACTAAATATTCTTCAGTTTTTAAAACCACTGTCCAAACCGCTGACAATGTACCTGTTCTAGCTGAAATGGGATGTTATGGGTTGGGTGTCACCCGCATCCTTGCGGCCTCCATTGAGTTGCTTTCAACAGAGAATGCCATTCGTTGGCCAAACCTCATAGCACCCTACCAGGTTTGCCTTATTCCTCCCAAAAGTGGCAGTAAGGCACAGAAAACAACAGAACTCATAGAGGATTTACACAGGTGTGTTGCTGAAGCCATACCCCAGCTTAAAGAAGAACTTGTGCTGGATGACCGGACTCAGTTCACCATTGGGAAAAGGTTAAAAGACGCGGACAAACTTGGCTATCCTTTTGTTATAGTATGTGGGAAGAAGGCTTTGGATGACCCTCCTCTCTTTGAAGTATGCAACCAAAACACGGGTGAAACCCTATTCCTCACCAAAGAGGCCACGATTGACTTGCTATGTAAAGTCCAAATTCCCTAAAGACTGGATTGGGGGTGGTGATGGTTCTAAAATATTAAAACTTTGTCATATGAGAGCATACAGTAATTTGGGTATGTTGGATTTTTTATTGTTTTGATTTCTAGTTTGTAACCCGGGTATCCCAATGAAGCAGAATGATGGTGCCTCTCTTGCTGAAGCTTTGCATGTGTCACCCTTACTAGATAGGGTGTACGGGAAACATGATCAGATAAGATAATTGTACTTTATTGGAGGGTTACATGAACAGAATCCTTCAAGTTTGGGCATTTCTCCCCACGTCCCCTTTATAGTCCCAAAACTAGAGACAGTCTCTTGCCCCTCCTACAGCTGCTTTTTAATTTACTTATTATATTTTTAGAAATAACTTAAGGCAGCAAACATATCCAATACATCTTCCTCCTTTTATTTTCCCCACAACAACAACCCTGCAAGATGAGAGTAATTAGCCCAAGGTCATCCTGCTGACTTTCATGGCTGAGGCAGGATTTGAACTCACCATCTCCTGCTTTTTAGCCTAGCGCCTTAACCATTAGACCAAAGTGGCTCTGTCTTTCTAACTAATTGCACATTTGAGGTACAGAAACAGCAGGCCAACCTACAGAGATTCTTTTACCGGTTTTTTTTTTTATACTTGAGAGTGAACTCCCTGTAAAAAGGGCTTCCTTAGCATTCCTAAATTAAAAAAAAAAGCTACTCTCTTTCTTAAATGAGAGTAGACTACCTGTTTGTGTGAGTTACCACATTGTTTTGAGTTCCATTTTTTTATTTTGGGACCAGTTTAAACCAGGGTTTCTCAGCCTCAGCAACTTTAAGAAGTGTGGACCCGAACACCTTATGATAGTTGGGGAATTCTGGGACTTGAGGTTCACATTTCTTACGTTTGCTGAAGTCGAGAGATACTGATTTAAAACATCAAAAGGCACATTTGTGGAGTGCAAGTCCCTAAACGTCTTCTGTGGTTCAAATTGCATATCTGATCAAACTTTTCTATGAGAGCTTTTGCCTTGTATTCTTGATCATAAGCCTCAGTGGTGCAGTGGTTAGAGTGCAGCACTGCAAGCTACTTCTACTGCAATTTAGCAGATGGAATCAATCCCACCAAGCTCAAAGTTGACTCAGCCGTCCATCCTTCCGAGGTGGGTAAAATGAGGACCCAAAATTGTTGGGGCAATATGCTGACTCTGTAAACTGCTTAGAGAGGGCTGGAAAGCAGTATAAAGAGGCATATATGCTATTGCTATAAGGTTCTGCCTGCTTCAGAATCTACTTTAGGCTGACTTCATCAGGCAACAGCCTTGTTTTACGATACCAAAAGGCAATTTCTTTGTTTCCTTCAAAATAAAATGGTAGATGCTTATGCCATTATAGGTAGTTAAAATGAGTGGGAAGAGCCTCCAAATACCTGAAACTGGCCGTTCTTTTCTGTCCTATCTGATTTATCTTTCTTCTTTCTCTTCTTCCTTCTCATATGACCTGAGGACTTCAACTCCCAGAATTGGCTAGCTCGGCAGCTCGTCCACAGGTTGTAAAGTTGCCATAGTTGCCCCACCCCTGCCATATAGAAAGCAGGAACTATTTGATTATTCCATAAATCCAAAGTAGCCATTTCTAGAAAATTAGTCTGGAGGCCAAGAGAAACTAGTCTGAAGTCTCTTTATGGCACTAAAGCCATCGTTTTTCTAGAGCAGGGCTGTCGACTCACGGCCCGTGGGCCAGATGCGTCACGTGCTGGCCAGGGGGAAAAGTCACTACATCAAGTGATGACAACATGAGTTTAATACCTCTGTTCTAGAGCATCCTATTCTAGAACAGTGGAGATTCTCAGTCATCCATGTCCTCGTCTCAAAGGTTTTTTTTTTTTTCAAGAGGCAACTGGACTTTCTTTAAAAGAAAGAATATCCAATTGCCCCTTGAAAAAGCACCTTTGGGACAACTTATTCTAGAAACTGTAGTCTTTCAAATGTCACCAAACTCATTAGATCTATTTTCCAGAACATACCCTTAGATTTACCATGAGAGGAAGTTGCAGAAGCCCTCAAGTGTATTCATATTATACTGTATATTCAGTTTTCTTGAGGCTGGGTCTTTTTGTGGCTCAGGCTGATATGCAAACCCATGGTGAGCTGGTAATTCAATGTATTGTAGGAATTCAGACAAAGTTACTTAGTAATAGAACCAAATGTGTTGTGTACTTCTATCGGGATAAATGTTGCTGGGGAGAGAGGAAAAAAAATCTCCCTTGAGTTAAATTCAGTGGCTGACAGCTACATGGACATATATCAGTGGTGTTTTCTGGGCAAAAAATGAGGACAGTATTTGGCACTGTCACGTGTGATTTTTAAAGTTTAATTTCACCGGCAGCCCTGAGTTTTTCTGCTAGTGGCTCATCCAAGCACTAGTCAAAGTGATCCTGCTAAGCTTTATGAAGTTAGCTAAGGTCGCGGCTGCCACCTTGCTGTGGAGCAAAGTGAAAGCAGTCTCTCAGCCTTGGACACACTCAGGATTTTAAACTTTCAAGAGTTTACATGCAGTGACGCTGGCACAAGAGTTGTAATCTACGACTGCCAGCTGCTTGGCAGTTTTGAGTCTCACCGGCTCAAGGTTGAGTCAGCTTTCCATCCTTCCGAGGTCGGTAAAATGAGGACCGAGATTGTTGAGAGTAATAGGCTGGCTCTGTAAACCTGGAAAGCACTGTGAAGCAATATATAAATGCTAATAAAGCCGTTAGGCTGATGGACAAGGAAGGCAGAAATCTTTTATTAGACAAAGGTGAACTAGGTACTACACACTTAAGGGGGTTTGGAGCGGTTATATTAGAATTGTTTTCTCTAGTCAGGTTTTCAAATTAGAGCAGGATGAGCAAGCAGGGCAACTTTACGACCTGTGGACTTCAACTCCCAGAATTCCTGAGCCACCCCCGTAGTAGAGAAAGCATCCAAGTAAGGATAATGGGAGCTGTAGTCCAGCGGGCCTGGTAGCCGCAGACAGTAAAGGCGAGGAGAGAAAAAACCCCGGCCTCGCGCACCATCGCAAGCCTCAACAGCCCGCGCTCGCCTTTCTCGCCGCTTTCGGCTGCAAGAGCCGCCTCCGGAAAGGCGGAGCGGCCTAGCGGAACGACGCTTTCACACATGGCGGAAAGCGAGGAGACGGATTGGGATGCCTTCCTCGACAAATTTCAGGGCCCGCAGCGGTACGAGGGGGCCTTCGATCCCACGACGTGGGAGCAGGTATAGCTGCGGAGCAGGGAGCACTGCCCGGCGGGAGGCTCTGCCCTTCGCCGGGGAGGCGCGTTTCGGGTCTAGGGTGGGCAGCGCTGGTTGGAAAGGAGCGGGTGAGGCGAAGCAAAGCTGCAGGGTTTGATCCGAGATCGCCTCTCTGAGAGATTTAGACCAGAGGTCCCCAAACTTGGCAACTTGAAGACTTGTGGACTTCAACTCCCAGAATCCTCCAGACAGCTACTTGCCAAGTTTGGAGACCTCTGAATTAGACGGTTCTTCCTCCAGAGGTCCCGAAGGGGCGTTTTGATTCTTCCGAACAGCCCTGTAAGGTGGGCTGAGATGGAGATGGAGACATTGAAGGGGATGACCCTGGTTAAGGCCACTACGGCTGGATACAGTTCTCTAGCGAATCTTCCTGATAATACAGATAGTCCTTGACTGTTTGTTTAGTGACCGTTTGTTTAGTGACCGTGCAAAGTTACAACTGAACTGAAAAAGTTGACTTCTGATTGGTTTCCACACTTAGAAGGGTTGCATGGTCACATGATCACAATGTGGATACTTGGCAACTGGCATGTATTTATGAGGGTTGCACTGTCTCCAAGTCATGTGATCACTTTGTGCAACCTTCTGACGGACAGG
Organism: Notechis scutatus; assembly: GCF_049901735.1. Lineage (NCBI taxonomy): Eukaryota > Metazoa > Chordata > Lepidosauria > Squamata > Elapidae > Notechis > Notechis scutatus. Next base: position 65,000,211 of record NC_142011.1, on the reverse strand, counting down.
TGAAGCTGGCTTCCCCATTGACTTATTAACAACTGTGTTTCCAACTTAAGAATTTCAGTGATTCGCTTAACAACTGTGTCAGGAAAAGTCATAAAATGGGACAAAACTCACTTAACAACTGTCTTGCTTAGCAGCTGAGATTTTGAGCTCAACTATGGTCGTAAGTCGAGGACTACCTGTAATGCAAATGAATCTGTGAACAGCCTGTGATCTGCTATGCCGGTCATCAGATGAGGATTTAAATGCATCTTTTCAGGGATTACATCCTTTTGCATTCAGTGTCAGAGTAGTCTGATTACAGATCTGCTTGTTTTGATGGATTACTGATTATCTGCCCTCTAATTGGCATTGATACTTAGCAACCACAAAGATAACTTTTCTTAGTGACAATTGTTTTAGGGAAGGTTAAATGCAGTATTTCCTAACAATGGCTGTACTCATTTACAAAGTTGACAGCTGAAAAATTAAAACATCTTTTTAAAAAATCAAAAGTACAATAAAATTTTCTGGCCAGGTGTGAGGAACTTACCCTCCAGATGTGCTTAATTGAAATCCACAGTTTTGCCAATGCTGGCTGAATGAACTGCAACAATGAGGCCCTCAGATTTTCAGCATAAGCAAAACTTCTGTTCTTTAAGAAATTTAACATTATATTGGCTGTTTCCTAGTATGATTTTATTGTACTCAATGACTATTATTAAGTGTTGTACCTTATGATTCTTAATGAATGTATCTTTTCTTTTATGTACACTGAGAGCATTTGCACCAAGACAAATTCCTTGTGTGTCCAATCACACCTGGCCAATAAAGAATTCTTTTCTATTCTATTCTAAAAAAAACCCATCAGATATCAGGTATATTTTCAAAATCGAGTAAAAGTTTTGAATTGTTTATTTTGTTCCATTCTTACTATCTTGAATTACCTGTATGTGTTCATAGGAATTTGATCAGATTCCAATATTCATGAAGAATGCTCCCACTGAAATAAATCCAAAACAAAATCCTGATCTGGCATGCCTTCAGTCTATCGTTTTTGATGAGGAACAGAGTTCTGAAGGTACCCTTTTATACTACGTATAATATTTTAAGACAATATAGGTTATAATTTCCCTCTTTGGAATTGCATTGGTGGCTGAAACAATTCATACCAGACACTTTCTAAAAATAGTGGTGTCTATTGTGTTTTCCTCACCAGAGCAAGCTAAGACTTATAAGAATGAAGGTAATGATTATTTCAAAGAAAAGGATTATAAGAAAGCTGTGATATCTTACACAGAAGGATTGAAAAAGAAATGCAGTGACTTGGAATTGAATACGGTACTTCATACAAACAGAGCAGCAGCCCACTTTCATCTGGGTAATGTGATGCATTCCAATTTATACCTAGTTTTTGTATCTTTTTAATGGAAATATATTTCCTTTCTTCATTTGTTCTAGTATTTATCTCTTCAGAGAATTCATTTTAATACAGTTAGCTTTGGTAAAGTAGAGTGTGTAGTGTTACAGTGGAAAATCAAAGCATCAGAAACTGTCCTGTACTATGAAATCAAAGATACACTTACAAAATAAACCTCCCCCAACATCAACATGGGTAGTTGGAGGGAGAGATCACATCATAATTTGCCCTAATCAATTAAAATAGTTGTATTCCAATACTAAATTAGTCTTATAGCAGAACGGTTCAATTTTTTTTTCTAATGAAGATTGCACTATAGAGGCTTTGCAAAGGTGAAACTTTTAAATTCAGGTTATGTTTTGTTTAGGCAACTATCGTTCAGCTCTGAATGATGCTGTTGCAGCAAGAAAACTGAATCCCAGCCACCTCAAAGCAATAATAAGGGGTAAGAAACTCCACCATTGTTTTTATGTTCAATTCTCACAGTATAATATTAGCTTCCATGTAATTAAGGGAGTTCTATTTATCAAAATAAAAGATACGGAGCAATGCATTCATGCATATTGCAAGGTGTTAATTTGTGGAAAGTTAGAACCTTTCAGATATTAACAATATAGTTTTAAGGGTTGTTTGCATTTCTGGTCAGCAAAAGACAGACTGAATAGAAGCACCGGAAATTATCATCTATGGTAGTTTAATGATGAAAAATAGTCCCTCTGGCTTCGATAAATGGTTCAATCCCTCAATTGAGTCTTTACATCTCACCTTTATTTTTTTTCTGGTACTTTTCTCCACTTTTGTCATTAAAAAACATGACCAACATTACTACATTGGCCTGTTTAAAGTATATTGTCTGCTATGGAATACAAGTATAAAAAAATGTTGTACTTTTATAGGAGCACTGTGCCATGTGGAACTCAAGCATTTCTCTGAAGCTATGGCATGGTGTGAGGAGGGTCTGAAATTAGATCCACAGGAAAAAAAACTTCTGGAAATAAGAACAAAAGCAGACAGACTTAAGGTTAGAAAGGATTAAAAATAAAAATGTGTAGTCCCTCTGATAAAGAGTTTGGTGAAGCATTGGCTGCTCTTACACTATCACTACAGCATTTTATTTGTTTTGCAGCGTACTGAAGAGCGAGATTTGAGAAAAGCAAAATTTCAGGAGAAGAAGGAACAGTCTCAGAAAGTGGCCTTGCTTAAAGCTATTAAGGTAGCTGTGAAAAGAAAGCAACCCTTGAAATGTGAACTCCTCCTGATGTGTTTTAGATCAGGGATCTCCAATCTTGGCAACTTTAAGACTTGTTGACTTGCTGGCTGAGGAATTCTGGGAGTTGAAGTTCTCAAGTCTTAAAGTTGCCAAGGTTGGAGACCCCTGTTTTAGATCCATGCCTCAAGCTGGATTGCTTTACTTTCTGACCTAGGATCGAAACATCAGATTATCTCCGGTCCCCTCAACAGATGAGATGGCCATATCAAAAGACCTCGCGGAGATGTCTTTAGATGGACTCAGTTCTGAAAGTGGCAGTGGGGCCAAAGTCTACCTAGAAGACACTGGCAGCCTTACCTGGCCAGTGCTCTTCCTGTACCCTGAGCATGGACAAACTGACTTCATTTCTGCTTTTCACGAAGAATCCAGGTTAATGTTTCTCAAAGCACAAAATAGCCTATTAAATTGTAGGTCTAGGTTGTATAATTTATTCACAGTATTTTCCAATCCAACACTTGAGTGGTTTATGCCAGTGATATATAGAGGAATGAGTTTATGCCTGCTGACTTAACCCATTGTACATGTTGAAGTGGAATAGCAAATATATCTTGTTCTAGATATTTCAACCACAATACTGTAGAAATAGGTTCTGATGAGCGGAGCACTCCTGTCATTCTTGAGGAACTCTGCTGTTCTCTCTTCTCTTGGTGAAAGGGGAAATGGAATGTTTTCTTGGATCATTTTCAGCGATACTTTGTTTTGGTTGGTTGTTTTGTCTTTCTCTAGTTGCACTTGGAGCAACATAAAATGATGACACTTGAGGCAATAGGAAGAGAAAAATTGTAGGGCTGCTTTACCATTCTGGGGAATATCAGGGAAGATATTTTAATCCTGTAAATCTCCCTTGTTTTTATGTTCTTTTCTATCAGATAATACCAAAACAGGAGCTTTCCCACCATACAGCATAAGTTGTCAAGGTGAAACCTCATTTCAATAGTGAATCAGTGGTTCTGTTATTTCTTCACTACATAAGACACTTTTGATTTTAGTAAAACAGCCTTAAAAGACAATGAGATCCTGATCTTTCTTTGAAATAATAGAATAGGAATATAATACTGAAGATTTTGATACCTGTTATTAGTTTTTAATGTTGCTTTAACTATGTTGCTTTGAAATAACAAAGCAAAACATTGCTCAAGTTGAAGCACTATTTTCACTAAATGCATTTTGTGTTTCAGATTTGTTGACCATTTAGTTGTTATGTTTGAAGAATCTCCTGCCTGGGATACAGAAAGAAAATATGTTCCTAAAGAACTAGAGGTACAAAAGTACAGTCAGTACTTGGACTTTTTTTTAAACGATATGTTCTTATCATTACATTAGAATTATGTTTCATTGGTATGCATGTATGTATGTATTACATTGGATTCCTTGCTTACTCTCAATTGAGCTTTTTGGAGAAGGGATATTTTAAATTCTATGTCTATATTGCATAATAGATCCTAAGGAGCAATTTTTTAAAAAATAATAATAATATGGTGTCTTAATTAAGTTTCCATTAAGTTTGCATACCTAGGCCAGTTTCATAATATGATCAGTTATTAATCTTAGACAAGCCAATATGGTGAATAGAATCTTTCTAAAAGAATTCCTTCTTGGTTGTCATAAATACCTTTTATTTCCAAAACAAGATTAAGCTTAGAAAGAATAACTCATTTTGAATGTGATGTATTTCAGTAGAGAAGTTCCAGGAAATAAAATGAGTGGATGGAATTTTCTGCCCTCAGATGCGTGATAGCTACACATTTGGGTGATTTTAAAAGGAGTCTGGACAATTTTATGGAAGAATGAGCTATCAAAGATTCTTCTGATGGCTGTGCCTCCTGACTCATTGGTAGTCTATCTTCAATACCAACTATTAGGGACCAATAACAGTGAAAAGGATCTGTTACCCACTATCCCTGTTTCTGATCTTCCTGACCACAACTCACTGATCACATGTGACACAATGCTAGGCTAGATAGTCTCTTGACTTTGTCCAGTAACATTCTCCTTCAGTTCATTATCTTTAGTAGTTCTCAAGTTACTAAAAGCTCCAGACTCCTCACCCACCTTTATATAACCAGAACAAAATAATTAAGTCTTCAGTTTCTCATCAGCCAATTAATTGCTTGTTTGTTTTTTAAGTAAGTTCTGCCTCGTCTGTATAATGTATTAATCTCACGTGTTAATTTTTTTTCTCCTACAACAATGAACAGCTTTATTTTGAGGATGAAGAAAGAGGAGATCTATACCAGATAAACCCAGAAACCACATTGTTAGAGACATTGCAGCACAAAAGGTGAGGTGTTGAACTATAACTTGGGTGTTGTTGTTGTTGCTGCTTTTTTATTTTTTTATTTATTGACCAACCAACTCTAATGGCTTCTGGGCAACATACAAAACTAGAAATAAACATAAAAGCAACTGAGGACTTTTTATTAATCTTGACTTTCAGAATGGAAAGTATTGAATGAATGATTTCAAAAGGAAAATAAATCAAAATTTGATTGCAGAAAACTCATCATCTGTATTTATTGGTGATTAGAAGCTTCTTATGGATTTTTTGCATGAAAATGAAAGAAACCAAACTTGTGATTTATGGCTGTGCTGATTAGATACTATAGCTTATAGAATGATGTAACTTTATGGAGATAGATTGTAACGTAATTGTACTTGTAATTGGTTTGAAGAATATCAGAAGTCACTTCCTTATATCTTTTTTAGTTCTTTTCTAACTCTCTTCAACTTTTTTATTTTCTTGTACTTTTTGCTTTCATTTTCTTTTTTCTTCCTCATTTTGTATCATTGGTATTAGTTTTTATTTTAAAACTTGTAGTAAAAATTATATACAAAAAATACCCTACTGTTGAAAAGCATAGGATTATCAACAATACATTATTAAAAGTAAAGAAGCGGTACAGAACTTAGCCTGTGTTGTACACTATGTACCAGCTCAGTTAGCTAATGTATTTCATTGAAGTTTTCCAAACATAGTTTTAATATTTCCAGACATTTGTTTAATGGTTCCGTATCACAGCACTATAATGGCTGGCTGGTTTCCCAGCAAGCCTTTAGTTTCAAAACAGCTACATAAGTAAAACAAAAAAAGATGGAGAAAATCCTATAGTTTTTCCTACCTATATTTCTGTAGGTAGACCTTGCCACAGAAGGAATGGCAAGCAACCCCTTCCTTTCTCAGTTTCATTGTGATGTCTAACACATCTCTGTAGTGAAGATGTTTAGATCAGCGGTCACCAACTGGGGGCCACAGCCCACTGGTGGTCTGCGAGAAAATGTTGGTGGTCCACAGAGAAATGTCACCTCCAGAGCACCCCCCAAAACAATTAATCCAGGCTGCGCAGGAACACAAGGCTGCGTCGCCCATGTGGCCTGCGGGAACCCACCCTGCCCACTCACTCTTTACCTGGCAAACTTGTCTGCTAAGTTGCTATTTTTCTTTTTTCCGACCATCAGCTGTTCTGCTGTGCCAGGAGAGTTAGTTTAGCTAGAAAGCAGGAAATCGTTTGAGTTCTTGCTTTCTAGCTAATCTTTAGATCTTCTTCCTTAGGAGGTTCTATTATTCAGTTGCAGACTCAGATAGCCGATGGCAGAAACACTGATTTCTCTAAGTGAATCTGTGATTCTGTGAGCAACTCAATCTGCCTGCCTGCTTTGCTTGATTTTGGGTAAAAGTTGCTCTTTTTTAATAAAAAATTCAATATTTACATCCATGGTGTGTTGTGAGTTAATTTTGTGAGTTTGCAAGAAAATTTTATGTGACAGACTGAGCTAGCGATGACGGATAGATAGATCTCTGAATGAATCTGATTCCGTGAGCAACTCAATCTGCCTGCCTGCTTTGCCTGATTTTGGGTAAAAGTTGCTCTTTTCTTTATAAAAAAATTCAATATTTATATACATGGGTTGTGAGTTAATTTTGTGAGTTTGCTTGCAAAACCCTTTCTCTCTCTGTCTGTCTATCTCTCTATTTCTGTCAAGAATCTCTGTAGGTGAAGCATCTCTATATACTGGGATAGCCTATTAGTTTCCTTCAAAAATCAGAGTCTCTTGCATATAGTCTGAACTACACTCCATCGGAACAGGTTTTCCAATGCTCATCCCCCTCAGAAGTGTTGTAATTAGGCTCCCATTATTCTGAATTCAGTACAAGCCTAGATATTTGGGGTAGGAGTTTATGGGAGCTCTACATAACCTGGAAACCATCTGGCTGGGAAAAGTTGATCTAACCTGTGGGTTTGTAGTAGTAGCTAACAATTTGGAATTACAAAAACAGTCATTATTATAAAGCAAACATTTTCAAACACCAATCTAGATTTTTCTTGAATATTGTTAAATATATAAGGTAGCTAAGAGCAGAACCTGACTTTCTAAATAATATTTTTCAGGTACTTTGTAAAAGCTGGAACTCCTGCCTTTTTAGTCCTGGTGAAAGATGCTCCTTTCTCTAAAAGCTATTTATTTGGGAAGACGGTTCATCAATGAACATGAATTGGGATGACCTCAGCAAGAAAACAAAGACTCAGCAGTGACTTTCTTCTTACCATTTATGCAATGTCCTAAATTGGAATGTTTTCAGAATATATATTTTTCTGTAACAATTAGGATTAAGAAAAGATAAGCATATATCAGGAGACTTAGAGCCATGTTGACGCAGTGGTTACAATGCAGTATTGCAGGGTAATTCTGCCAACTGCCAGCAGTTCGAATCTCACCAGCTCAAGGTTGACTCAGTCTTGCATCCTTCCAAGGTCAGTAAAATGAAGACGCAGATTGTTGGGGGCAAAATGCTGACTCTAAACCACTTTGAGAGGACAATAAAGCACTGTAAAGCGGTATATAAGTCTAAGTGCTATTTTTACTATACTTTTAACTTTCCCTCTATTTGAATAACTAAGCTGTCTTATTTCTCCTCCTTTCAATAAATTAAAACAGTAAAACAAAATAAATACGTTGCCCATGGCGTTTAAAGTATCAGACTATTTTGCATGAGTGAAGCAACTTTTTGGATATTGGCTAACCTATTAAAAATTCCCAATATTAGAATTTCCATTGAGTCTGCATTACGGGATTTAACAGACCCTATAGTTTCCAGCTTTTCTCCTGTTCAACAAATAGTTTCTTGGGATGGCTGAGATCAAGGTACAATTTATCTATGTCTTGTCTTTTAAAGAGGAGAATAGGAATGAAGAGCTGAGCACTCTGCAATTATATTGGATTTTTGCTCCGCTAAGAACAAATGAATATACTGGGGGAAATAGAGGTTAAAATAAAAGATGGATCATGATAATTTATTTGTAGCCTGGCCCTACTTGTCATTTTAGGTGACTCACCTAAATAATAAAATCCAAAGGAACAAATTACTAACACTTATCTGAAAAACATAAACTGTAGAGATTAAAGAGGTTTTTTTAATCTCCTAAACTGCTAGAAGGAAGGTAAGTCTCAATTCCAAAGGCAAACTATTCTATAGCCATGGCATTTTGTATTCTCCAGGAAGCCTTGTTAAAGTATGCACTCTTGAACCTAAACAAGAAAGAATCCCAAGCAAGCGAACAGTAGTACCTCACATTGAAAAAGTAAAATAATATAGTTGTCTTGGATGCAGCTTATTGGTGTAGCCCAGACATTGAACTATGCTAACAAATATTCATTATATCTGAAAGAAAGGCTTTAAAAGTGCCTTCTTATAAGGAAGGGACCAAGAGAGGAAGGCCCAGAAGTTCTTGTCTCTTAAACCCCAAGATTAACAGAATTTTGCAAGTCTGTATTTATTGATTTGTATCTCACCTTTATTATTTTTACTGAACATAACCAATGCACTTCCTCCTCCTATTTTCTCCATTTTGTGAAGTGAATTGGGCTGAGAGTGACTGGGCCAAAGTCACCTAGCTGGCTTTCATGGCTATGGTGGGACTTGAACTCATGATCTCCCACTTTCTAGTCTGGTGCATTAACCACTAGATCAAACTAGCTCTTTGGCTGTTCTTCCTCTTCCCTCTATATGTATGTGAACTAGGAAGGGATTCTAGCATCAGATGCTATGACGTCCTAAATTGATATGGGGGTGGGGGGGGGGAATTGTCTTCCTATAAGTGTGTGGCTTTTTAACAACCCCTCTTTAGAATTTGCATTTTCTAAAAAGCTAAATGGAAAATCAACTGGAGCATTTTTCCTAAGTAAAAAATCCTATCTGTAGGTTATTATGCTTCAGTGTGCATAATAATTTGCTGAGCTTTTAGTCCCCCTTCATCCTGAGAAATGCTCCTTCATCTGTTCAGAGCCATCAGTAAGAAAGACAAAATGTTTTCCCTGCTATATTCTGTGCACTGACGCAGCATTCTGCAGAATTCAGGTGACTGATGGAAAAAAAGGATATTTACGGCAACATATCCTTTGAGGTACATGTTCTTTAAGAATCTGCAAGTCCCTTGCTGGATGCTGAGCAGGAATCAAATTAAAATGAATCGGCTAATGGTGCTTAAGAAGGTTCAAGCAGTCAGCTCCCAAGAGAAGTCCATTCTGAGCCATCTGTGAAGAGCCACACATCCTCTCCTCCGAAGTCGCCATATGTCACCATTAAAACAAGTTCAAGTTTTAGTGGTGCCAGGCAACATCTGGAGCGATTAACATCAATGAAAATTTAACCACTGGTTGCAATAGGATATGAATTGTATTCTTAGAACTTACAAAATGAGAGGGAGGAGGGGTTGTAGGATGGACAACTATATCTCCCCACTACCTCCCTCTACCACTGCCACCATCCAACTCTTATCCTTAAGTTTATTCTTGGACTAGGGCAAAGAAGATTACATTTATCCTGGCCCCAACCAGGCATCCAGATGAAACCTAGATTCCTAATAAATGATAGCCGTCCTTTTACCGGAAGCCAAGCCGCACTAAAAGCCTCCAATACAGGAAACACATTGTTGTCAGCCAATAAAAAAATGCTACAAAACAGACAGAAGATATTTGAAACACCAATCAAGCAGAACACAGCACACTCCAAGACCAATAAACACAGACCAAGACTCCCAACCAATCAGGATGAAGAAAAAACCATTCTAACACAGCAGTAGGCTAGCACCAAATTTAAAACAGAAACGGCTGTGAAAGCCTGACTCACAAAGAACACAATATAGAAGCTTGATGATGGCAGATGAGATTCTGCCAAAACGTCACTACAACTTTAAAAGCACAACTATAATGACGTGGGAAAATACCCAAACAAAGCCGAATACCATACATATAGATACCTGCGAAAACTTAAGAATATATATATATATATATATATATATATATATATATGTATGTATGTATGTATGTATGTATGTATGTATGTATGTATGTATGTATGTATATGTATAAGTATATGTATATGTATATGTATATATGTATGTATGTATATATGTATATATGTATATATGTATATATGTACCCCCTCCCTTTCCCCCCCCCCTCCCCCCCCCCCCCCCCCCCCCCCCCCCCCCCCCCCCCCCCCCCCCCCCCCCCCCCCCCCCCCCCCCCCCCCCCCCCCCCCCCCCCCCCCCCCCCCCCCCCCCCCCCCCCCCCCCCCCCCCCCCCCCCCCCCCCCCCCCCCCCCCCCCCCCCCCCCCCCCCCCCCCCCCCCCCCCCCTTATTCTGTTCTTCTTTCTTTGTTTCATTGTTTGTGGGTTGTCCTGTGTGGTCGTTTTTTCCCACCCCACCCCCCCCCCCCCCCCCCCCTTAATATGCCATCTTGTAGGGGTTAGGTACCTGGGCCCCCCCCCCCCCCCCCCCCCCCCCCCCCCCCCCCCCCCCCTGTTTTGTGTATGTGGTGTTTATGCTTTATATATGTATATATATGTATATGTATATATATATGTGTGTGTGTGTGTGTGTGTGTATATATATATATATATGTATGTATATATGTATGTATAAATATATATATATATATATGAGAGGCTGGTAATAAGCAGAAACCAGGCATGTATAGGTATGAAACAATCATTCCAGAATTGTACTGCAAAACAGCAGGTTTTGCAGCTTTTTGCCTCATCCACTTCCAAGCAGTTAACAGAATATTTATACAACATACAAACCCTCAGATATTGCTCTCTCTCTCTTTCTCTCTCCCTCTCCCTTCCTGTCTCCTCTTTTTCATTCCCTCTCTGTGTGTATGCACACACACACACACACACACACACACACACACCTCACATGGTTAGAACTTACAGTTCTATTAAGGATATAATACCTGGCCTGCAGACTCTTGGACAATCACCAGCAAAAAAATCACTTTGTCACTAGTAAGTCTTCTTTTGCAGCCCTGGACATAGTTCCTGTGTCACACAGAATATAATAGAATAATTCATTGGCCAAGTGTGATTGGGCATATAAAGGAATTTGTCTTGGTGAAAATGCTCTCACTGTACATTAAGAAAAGATACATTCGTCAAGAGTCAAGAATAATAAGGTGCAACACTTAATGATAGTCACAGGGTACAATAAGCAATAAAATACTAGGAAACAGTCAATATAAATTATAAGGATACAAGTGACAAAGTTACAGTCATACAGTCACAAGTGGGAGGGGATGGGCGATAAGGAGTGATGAGAAGATTAACAGTAATAGTAGTGCAGACTTTGTAATAGTTGAACAGTGTTGAGGGAATTATTTGTTTAACAGAGTGATGGCTTTCGAGAAAAAACTGTCCTTGTGTCTAGTTGTTCTGGTGTGCAGTGCTCTGTAGCGTCATTTTGAGGGAAACAGTTTATGTCCGGGGTGTGAGGGGTCTGTAAATATTTTCACAGCCCTCTTTTTGACTCGTGCAGTATACAGGTCCTTGATTGAAGGCAGGTTGGTAGTAATTGTTTTTTCTGCAGTCCTAATTATTCTCTGAAGTCTGTGTCTGTCTTGTTGGGTTGCAGAACCAAACCAGACAGTTATAAAGGTGCAGATGATAGACTCAATAATTGCTCTGTAGAACTGTATCAGCAGCTCCTTGGACAGTTTGAGGTTTCTGAGTTGGTGCAAAAGAACATTCTTTGTTGTGCTTTTTTGATGATGTTTTTGATGTTAGGTGTCATTTTAGGTCTTCTGATAGGATAGGACCTAGAAATTTGAAGGTCTCTACTGTTGATACTGTGTTGTCTAGTATTGTAAGAGGTGGTAGTATGGGAGGGTTTCTCCTAAAGTCTACCACCATTTTTATGGTTTTGAATGTGTTCATTTCCAGATTGTTCTGGTTACACCACGAGGCAAGTTGTATGACCTCCTGTCTGTATGCGGATTCGTCATTGTCTTGAATGAGACCAATCACTGTTGTGTCATCAGCAAACTTCAATTTTTTAACAGATGGATCATTTGAGATGCTGTCATTTGTATTTAGGGAGAAGAGAAGTGGAGAAAGCACACGGCCTGGGGGGCTGTGCTAATTGTACAGGTATCAGATGTGATTCTGCCTAGCTTCATCTGCTGCTTCCTGTCTGTTAGGAAGCTTATGATCCACTTACAAGTGTGTTCAGGTACCGCTAGCTGGTTTAGTATAGTTAAAAGAATATCTGGAATGATGGTATTGAATGCTGAACTGAAGTTTACAAAGAGGACCCTTGCGTAGGTATTTGGAGATTCAAGGTGTTGTAGGATGTAATGCAGAGCCATGTTAACAGCATCATCTGATGATCTATTTGCTCGGTATACAAACTGCATGGGATCTAACAGCGGATCCGTGATGGTTTTCAGGTGGGACAGCACTCACCTTTCAAAGGTTTTCATAATTACAGATGTTAGAGCAACTGGTCTGTACTCATTCAGTTCCCTGATGGAGGGCTTCTTTGACACTGGGATGATAGTAGAGCGTTTGAAGCAAGAAGGAACATAGCACATCTCTAGTGATCTATTGAAGATTCAGGTGAAGATGGGGGCCAATTGATCAGCACAGACTTTTAAGCAAGAAGGAGTTATCTTGTCTGACTCTGGTGCTTTTCCTGGTTTTTGTCTGTGAAATAGACATGAAATAGACATAAACCCAGAAAACTGAATTAACAGGATGCTTTAAATTAATTATGGGTACACCACCATTCAAACATAGCTTTTTATAGTTTTTTTTCCCCCTAATTGAAAATCTATAGGCTTTTTTTCTAATTGAAAATCTCATTTTCTAATTGAAATCTCCACATCTGGCAATAATAGTTTCAACCTATAGCAAAGGCGGATGACCTTTTGGTGGCCAGGCACCCCTCAACTTTTCAGAGCCCAGACTACAACTTCATGTACCTTCCATTCAAATTGCTTCATTGAATTTCTGTTAGCTATCTTAATAGAGCACCATTGGCTAGTTGCCCACTACCTACCAGTTGCAGGAAAGAAGAAGGGTGCAATTAGAGCCTTGCCGAAGGAAATGTTTTTGGTCATCAAATCCTATTGGGAAAGTATTTCCACCAAGGATACTGTGATCCTTGGAGGTTTCAAAGGATGCAACATCCTGAACACAGCCAATTGGAATGGAGGCCGGAAGGCAGCTTTCCAAGTTTTAACATCAAAAGGCCCCCAGGGGTATTTTGCCTTTAGCCTGGAACACAAAGTAAGCTCTGATACAATTTCATAGCCACTTTCCTGTCAGTCCTGCACAGGATTGTACTCTGAGAGATGAGCAATAGAAGAGAGACACAGCCTCCCCAAGGATTTTTCAGATAATAAACACATCCTGTTTGACAATTAGGAGGACATGAACATTGTTGTAGTTCTTTTCTTTTCTTTTTTCCTGGAAAAGTTAATTCAGAAGGACGGCAGTTCCTGTTCTGGTAATAAAAAAAAAAGTGAAACATTCTAGGTTAATCAAAAATGAACAGATAGAAATAAGGCCATGCCCAAATCCATTAATCTTATTTTTTTTTAAGACAAATGCTCGAAATGGGAATGGAGTCCAGCAGTGCAACCAAACATGTTTAAAAATAAAAAGGCTGACAAGGAAGTAATCTAGCTTCATAGAATTTCACCATTGCCAGGAAAAAGGGTTGTACAGTACATTTAACATACATATATTTTTCATGGTGTAACTAAATTTTTTTCCAACCCAATATTGTACTATAATTTGGAAAACCTTAAAAACGCCAAGGGTAAGCTTGTAAAATTATAAACTAATGCCCAAATAAGGAAATTCTACACTATTCTCAAAGTAAGTACAGTACCTTCGAAAAAATACATTCAAGAAATATGCATTCAATGCTAAATACATACATTAATCCAATGCTTTTCAAACTTGGCAACTTGAAGATGCGTGAGCTTTAACTCTCAGAATCCCCTAAGCATGCTTGCAGGGGAATTCTGAAAGTTGAGAGCCACACATCTTAAAGTTGCCAAGTTTGGAAAACACTGGTTTATATCATTACCTGTATAGTTGAGAAACAGAGAAAAACACACTGGGCCCCAATTATCCCATCCATGCTGGGTGGAAAATGCAAGCTTTTCTCCAATACATTGAAAAGTTGCTTGCTTGAGGAATAACTCCTATGCTAGTCTGCTTTAGCTGATTCAAACGAGATCCTTTGGGATCTCATGCACTCTTAAGCAGCCAGTTTTCTATAGAACAGGTACTCTGGGGCCAAAGGGGCAAATATTAACCCGACTTTGGCCTAGCAAGATTGTTATGAATTGGATGGGAAGCACATAACACCCTCCCCCCCAAAAAAAAAATCAGGAGAAAAGACCAAGGGTAAACAGGAATACTGTACATTAAAAAAATTGGGGAGTTAACCGTCAAAAATGCTACCAATCAAAATGATTATGCAGGGATTCCACTTTGCTCTTCTTCATAAATTTATTGCTGGTTAAAAAAAGATATGTTGTAAATACTCAAGAGGGTTGCAAATGAATGAGGATACCTGGGCCATCTCTAAAATTCTGTGAATGGTGTTTGGTAATTACATAATCAAAATCTTGTCTAGAGGCATCATTAAACCCATAAACGCTGAGTTTGTGCCATGGTAACTAGCTATGCTATTGTAGTAGCACATCAGTCTGCTATAACAGAATAACAGAATTGGAAGGGAACTTGGAGGTCTTCTATTCCAGCCTCTTGCTCAGGCAGGAAACCCTATACCATTTCAGATAAATGGTTGTTCGATCTCTTCTTAAAAACTTCCAGTGCTGGAGCATTTACAACTTCTGGAGGAAAATTGTTCTATTGGTTAACTGCTCTCACTGTTAGGAAATATCTCCTTTATTCTAGGTTGCTTCTCTCTTTGATTAGTTTCCATCCATTGCTTCTTGTCCTGCCTTCAGGTGCTTTGGAGAATAGGTTGATCCCCTCTTCTTTTTGGCAACCCCATAGATATTGGAACACTGCTATTATGTCACCCCTAGTCCTTCTTTTCATTAAACTAGATATACCCAATTCCAGCAAACGTTCTTTATGCTTTTTAGCCTCCAGTCCCCTAATCATCTTTATTCCTCTTCTCTGCATTCAAGAATCTCAACATCTTTTTTACATCGTGATGACCAAAACTGGATGCAGTATTTCAAGAGTGGTCAAACCAATGCATTATAAAGTGATATTAACACTTTGCGTGATCTTGAGTTATCCCTGTGTTAATATGCAGCCTAGGATTGCGTGACTTTTTTGGGGAGCTGCATTAATGCAGCTCGTATTTAAGTGATTGTGCACTGGGACTCCAAGATTCTTCTCACAGCTATGGCACACTGACAAAGATTGTATTACACAAGTCCACTTCAGCAGTAAATGGAAAGCTGTAGGTTGACCATATTTGGAGGATGTTGTTGTGGTTCGCTGGCAGCAGGTGTGGATGGCTGAGGTCTCGGAGAGCGAGGACTCAGACGAGCGGCCTGTGTGTGATGCAGGGATGGGGCCAGGACCATCAGGGAGTGGAATGCTGCCTTCAGGGATTGTGGAGGCTGGCAGCAGTGATGAAGAGGTCCCCGAGGAGCCTGTGCCCAGTGTGTGTGCACACAGGACTGCTCAAAGGAAAGAGCAACTGCAGCAGCACGGGCAACTCGGGAATAGTGAAAGGTAATGGTCCCTCCCTTAAGAGATAAAAGCCAGCTGAGAAACCGGAGTTCTTTGCAGGAAGCAAAGAAGTTTTTGCAGTCAACCCTTGTGGACGTTCGGAATAACTTGGTTGGTGTTTGGAGACTCTTTGTGTTTGAAATATTTCTTAGTAACTTTATCTAGGGTTCTTGGCAGCCTTGCACAACCTTGGTAAGGCTCGTTCTTATCAGAGACAATTAGTTTGAAACAGCCTTTTAACCGTGAAGGAACTGAATTCATAAAGAATCATTAAAAGATTTTGCTGTTACCTTTGCTTCGTGTTTGTTTCCTTGGAACAAGGTTTGGGTCATAACATTTTTCCCATTTAGGTGTTGGGTCTTGATAAGTGTTTGTTACTCTTGAGCAATTATCGGGGAGAGGGGGAGAACCATATCATCGAACAGCAGCTGTTCATACGAAATTATGTCTCCCTATTTTACCTATATGTCTCTCTCCTCAAGTGATGCTATGTGCCTGTTTACATGGGTGGGATTCATTTTTTTTAAACAACCGGTTCATGGCTTAGTTGGTGGGTATGGCTTGGTAGTAATGTGACTGGCTGGGTGTGGCCAACTCAATATCACTCACATCGAGGCACGCATCTCCTTGCCTGGCCTCTCATGACTGTGGGGATGCTGCAATAGTCGTAAGTGTGAAAAACGGTCATAAGTCATTTTTTTCAGTGCCATTGTAACTTTGAATGGTCACTCCACACAAGCAAAGTACCAGTAAAGGAGCGGGGGGAAAAACTCCAGAGAAGTTCCTGAGATAGGAAGTCTAGTCCTGCCAAGAATGTAATAAGAGTTAATGGAGAGCCAGTTTCTGTAAGCAACACCAGAATGTTTCCTTCCTGCCTTCCTTACAGGATTAGGCCAATAATTTCTTCTAACAACCGGTTCTCCAA
This sequence comes from Notechis scutatus, assembly GCF_049901735.1. Taxonomy (NCBI): domain Eukaryota; kingdom Metazoa; phylum Chordata; class Lepidosauria; order Squamata; family Elapidae; genus Notechis; species Notechis scutatus. Next base: position 64,983,610 of record NC_142011.1, on the reverse strand, counting down.
CTGCACATTTTCTTGAAATCATTTTGGCAAGATCTTATCCTCTTACCTTTGTGCTACAGGATTTTGGAAGCTGCACAGTGGGGAGACACTTTCTTATATATAGTTTATTGGAAGAAGCACTTTACTGATGCTTGACCTATCCTTTGGTCTGGATGTGTTTACACTCTCACCTTGATGTTATTCAAAACATCAAAGTACATACAGGACTTTCTAGAAACTTTATTACTACCCTTATTTTCCTACTTTACAAGTGTTAGAAGTAAGGTGACTTTACTCTGAAGAGAACACTACTAAAACAAACAAAAGTCACTGGAAACTTACTTTGAGAATTTTAAGGGTGCAAACTAAGTACAAATCTTTTTCTCTCTCAACCAAAAGCTCAGTTACCAAAAAAAAGCCCACCCCTTTCAATGACCAAACATCTGTTCTCATGGAAACTGTAACCAAAAAGGCAATGGCTATGATCAAGAGTTCTTGCTAGGTTCAATCTCTGCTGTTTCCATAGAAATGAATGACAGAATGGTAACGACAAGGAAAGGAGAAAGTACAATACAATGCAAGGTTTTATAAAGTTTGCCCTCTGGAGAACTGGATGAAAACCTAACGAGCTGAAAGCAGAAATGGGACCCTCAAGTGGCTTTTACAATACATCTGAGACTTTTAACCTGCTCCCAGTTTAATTTAGTCCTTTATAAAAGCAAAGGAACATCCCTGCCCAATATATGTATCACACTATCCTTGTTCAAATGGTCCATAAAAATATGACTTTTCCATCAACTCTGGCAAGAAAAGTGTTTTGACCCAAACCCTTTCCCAATAAAACAAATACGAACCAAAGGGAACAGAAACCTTTTAATGATTCTTACGAATCCCCGGTTAAAAGGCTGCTGCAAACTAATTAACTTCGGTAAGCATGAGCCTCACCAAAACCATGCGAGGCTTGCCAAGAATAACAGATAAGAAATATTTTACAAGACAAGAGTCTTCAAATACCAATTTAAGATACTGCAATGTCCACGAGGCTGGAGTTTCAAAACGTCTTTGCTTCCTGCAAAGAACATCCGATTCATAGCTGGCTTTTATCTTCTTAAAGGAGAGGCCATTACCTTGCAGCCTTACTCCCGAGTCCCCCGTGCTGCTGCAGCTGCTCTTTCCTGCGAGTAGCCCTGCGTGCACGTGCATTTGTCACAGGCTCCTCGCTAATCTCCTTATCGCTGCTGCCAGCCCCCACGATCTCTGAAGGCAGCAGTCCACTCCCTGATGGCCTTGGCCCCTCATCTGAGTCCTCGCTCTCCTCAGCCATCCACACCTGCTGCTGGCTAACCACAACAGAAAGACGTACAATGGGACAAATCTCATTTAACAGTTGTCTTGCTTAGCAATGGAAATTTTGGGCTCAGTGTGGTGATACGTCCAGGACTGCCTGTATGTTTGCAGCGCAGACTAGGTGCCGCTACCTGTTTTTCAGCTGAATGAGGAGGTCATTCATGAGAGATATATGTCAGATAGTAGGGACCTGATCCAATAATGTTAATATTTCTCATTTATTTCTCATTTATATGTTTCAAATATGATTTGGAGGAAGTGATCCAACCTTATGTGAAAGAAAACATCTGTCTTCTATTTGTCAAGGAAGCCCAACTTTTTTTTTTCCAGACGCTTTAAATCAGGGGTCTCCAACCTTGGTGACTTTAAGCCTGGTGGACTTCAACTCCCAGAATTCCCCAGCCAGCAAAGCTGGCTGGGGAATTCTGGGAGTTGTAGTCCACCAGGCTTAAAGTCACCAAAGTTGGAGACCCCTGATTTAAATGGTTGCAATGGGGTTCAAGGGTAGGGCTCTTTTGGAGAGTTTCCAAGAACGGAATCTGGACTCCGCCTGGAGAATTTTATTGCAGATCTGTGATCATTTGCAGCCATTCCTATCGGGCAATTAGGAAGAAACACAACAAAGGTTAATCCTTGGGCAGAACTCTTTGCTTCGGAGCTCGAGAAGAAATGGTGTTTAAAGTGATTTTAGAAAGAACAAAATGCAGTAGAACTGGCAGAGTTTGTCCCCATGCCAATAGGATTGCCAGAAGATGGCAGCATAAGGGAGCTTTTGAATGCCTGACAGTGCTGATGCACGGAGGTCTAAGAAAATAAATTAAAACCAACCTGCTCAGGAGCCACCCCTGCAGCCCATGAATCACGGATCAAGCTTCTTTTCCATTCTGTTTGATTGGGTGAAATGATGTCATTCCTCACCAGATGCAGATACATTTTTGGTATAAATTAAGGGACTAGGTGACAGCACAGGGGAGGGGGGGGGATGTGTTGCAGTTTGCACCTCCCTCCTTTCACTTGTGTGCATTAGCAAAACGCACGATTACCGAATCATTAGAATAACGGCAATATTAAAAGAGCAAAAGAAGACTGGGTCATTCAGGCGCAGGACTAATTACTGGATTTGTAATAGATATTAATGTGGTCTCCAACAATGATCTGCTGTTTGTATTAGACCTTAGCTCTATTGGCACGAAAATAATCAACTTGTTCTTTGTTCAAAAGCCCTGCTTGATACCTACATCCACAATTTACCTCTGATAGAGTAGGAGGAAATGGAAGCAATGAAAGGTATTTCATGCGTCCCTGCTGGGCAACCCCATAGCTTCCTGAAGTGTTATCAAGTAAAAGCTGTGTTTTTCAGACTAATTTACTTATACCCCTCCTTTATTGTTTTTTTAATCAATAGCTCAAGGTGGCAAACATACCTAATATTCCTTCCTCCTCCTATTTTTACCACAACAGCCACCCTGTGAGGTGGGTTGGGCGGAGAAAGAAAGTGACTGGTCCAAAATTACCCAGCTGGGTTTTTTGCCTAAGGCAGCACTAGAACTCAAATCTCCTGGCACCTTAACCAAACTGGCTCCTTCTGAATTGTTTCTCCTAAGAAGACCTTCTGAGTTTTAAGAAGGGAACCAGGATTTTCATTTAATAGTCTCTCTCTGCCCTCTCCCCGTCATTGTGAGTCATATTTTTTCATGTGACAGGATGAAGAGAAGCGTTTACTTATGCTACAGCAAAGTTGCTCTGGAATCCTCTTGACTAAAGAGAGGATGGTGTGATGATAGTGTGATGATGATGAAGATAGTGCGATGATGATGATGATAACCACATGGAAAATCTTTAATCTCAGGATAAAATTGTGTCAGGGAAACCACTGGACTGTAAATTGAAAACAAATCTGGCCATACAAATTGAAAACAAATCTGGCCATATGGTCAGATCAGTAATGATCTGGAAAATAGTACAGAAATGCTCAGGAAGGAAGAAATAAGATACTTATTGAGAAATTATTGCTGGACGAGATGATCACACCAAGCATGAACCAAACTGGTTCCATGGCTCTGTCAGGTTTAATGTCCAGAATAATTTCAGGTTTCCAAGTGATGAAATCCATTTAAAAAGAAAAGAACAAAGTCCATCTTCAAAAGAAATTTCTTTTATTTAGGAAAGCATCGAATTGGCAAAGTCCATGGTAATTCCGGATCTGACACAACCCGGAATTACCCCACAATATTACAAGTTAGAAACAACCCCCAAAAGTCACATTCTCCAATAGAAATAATTCAACGTTGCTCGATGTCATAAATCTCCACCTCAAGGGGCCCAAGCAAAGACAGCTCTTTCCCATTTCCCACGGGAAGGAAGATCACTCAGCCAAAACACTCTCTTTATCTCCACTCCTCCCCCTCTTAGGAATGTGGTGAGCACAAAACCCTTCCCCCATGACTGCCACAGAGAAAGTAAAGAAAAGAATATATATTAAGCCTGTTCTATATTCAGAGACTTGAAAGCCCGCATTCCCATTGGTCCATTGCAACCGCTACCTGATTGGACAGCCAGGGCAGTTATGATTGGCTCACTAAGAGTCTGCCGCGATTGGTTAAAACCAAGCGCGGGAGACTTAAAGCAGCATCATTGGCTGCCAAGCCACGGCCAGCTCTATAAAAGAGCCGCCGCGGCTGCTAGTTTTTTAGACTTGTTCCTGCCGATAAATAAAGAGCTGTTGTTGCTGAACTGAAGTCTCTCGTCTTTATGAGCCCGACCTTCCGAACATAACAAAGCCTAACTAAAATGGCTACACATATGTCAATTTCGGGCTTGACAGGCTCTCTCATTTTGGTTCAGGTGTAGATACCGGTATCTGATGCCTCTTTCAGTGATGCCTCTTTCCGGTTCTGTGGGCGTGGCTTGGTGGGCATGGCAAGGGAAGGATATTATAAAATCTCCAGTCAGAGGTGGTATTGGTTGGTTCTCAGAACTACTCAAAATTTCTGCTACTGGTTCTCCAGAACTGGTCAGAACCTGCTGAATACCACCTCTGGCCTCTTTTATATTTCTACCCGAGTCTTGTGGTCATCCATAGAAACCCAACTTAAATGTTGAAGTGGGCCAGGAGTGGGCCTTTTCAGTTCTGACCCAACTGCTGTCCAATGCATATTGATTCTCCAGACTTTTACATTGTGCTGCTTGTGCTGTTTTAAGTCAGTTTTCTGGCTTTAGCTGCTCTTTTATTCATAATTTTGCTATGTTTCTTATTATTTACTTAACACCCTGAAAACAATTCCTATACAGTGGCTAACACATTTTGGGAGGGGAAAATAAAATAATTACAGAATCTACTTCACAGAACATGTTGCGTATCTATAGCAGAACAAAACCTCTTCTGATCTTCTTGGATGTAACTGTAGTGCTGTGGATTTAATAATGGATCATGTCTCTTTTCAAACCACTTCAAAATAAGTGTCATAGAATTTAGCTCTCTCTGACTGAAGGCGAAGCAGCCAGGAACTTACAAAAGGGGAAACTGAGGAAACTTTGTGATCTTTAACAGTTGACACCAACTTGCTGGCATATAGTCAATGCGGCAGATGAAATTTGTGGGATCTTTCAAAATGCTCCTTTTTCTTTCAACCCCTCTCTGTGCTTGCCGCTGCTGATAGCTGGGCTACAGATTTACTGCTCTTATAGCAACAGCACTTAGACTTATATACCGCTTCACAGTGCCTTTACAGCCCTCTCTAAGCGGTTTACAGACTCAGCATATTGCCCCCAACAGTCTGGATTGTCATTTTACCAACCTTGGAAGGATGGAAAGCTGAGTCAACCCTGACCCTTGTCAGGATCAAACTTCTGGAGTGAGCAGTGAGTTACTGCATTCTAATCACAGCGCAGAATGCTAGACCTGATGTCAAAACCAGCATAATATATCATAGGCATGGAGCACTTCTCTGCCAGCAAAGTAGAGTTAATCTACTCTACTCTTTTATGAGCACCTAACCTCACACTCGATATTAAGAAAAGGGGTGTTTTCTTATGCTGGCATGTGATGCTTGGTGGGAGGAATAATGCCAAAGAGAACCATCAGTTGCTTAACTTGTCCCATATTAAATTTACAAAGATAGGCACCAGTCACTGGCCTCATTTCTGTGTCAGAATAGGGATTAGCATCAATAAGGGCAGCACAGTTTACGCTGGCATACTTTTCTGCCAGCTCATCGATTGGAGGAGAGCAATTTAATATTGTCACCTGGCTGTGCCCTAAAACACTTCCTCCTCCGTGGTGCTCTTGTAATTTTGCTACCTGGATCAGCTTGAGCTGGTTGCCATGGTTCTAACTTGACAACAATGAGAGAAGACTCAGGAGTTGGCCCAGTATATCAATTGTAAGCCCATCTTCACCTTGGGATATGCAAAGCCAGACAGATTCTGAGAGGCTTTATAGAGATTTGCTAGGGTTTTCCTCCAGTCTCCTGTATGTACAGTGGGATAAGTTCAATCTCTGCATCTCCCAGGATACATATAGCTGTAGATTAATATGTTTTTTTTAAAAAAAAAAAATCTGGGAAGGATAGGAAAAATGAAGATGTGATCTTATCACCGTGGTTTATTTATTTATTTTATTTATTTATTTGATTTGCCAATTGTTTACAAGATAATAAGTATAAATGTATACATAGTTGTGAATACATGAAATGGTTACATATAAGAAAAATAAAAGAATAAGAGAAACAATAGGACAGGGACGGTAGGCACGTTGGTGCGCTTATGCACGCCCCCTACAGACCTCTTAGGAAAGGGGTGAGGTCAATAGTAGACAGTCTAAGGTTAAAGTTTTTGGGGTTTGGGGAAGAAACTACAGAGTCGGGTAGAGTATTCCAGACATTGACCACTCTATTGCTGAAGTCGTATTTCCTGCAATCAAGTTTGGTGCGGTTTACTTTGAGTTTGTATCTATTGTGTGCTCTTGTGTTGTTATGGTTGAAGCTGAAGTATTCATTGACAGGTAGGACATTGCAATGTATGATTTTGTATACCATGCTTAAGTCAGACCGAAGACGGCGTAATTCAAGGTTTTCTAGGTCTAGAATTTCAAGTCTGGTGGCATAAGGTATTCTATTTCTAACCTGCTAATTTAAAAATGCAAGATTTTCTTTCTGCAAGATTTGGCGAGACCCAATATTTGCCCATGGAGTTTTGAAAAGCTTTCTGAAGAAAGCTCTCAACCCTAACTTTCACATCTATGGCTCCAATGCCACAAATATTTGACAGGAAAAACCTTCTTTCCATTTTCAGTTGTTGGAAAGATGGACTTTAAACTCAAAGCACTTGTTGAGTTGATTGACACGGAATGAAGGAGGGACTCAAATTCCATCTATAATAGGCATAACCAGAGAGGCTTTTTGCAGAGTTCTTCGTGAGCCACAGAGAAGTCATTGTTGTTTGGAGTTTCCTTATGAGAACCTGTTCTGTTCTTCATTTTTAAATCCTGCTCAACAGCCTATAATTATTAGCAAGCACATTCTGCAAGGAACTGAGTATCTGTTACAAGATTTTTTGGGAGGTGACAATACCAGATGATCAGAAATTTTTCAGCCATGTTATAATTCTTCAAGAAAGAATGGACAAACTGCATAGTGAAGTAACATGGGAATAGTATGACAGCACAAGAAATTTGTTCAAGAGAAAGCTCTACCATTACCATTGTTCGAATAACCACAAAAAGAATTGTAGATTTTAAAGAAGAGTTTTGATCAAGAAAATGCTCACTTGGACCATACCCTGTTGAATTTGTTTTGGATCCTGGTTTCATCAACCAGGGTTTCTTGCTGGAATGAAATTCTTCAGAATTCTTTTCGACTTCCATTGATTTTCTTGCCTTCCATTGGAAAAGAAGGTGTCATTGTTGAAACACAGATGCCAAGAAACTTTTGCACATCAAATATATGATCATTTCCAAGATGGGCTGTTCTTCTTCTGGAAGAAAAGGAACAGTTGTTGCTTTGATCAGTGCTGTGGCAGTGATTTCTGGCTGCATCGCTCTCTTAGTGTGGCTGGCCGTCAGAAAACAATTTCTAGAAGGTAGGAAATTCCAAGCTAAGCCAAACGCCTTTGAGCTGGGAGCCAGTGTTTTCAACGAGTGAATGATTGCAGGTTCAGGATTTCATATGATTATTCATATTTGGATTATATTGATAAGTGACAGCTGTGCTAGATTTTAAACATAACCTGACTTTTACTTTAATTCTTTATGTTCTTTATTACTGTACGCACAGTGTTTTTTTTAATTATTGCAAACTGCCAGAGTCAATGGTTGATTCAGCAGATTATAAAGGGCATTTTAAAAATTACCTTTTTATAACATGTCAGCTCTCCAAAAACAATGTGAAGGAGCTGTTCCAAATCTTTTCCTGACAAAATCTTGGCACATAAGAATCAGTTGTGCTAATAAGGAGCAATGAAATACATATGTATAAAACTTTTACATTCTTAATTCTGTTACAAACTACATATAGATATGGATACAGATAAAACAACTGTACAATATTAATTTTGTGAAGATTTGGCATGGTATATCATTTGTTTTCAAGGACTCAGTTGGGGTGCTGGAGATCTCCCCCCTCATTTAAACTCTCAAGTGTTTCATTTATTTATTTTTTCTTATGCTGGTATTAGAGATCTATGCTTTTATTTTGAATCTCACCATTTTTATTAACTGTTGGTTTTAATTTGCATCTTGTTCAGAGCCTAGGTTTCCTATTTCACAGAATATTTTGATTAGCAGATGATCCTAAGAAAGAATTATGTACAATATGAACACTTGCCCATTGTATATTGGACTGAGCTATTGGTATAATGAAAGATACCATTTAACTTTAGATTTAGATCTGCAGTAAAATATTCCTACAAGGTGCAGGTTTAAAAGTATGTCCCATTGAGAGAAAGAAGACTTATTTCAGTTTAATGGTGTATAGCCTTATAGAATCTCTCCTAGAGCTGAATTCATGAAGAAAATGACCTGAAACTATAGAAACTGTCTGTTGGTAGAATATACAGACTAACTCAGCTACCAACCATGGAGAAAGATACACAGTGAAAGTGATTCCAGATGGATGAGTGCCTTCAGAAGATACCTGAACAATTTCATCATTTCCTCCTTAAAATATTTTTTTTCTGAAAACAAAAATAAGCGGGGAAAACTGTAGGTAAAGATTAGAGGGTTTCACAAGGACATAACCATCTGTATCCAATAACATTTTGCAAATAAAGCAAAGTGATTGCATGCAAACATCCTACTAACCTACAATGCTCCTTTGAGTTCTTACTTTTCTTTCTCAATCAATCCAGTTTGTAAAGCACTTTGAGCTACATAGGCTCTGAATCTTTGCAATCTGAGTACAGAAGAAACTACGGTAAACCGTAGTAAGTCTTATGAAGCCAACTTTAGAATCCAAACATAGGTCCACTTAAGCCAGGTAATATTCTCATTGTTAGTCCAGCTTGGTAATTTCTCCATGCATTTGAACTACACAAGACTAAATGTAGGCTTGTTTCCAGAAACATACCTTATACGGGAAGAAAAAGTACTGAATATTCTTTCCTGACTGAAGAGAATGAAACGTGTTCCTATAAACAAAGATAAGAAACTTCGGGTAGTCCTCAACTTACAACTGAGCCCAAAATTTCTATTGCTAAGTGAGACAGTTGTTAAGTGAATTTTCCCCCCATTTTAGGACCTTTCTTGCCATAGTTATTAAGTGAATCACAGCAGTAGTTAAAGCAGTAACACGATTGTTAAGTGAATCTGGCTTCCCCATGGATTTTGCTTGTCAGAAGGTTACGACAAGTGATCACATGACCTTGTGACACTGCAACCGTCATAAATATGAGCCAGTTGCCAAGAGTCCAGATTTTGATTGTGAGACCATGGGGATGCTGCAATGGTCGTAAAGTGTGAAAATAATTCACTGTCTTCAGTGCCATTGTAACTTTGAATGGTCACTAAACAAAAAGTAGTCAAGGACTACCTATATGTGTTAATAGGTCCCAAATATTGATGATACCTTAGAGGTGGTTATGTTCCTTAAATGTTCCTCATCTTGGTCTGGAGCAGGGGTGTCCAACCTTGGTAACGTTAAGCCTGGAGGACTTCAACTCCCAGAATTCCCCAGCCAGCTTTGGGAATTCTGGGAGTTGAAGTCCTCCAGACTTAACGTTACCAAGGTTGGACACCCCTGGTAGAGATTAGTATGAATTGAATTGATTTATTTCTTGTACAATGTCCCGATTGAATCTTTCAGACATGGAACCGAGGCCCTCCTTTTATTCAGGCGGAGACGTATTAGATTATTTGCTTAATCTGAAGAGAATAGACAGAAAAGATGGATTGTTGGTCACCTGGTATCATGCTGCAAATAGTAAGAATGACATGGACGAGGCCTTAAAAGGTAAGATCCGTGCTTTCTCTCTAATTTGGACACGTGTAGCAAACAACATAAGGGACGTGGTGGCTCAGTGGCTAAGACGCTGAGCTTGTCGATCAAAAAAGTTGGCAGTTCGAATCCCTAGGTGCCGTGTAACCGAGTAAGTTCCCGTTATTTGTCCCAGCTTCTGCCAACCTAGCAGTTGAAAAGCATGTAAAAATGCAAGTAGAAAAATAGGAATCACTTTGATGGGAAGGTAATAGCGTTCTGTGCACCCTCGGCATTTAGTCGTGCTGGCCAGATGACCACGGAGATTTTTTTGGACAGTGCTGGCTCTTCAGCTTTGTAAGGAAGATGAGCAAAGCTCACCAGAAGCACTTTCATCAACAAGATGGGGCGCCGCTGATGTCGTAGCCGCCAAAAAGGTTGGGGATACCAGGCGTAGAGAGCCAGAAATGACTAGCATACATGTGCGAGGGGAACCTTTACCTTTAGCAAGCAACATGTGATCAAAAGTAAATCCCACTTAACTCAGTGAGTTCTCTTTCTAAATACATACTGTGTGTTTATAAATTTTAAGCCTAGATATACCAGAGAAAGAGAGAGCATCCCTATTTCTATTTTGGGAATTCTGAACCCTGAATTTGTTTTCAAAACAAGCATCATCACACACAAAAAGTCTCATTACAGAAAAATAAATCTTGGGACCAGAATAAATCCTGCAAATTTTTCTCATTTTTTTTTTTTTTTGCCATTTTCCATTATAATTGGCCAGGTTTTGTTCATGGGTGTATTGGCTGTTTTCACTGCATTTAAAGTGACTGCTATGCCAACAGTGCTGCCAGAGCTGAGCAGACAAGATGCCACAATTAGAAACTCCCAGATGCTCCTCAAATTTCTTTCTCTGGTGTGCTGCCTGTCTATTTTCCAGTCACTCCACTACACATTCCTCCTCAAATACAATGATTTTCCCAACCTTCCATTAGTTCCACACACCCAACATTTTCTTAGCAATCCCATCTTTTCCCATAACTACTCCAGTTCTTGTTTTTGTTCCCTTTATCCTGAAGTACTCTTTTCCCAGCCATTCCCAATGTAACATTTCCTTCTGCCTAACAACCAACCTGGCATTTGGTGTCTCCTCTCTAATCTGTTCTTGATTGGGGTTCTAACAGAAGTGGTGAGGACTGAGGAGCAGGGATGGGATCCGGTGGGTATAACTACGGGTTCTGTCGCTCTGCGTCATGCGTGCATGTGCAATTTACGAGCTGCTGAGCTGCCCAGATAGCTGAGCAGCGCTACGTGCAAGTGCGCAGCGGTTGCAAAAGCCCTTTTTTCCTGCTTTTTCAACCGCAGCTGTGTCGCGCAAAGCAGCTGCAGTTGAAAACGCAGGATATAAAAGTCAGGTAAGAGCCCAGGCGGGCGGGTGGGCCAAAACAGCAGCAAACATAGAACCAGTTCTACATATGCTCTCTTTTTGCTGCTCTCCAGAGCAACCGGTTCTACAGAAGTGGACAGAACCTGCTGAGGAGGCACTTATGTACACAGCAACTGTAGTGGAATACATTCCAATTTGTGGTGTAGCATTTAAGGTGCTAGGAGCTGGCAATCTAGGTTCTAGTCCTCTTCGGGATACACAAAATAGTTAGATAACCTTGGGTGAATTTAATTTTCTTTTTAGCCTTAAACAGCATTGGGTTCTGTGCCAACAGATAAATAAACCTTCTTATTGCATCATTCATTGATAAATTTCATTGCAAGAATTGATGAGGGAGCTGCAAAAATAAGTAAATACTCAATCATTGAATTAAATGCTAAGAAAAACAGCAGCAACAACTTATTGTAAATCAAAGGGTAGACTGAGCTGGCAGTCTTCCTTGTCCCACTCCTCCTTCTTTTATGCAGGCTGTCCAGTTTTGTTTTCCCCTTAAAAGTGAAGTGGTACATGGTCCAATTATTTCTGCATAATAAAATGTGTGCAAAATTGCTCTGGGGATGAGGATGTCACTTACACTGAAAACATTTCCAAAAGTTACAACCCTAATAGCTGTAATTGCTTCCAATTGTAGTGGAAATAGATTATAAATGAACTGGGAGTACGTCACTCACCATCAAATAACAACATGCCTGACTGAACAGGTTAGTAGCACTAAGTAAGCAAATCGTAACTGGTTCTACTTGCTTCCTGAAAAACAAATGCCCTTTCTTTTGTCTATTTGAAAAAAGAATCCAACGCTTTGAATTCTTAGACTCTTTGGTAACACAAATAAACATTATTTAATAGGCACAATGCTTGCAATATTTTATAAATTTATTTCAATAAGAAACAAACCATTTTTTAAAAACGTTCTGGTCTAATTTTAGTTTTATAGATAAAGACTGAACATTTCTTTAAATCACCAAGAAATGGATTATAAATTAAAAATTCTGTTAAATTTTAACACATGAACCAAATCATTCTTTGCTGTTAGTCAAGTCCTTGAAATCTTCCAGTGATGAGGAAAAAAGATGGATTAAACTCAGGGGTGGGATTCAAATGTTTTAACAACTGGTTCTGTGGATGTGGCTTAGTTGGTGGGAGTGGCTTAGTAGTCATGTTATTGGCTGGGCATGGCCAACTCAATATCACTCATATCGAGGCATGTGTCTCCTCGCCTGGCCTCTCATGACTGTGGGGATACTGCAACAGTCGTAAGTGTGAAAAATGGTCATGTCACTTTTTTCAGTGCCATTGTAATGTTGAATGGTCACTCCACACAAGCAAAGTACCAGCAAAGGAGGGGGGAAAAACTCCAGAGAAGTTCCAGAGACAGGAAGTCTAGTCCTGCCAAGAATGTAATAAGAGTTAATGGAGAGGCAGTTTCTGTAAGCAACACCAGAATGTTTTCTTCCTACCTTCCTTACAGGATTAGGACAGTAAATTCTTCAAACAACTGGTTCTCCAAATTGCTTAGAATGTTAACAACTGGTTCTAGCGAATAGGTGCGAAGTGGTAGAATCCCACCCCTGATTAAACTGGAATGATAATGATAAGTGAATGGTTTTAGTTGTACTCTACAAATATCTAGTATGCAAAACACTGCATTTTGTATGGAATTGCCTGAAATGACTTACCACCTTGTCATAGTTATAGGAAGGTAGAATCCTATGCCTTGTTTATCAAATTTATGTATTAAACCTTTTGAAACAAATCAAACATTTATTTGAGTATGAAGAAAATCACATATTTTATGAAGAATTGACGAATTATTGGGAGACAGGAACAATTGAAATTCCCTATTCATATAATAGATATGGTACAAAGTGTTATTCAGATGATGATTACCTAGCAAGATTACAGAGATGCCCAATAAGAGGAATCAAAAAATCCAACGCAAGCAGAAAATTAACATAATTTTACCTACTTAGGAAATTACTGGAGTTTAAAACTACTGTGTACTTTTTAGAATGGATTTAGAATGAAAAAAGAATCCCCAAAGCATGTGTCTGGTATATAATTTTTAAATAGTCATACCTCCATAATTTGGCTACCCCCCTCCCCCAAATCATTTGGGGAGCAGATGGAAAAGTGTTAGATATTCTGTTTTATATATAAAGCACCACACAAGGGCAAAAAAATAATACAGTCACCATGTACTTTACTGCTGGACTATATTACTGTAACAGGAAAACAAGAAACTCTACTTTGAACAAAAGAGCATAGAGCAGTGATGGTGAACCTTTTTGACACTGAGTGCCCAAACTGGAAAGTGTGAGTATGTGCGTGCGTGCCGGAGTGCTGAAACCTGAAGACCAGCTGACCGGTGCACAAGCACATGCCGGACAGGTGGCCTTCATGTGCACTGGAGTGCCAGAAACCAGAAGAACAGCTGGCGATGGTGCACATGCCCACTGAGAGGGCTTTGCGTGCCACTTCTGGCATGCGAGCCATAGGTTTGCCATCATGGACACAGAGCCATAGATCCAAACTTGTAAATACTAAAAAAATAGGGGCCAGATCTCAGAATGGTGGGTTGTGTAGCAAAAGCAACCAGGAGGCCTTGGCTATCTTCACAGCTTGTTAATTTTATGCATCCAAAAAACTGCCAGTCACTTTACATTTAGAAAACTGTGCCATCTTTTGCCTCATGTGTGCTGATTTTTTTCATTTTAAAAATAGCCAAAAATAAAAGTTGAAAGAGAAGCACAGACTTTATACAGTATCTATGGACAAGTAAGAAGTTATTTTACATTGAATTGGTCATTGACTTATCTAACTCATTAATGGATAGATGTTCTCAGTAATATTTTCAGCCCTGTGCAGTGATGCTAATAACTGAACCTGAGATTTGATATGCCAAAATCTGCTTGCAATTTCTCAAAAGCCCCTCACAAAAAATCTCCCTCCCTCCCTCCCTCCCTCTCTCTTGTTCAATGTTTGAGAATATCCTTTGAATTTTTCTTGGTAATGTTTCTGGGCTTATTTATTGTTGGAAGTGGCTTAGAATTAGCCCACATTTTCAATCTGAAGAAGACTATGGCAAAAGTGTTGTTATTGTGATATCCCTTGGATTTCAATTGAGGTATGGAAGTCAGGAAGGCTACAGATTGTTGGAGAGATGATGGTAGAATGTGATGAGTTATTGGACAAAATTGTAACTTAAGTAAGTACAGAACTATCAGACATCATTTATGAGAATTTCACTGAGTTTGTTCTTGTCTCTTGAAACAAAATCCTCAAAGCGAATGCTCTTTCAGGGAATCCCATAAAAGTTCTGAGCTGCATGTTAACAAAAATTACAGATGATTTGCTGCACAGCACTACTTTAATCCTTGTTCCCATCCCTTCCTAGGTCCTCAAATTTGAAATAAATCCTTGGTAATTTTTATGCATATAAGTTGTTCCAATGGAATTTCCATGAAAAGCCTCCCTTCATTTTTCAATGTTCTCTTTTTCTCCTTCTCTCTGAGGGCAGCTGATGTCATGGCGCTAGAATCTGATGTCACCCTTGAAGGATACAATACGCCCAATGAGACAGAGAAACCGATTATGGCCCACCCCCCTGTCATCTACAGTGACAATACACTTCAGGATTGGCTAACGACAGTGCTCAGGTTATCTGATAAAGGTATAACACTGCTATTAAAAAAGAGACATCAATTGGAATGAATGGGGAAAAGAAATAAAGCTTTCTCAAGGATTTCTTCTTCTTGCCGGTAGTGATCAAGCTGGACTTCAAAAACATCAAGACAGTGGGTCCATCTTTGGATATCTTACTAAAAACATCTTCTGAGTTGAATATTGACCGACCTGTTTGGCTAAACGCAGATATTCTGAAAGGGCCAAATGTTCCTATTGATATTGCAGTTAATGCAAGCCAGTGAGTAAAATGAACTTCTCTTATATTTATATAAAAGTATGTATTATACTACTTATTTCCAAGGACCATAAAAAGCCACCTTAAGCCAAGACAAACTATTGGTTCATTGACCACAATCCTATCTATAATAGCCTTTTTTTTCACTCTGGTGCCTTTAGAATCGTTAGCTGGAGATAAGAGGCATAACCCAAATATTTGATACCACGTTTAAAAAAAAAGTTGGTCAATGAAGCTTTGAATGGCAGTAATCTATTATGATAAACTAGGACTGAATCTATGACTTCTCATCCCTGAGCTATGACTCCTCCTTTCCTGATGCTATATATTAAGAAAATATTCTTTTATAAGAGGCATTAACTTTTATTGTTGTAGCCCTTATCTAAGACAAGTAACAGATTACTGTGTTTACATCTGATGAATAACAAGATAATAAACCTAATCTTTAATGAAGTTGTCCTAAAGATCTGAGATAGCAGATTGGCAGATTTGATTAGAAATGTACATGTGCCAGGATGTACCAGACACTTTGGCTGCCACAGTCAGAAAGTCACATGAGATGTCCACAAAGCACATGCCAAATCTGTCTTCTCCAAATGAAATTGTGGATTTATCATGTGAGTAAGTTGTCCCTGCATACTGATAAACTTTTCTGTAGTGCTTTCTAGATTTTAGCTAGGAAGATGTCAATTCAAGTCCATACCTTGTCAATAGAAATTCACTTGGAGCCAGACTGAATCTCTGGATATCAAATGTTATTTCTAAATCAAATTGTCCAATGGACATACTGCACATAAAATCATGCCTAGTCCAGTATGGAGAAGGCTTATAAATGGCTTTCTTCTTTTAATGCATATGGAACTGTGACTACATGGTTGTTACCGATTGCTTCTTAGATTCCTGACTCTCATTCAGGAGAAGTTTCCAAACTGCACTCTTTCTCCGGGATGGACAACCCTCTATTTAGCTCACTTTCCAAACAAGACCTATACGCAGAGTATGGTGGAGGAAATGCATTCCCTTGTGGGAAACCTCCCTCAGCAAATCACCTTCCCTGTAAGAGCTGTCATGGTAAAACCAGCCTGGACTCATCTGAGTTGGCTTCTGAGTCAATCCAAAAGGTGAGAGTTTTGATAGCATGGCTGTATCTTGATGTATTCAAACCATCCTCCCTCACTCATGTCTGTGCTTTACAAGTAATGAAAGAATGGTTCCTAGAATTCTTAGCCAAGTGACCAGACTGAATGAAAGTTCTGGAATTGGTGATCCCATCACATCTGGATTGAAAGCGCTCAATCAGAATTGGTTTCTCCCAGATACTTGAAGAAGAATAAAGAATAAATCAGAATTGGCAGAACAAGCCATTATTGCTTTCTCATCTGCAAGACTGACTGTAGTTTGTTCAACAAATCATGATTAAATCAAAGTCTCTCTCACTGTGTGTGTATGAGAGAAAGAGAGTGGGAAGGAGGGGAAAGAGGGAGGGCAGGAGGGAGGCCGGGAGGGAGAGAAGGAGAGGGAGAGGGAGAAGGGGAGAGAGAGAGAGAGGGAGGGAGAGGGAGAGGGAGAGGCAACTACATAAGTTCTGAAAATCTCTTTCAAGGCCCAAGTATCTTTTGTTTCTAGATACAGCCTGACTTTGTGGCAAGGGAAGACTGATCCAGTTACTGTGGAAGATCTTCTGTTTATTCGAAACAACAGCAAACCTGAACAAATCTACTATGACCTTTATGAACCTATTTTGTCTCAATTCAAAAAATTGGCATGTGAGTACAACAATTGTACTTCTTTAAATAAATAACAAGCCTTAATGTTTCCAACAAGATAAGAGCATCTGATTAGACAGCACAAACTTATTTGCATTTCAGGTAATCAAAGAGCATTACTCATTTTCCCTTTTCTAGGCAGTTGGTTATAAAAAGCTTTGCAGTAATATATATATTCCAGGAATCAAATAAAAGAAGTGTTTAAAACTATTATTTTTTAACTTTAAGTAATAAGTGATGAAATCAGAAATGATTCAGTCACAAAACTGTACATCAGAAACATACTTTAACAGGTATGGTTAATTTATTTTGATTTATTTTGATGTGGTTGATTTATTTTTCTTTCTTTCTTTTCTTTTTCCTTTTTACTATAACCTCAAAGTCTCTCAACCAGAGTCAAGTGCAAAAAGAAGATGGAGAAACTAAATGAAAAATTTTGGGAAAAAGAATGGAACCAATTAATGTACAGCCAATTTACAACACAGGGAATGTTTGACAATTTAAAATGGACTTTTCGGATTTTGGAAGATACAGACGTTGGAGACAACTTTATTACATGGATTCAATTGATACATACTTCACAAATTGTACAAATAAATATGAAGGAAGGTTGATCAAGCCTTGTCAAATACAAAAAGGAATGAGGCAGGAAAGCTCACTTTTTGCATAGTTATTCATTCTGGGTCTTAATGTTTCAAATAAAGCCAAAAGACAAGATAACAAAATTATCGGAGTGAAAGTTTTTTTTAAAAAAAGTGTATAAATGAAGGGCGCCTTTGCTAATGATTTGACTTTAATTTTGGGAGACCACCTAAAAGGGACAGCTGTATTAAAGAAAAAATCTTGGAATGTGGTGCATTGACTGGATTTAAAACTGAGGAAAAAATAAAGATATTGACAAAGAATATAAAGATGGAAGAGCAAAAGGAATTATCTATAAAAGCTAGATTTTGGATTGGGGAAAAAGGGAAATATTTGGGTATTACTATTACTACCATGTCTTGTTAGTTATTTCAAAATAAAATATGGAATGAAATTAAATTAAATAGGATTTATTAATGTGAGAAAAATGACAAATATCACTGTTGGGAAGAATGTCTTCATTAGCTAGAATGTTATTCTTATTTCAGACAATACCTGTTTTGAGAACTGATGTACCATTTGAACAGTGCAAACGAAATACCCAGGTTTAGAAGGCAGGAGAGAAAAAAATCCCAAAGATTAAATATAAGTTTCTCCAACATGGAAAAGAAACGGGAGGATTGAATCACCTGGTCTTAAATGGTATTTTCCTATCTGCAGTTTGGTTTGGATGAAGGAATGACTAGTGTTAAGAAATAAGAGACTTTTAGATTTAGAAGAACATGGTCTGAGGTTTGGATGGCATTGTTACTTATGGTATGATAAAGTGGTATGGTATTTTTAAAATGTAGATATTAAAAATAATTATATTAGGAACATAATACTAGGAATATGGAATAGATACAAACATGGGCTATACCATGAAATACCTTTGTTGGCCTCAACTCAAGAAGTGTTTTATAGACAAGAAACACCTGGCAAAAATAAATGGTTAACATATAAAGACTTCCTAGCACAGGAGAATGGGGAGCTTAAGTTGAAACCAAGCGAACAATTGACTGCAGAGGGATTTAGTTTTCAAGGGTTCTCATATGCAAATTAAGAAATTTTTTTAATACAGATTAAAAAACTACCAGGAATAGAATATGATACAATGGGATTTGAAAATGAATTACATACAAAGGATGAACATCTGATAGTTAAAATGTATGACTTTTTGTTGAGATTTGAAAAAAAGAGGAAGAGCAAATTTAATAGAATGTATGTTAAAAATGGCCCAAGAATTTTGGTGATAATATTCAGGTGGATCAATGGAATAGAATGTGATTAAAAGCAATAGCAACAGCACTTAGACTTATATACCTCTTTACAGTGCTTTACACCGTCTCTAAGCGGTGTCAGCATATTGCCCCCAAGAATCTGGGCCCTCATTTTACTCACCTTGGAAGGATGGAAGGCTGAGTCAACCTTGAGCCTGGTGAGATTTGAACTGTGAAATTGCAGCAACCGGCAGTCAGCAGAAGTAGCCTACAGTACTGCACTCTAACCACTGCACCAGCGAGGCCTGAAATTCACATTGTCTTACAATTTGGATAACACTTTTTAAAAATGGTATTGTGCTGTCCAGACAGTATATAGTTCATTGGGAATTGGGATAGATAAGAAGGAATTGGGAGCTGTCCCCTTAAGGGAATGCCTCATGGTAAATGTAGTTAATGCATCATGGGAAATGTAGTTCATGTCATGTGGTCACATCTGTAATCCTGATCGGTCATTGAATTGATCCTTGGTCGGGTTGGGGGAGTTTCCTTTACTCTTGCTTGGACTCCAGCATCGTGCTGGTGTCTCACCCTTTGCTCCATCATTATGGGATGAAGATCACTATATTTTCACAGTATGAAGTCAACTATGCAAAGATTTGGACATTAAGATGGATCTCGACATAACCATGAGTTTTGACTTTAACCATAACCTTGAGAATGCCTTGTGATCCAATAAAGAAACTTTGTATGGAAGCCTTTGTAGAGTTTGTTTGTCTGTCTTTATATTCAGCCAGCAGTAACAGGTATACTGTTGGTGTATGCAATCAGAGAAATTATCTAAGATGTATAAAAGTAATCTAATCATCATTGGAAATATGAAAAACACAAAGGGATATATTATCATGTATGATGGACTTGTGAAAAAGCAAAACAAATGTTTGATATACATATGGTAATGCAGGGAGTTCTAAAAATTAAATTTCAGATAAAAGCAGAACTTTTCTGATTAGGATTTATGGACAGTCAACTTTAAAAAATCTCCTGAACAATTAGTTTTATATATAACTGCAGTGAGGCTTTTATAGGCACAAAGATGGAAAACTATGGAAACAGCAGTAGGGGAGGAATGGGTTGTCAAGATAGCTGAGTTTGCAGAAATTGCTAAATTGATTTGTTTTGATTAAGTAGGAACCACTTTTATTTAAAAAAAATTGGAAACCTTTTATGGATTTTTGGCTGAAGATGAATAAAAATCTAGTGGGGATTTGGAGATTTACTGATTAAAAAGTATTTAAAAGATTTGTGTTTCTAACTGCAGCAAAGAAGACTGAAGTCGTTATTTTAAATGCCTTTTTCTTTCTTTTTTTGTTTTTCTTCACTTTTTCCATTACCCTTTCTTTTTCTTTTTACTTCGTCTTGTATGTTTCTGTAATTTTAAAAATCTTTGTAAGATATTCTTTCAATATATTTTTTAAAGAAGGAAAAAACCCACAAGGAATGGGAAGTTGTACAGATTTGTATTTTCGTTATCAAAGAATAGACCACCATACCACTGCTTTAAACCTGGTTGTCAGAATTACAAGATCTGGTGAAAAGTAACACACTTCTAAACAGCAGCTTTGCCAGCTGGGTAATACAGTGCAAATCTATCAGTAGACTGCAATTTATTTTCTGATTATGAGTTTTACATGAGCATTCTGCCAATTTCGTAAGTAGTATAATACTACACGTAAAGAGGACATAATGGACCTAAGCAGTGCTGGTGAATGTTTAAACTTCCCATTAAGAGTTCTTAGGACCACAAGGAATTTTAGGAGAGTTGATTTGTTCACCCCTATCAACATCAGAATGGAAAGTCCATCTGACTTTTGTTTAGAAAGTCATTCATTTCCCTACTGACTCTTGAAATAGGCAAATCTGTTTAAAACTACACAGGGGGATGTAATCTGAGAGTTCAGAGCAAGAGCCTAAAACACTCCACTTCAGGACATCACTTAATTATGAGCTTATTATACAGCCATAAATAAGCCAAGGATTCATAAGACCAGTACTCATTTACAAGATGGTGAAAAAAACCAGCACTTTTTGCACCTATGCAAACACCATAAAAAATAGTACTAACAGTGCATCTTGGAAACGGGCAGATAATTTTGCGCATGCCGATTCAGAGGTCCCAAGATTATTGAACCAAACTGTATCAAGGCTGAGTCATCCAACTCAGGTGGAGATGAAGTTCAAATTCTAAAGCAGGGGTGTCCAACCTTGGTAACGTTAAGCCTGGAGGACTTCAACTCCCAGAATTCCCCAGCCAGCTTTCAATTCGCTTAGCTGGACTGAATTCCCAAGCTGGCTGGGGATTCTGGGAGTTGAAGTCCTCCAGGCTTAACGTTACCAAGGTTGGACACCCCTGTTCTAAAGCCTCAGAGACTGTTTCTTGTTTTCAAGTTCTTGTAATATCAGAGCAAGTGAGCTAATGGCAAGCCAAAGGGATTTGGGAGCATTTTAAAAGCTTGGGCATTCTCAAACACGAACTGGATTTTCAGAGCCCGCTCGTATTTAATATGGCATTTATTTAAGATAGCTTTGGAGATTCACAAGAAACCCATCCTGCAAGCAGTTGGGTTGTGCATTTATAGATGTAAATACGAGTTGATACAGAAGGCAGCAGTTCACCTGCTTCACCCAATTGTACTGGTGGCTGGTAGGTTTCTCAGTACAGGGAGAAGCGCTGCCATTAATCTTTAGTCATATGTGGCATGAGTCTCTTTGAGGGAGATGGGTAATCCAGAAATGTGAAATATAAATATAAATAAATACACATCCTCTAAACAGACAAACACCCTCTTGTTTGTGCAGCTTTGAAGGGGATGTCATAGGTCTCCCATCTTTGAATATTTAAGAGAATGAAAGGCCAGAAGCAGAATAGCAGTAGCAATAGTATTTATACAGTATATATCGCTCCACAGTGCTCTGAGCAGTTTACAATGTCAGTATATTGCCCCCAATAAAGTGGATCCCGATTTTATTTTACCGGCCTCAGAAGGATGGAAGGCTGAGTCAACCCTGAACCATTCAGGATCAAACTCCTGACTATGGGCAGAGTTTGCCTGCAATGCTTCACTCTAACTACTGTGTCACCTTAAAGCACAGCTGTCAAACTTGCAGCCTGTGGGCCGGATACATCACATGCTGGCCACACCCAAACTCATGTGGTGACCATGCCCATACCAGTTTAGTGAAGGGGAGAAAAGTCCCAATATGTCACATCACAACATCGTGACAACGCGGGTTTGACACCCCTCTCTTAAAGGAGGGTCCTAGTCTTCTGGAATAATTGAATTCACAAGATGGCCCCTGATTTGTTAGCATTTCATCATGTGGGAAAGTATTGACCAGCTTTTCAGACTTCAACTATCTGGGCCATAAAGCTATTTTAAGGCTTATCAACCTATGGGTTGATTTGTGTTTTTCAGACAGCATTATAATGTGAGACAGAACTTGTTAAGTGATAGAAATGAATAAATAAAAAATGTAAATAATTACTAGATTTTAGTTGAATTTAATAAAAGCTAGCCAATTATCTGCCCAAATTATCTATAATACATTATTATATTACTTTACAGGTCCAAAGATGTGAAAAAGGCAGAGAAAATAGTGTCTGTCCTTGCATGCAGCCCTATCAATGGCAACTTTTCTTGTCTATCACCCAACTCTCAATGACTCCGTGGATGCTCCAGATTAATTAGCCACTGTATTAATTACCCAGTTCATTAATCAAATAACTCCAGAAGTTAAATGTAAAATAAACTATTGCAAAATTCTATTGTTTTAGGAAAGACAATTTCCCTCCCTCCCTTCTATGCATGCATGCACACACACACACACACACAGAGCAGGTTTGTAAAACACTATCTCCAAGAGGTGCTTTGAAGCACACAGAAGCATGAATGTAACACCTCTTTGTAACACCTTCATCACGTCAAGCTTATTTTTTCATACTTTCCATTAGAGTAACTCTACACTTCCCTGTAGCTGTCTGCAATGATTCTTCTCACTGTATTTCAAAATGCTTCCATATCTTCTTTCTTTACATCCACTTTGCATTAATTATCTTGGAGGATTAATTTATCTTGCTGTACTTTTTCATACATTGCTTCTATTTCCATTTTAGTTTCTTTCACATCTTTCTTTTTCTTTCACACTTACTTTTCCCCACAAACTATCCTGGTTTCCTGGAACTATCTGGTTATAATTTCTCCCACATTCAGTACTTACTGTACTTTTAAACTTTCACCGATTCTTTTACTATTTCATTATAGATAAGAAATTAATTATGCCTTTTGATTACCGTAATTCCTTCTTCAGGTACATATATGAAAAGAATGTACCTAGGCTTAAGCCATGTTTTAGAAATGGAAATTCAAAGAGTCACCATTCACATTCTTCAATCTCCAAATAACTAAATTGTTTCTTCTGTACTTTCTCAACAAGTTCCCCTTCATTCCAACTAACAGAATGATGTTCCCTGGAATGGAACATGTTAATTCAAAACGTTGCATTTTTCCAACATTCATCCTTCCATTATGTTCTATGTGCAGCAAAACTCAACTTTCACCAATCTGTCAATTCCTATTTTCATACATGCTCCCAACCACCTAGATCAGGGTCCCCAACCACCGGTCCGCGGACCGGTACCGTCCAGCGAACAAGTCCTACCGGCGCTGGTTGCTGGCGCCGCCATCTTTTATGAAAAAGTGCTTCCGGTGAGCTTTTCGGGTAGAAAGCTCACCGGAAGCTTTTTTCATCAAAAATGGCGGCGCTCGCACTTCGATGAGCTTTTCCAGGTAGAAAGCCATTTCTACCGGAAAAGCTCACTGGGCGCTGGCGCCGCCATCTTTTTGATGAAAAGTGCTTCCGGTGAGGTCACTGGAAGCACTTTTTCATCAAAAAGATGGCGGCGCCCAGCTGATGCGATAACGGGCCACGGCGCCCAACTGATGCCGGTGCCGGGCGCGGCATAAAAAAGGTTGGGGATCACTGACCTAGATGACACAATTACATACTTCTTACATACATTTAAGTCCTTTCTATTAAAATCAAAATTTTGTTTCTTTACATGTATTCACTTTATAAGATTAGGCTAGCTTCATTCACATCTATAATTCTTTTCCTTTCACTTACTTTCAGACATTAACCCCCTTTTCCTTTTCTCATACCATTATTCCTCTTATATTTGAAATTGCAGTCTTCCATATGCCATGGTCATTGTGGCTTTGTTTAATCCAGTAAGGCAGGGGTCCCCAACCACCGGTCCTACCGGGCCGCTGGCTTGCTGGGCGCCGCCATCTTTTTGATGAAAAGTGCTTCCGGTGAGCTTTTCCGGTGAAAGCTCACGGAAGCACGCTTTTCATCAAAAAGATGGCGGCCCTTGCTCGGTGAGCTTTTCCGGGTGAAAGCTCACCGGAAGCACGTTTTCATCAAAAAGATGGCGGCGCCAGCGCTTCGGTGAGCTTTTCCGGGTAGAAAGCCATTTCTACCCGAAAAGCTCGCCCAACGCTGCCCCTATCTGATAAGTGCTTCGAGGTCACCGGGCTGCGTTTTCATCAAAAAAGATGGCGGCGCCCAGCTGATGCCGGTACCGGGCCATGCGTAAAAAAGGTTGGGGATCACTGCAGTAAGGCACAAAGCACAAAGCAACCCACTTCTTTTTCCCACCATGCTCATATTATTCTATGTAAGATAGAATCTCTAATTTATACAATTACTTGCAAGACAACATATTATTGTCCATATCCCACAAATTAGGCAGTGCATGCAGTCTACAAACATGGACTTGAGATGCATTTATTATGATATGTTTTGAATCACTTTAATTTAAAGTCACCTTAGATCCCTTTCTCTGTTGTTGGCTGACTTAGAATTAATTATATAAAGAAAGAAAATTAAGAGTAGTTTTACTCATTTAACTTCCTGGCTTATATGGACATTAACCTTTGGTTTTTATCTTGATCGATACTTATTACAATTTTTCCACCAATGTATGCTTTCAGATTGAGTATTTAAAATGTCAATGTTACTCTGAAGATAAAAACTTGATATATGGAATACATAGCATAGCAAAAGAAATGTTGGCAAAGAAGCCAGAATTCACTGTTAATACTCATCCATTTTGGTTGTTGTTCACAAATAACACTAAACAGTAATTTAGCAAACCATAATGGTGGGATTTGCACATGATATTGAGCCTTAATACTAAGTAAAAACAACCTACATGGTAACCTTAGTTTAATACTAGAGTTATGTCAATAGAATATATAAATATCATAGATCATAGATTTTCCAGTGGAATTTATTCTAGTAATAGGTATATCCTTATCAAAATTATTAGCTATCTTTATTGATATACCACTGTTATTGGGACCAGAATCCAAGAATATGTGCATGAATGTAAGCCAGGAATGAGGAACTTAAATTCTTGAGAGGTTGTTGGACTTTGACAGGCTAGAAAGTTAAGGTCCATTGTCCCTTTCTGATTAATCTGTATTTATTACAGCCATGCTGGCTGGAGAATTCTGGGAGTTGAAATCCATGCATTTTAAAATTGGCTGGAAAATTTTGAGAGTTGAAGTTCACACATCTTAAAAGTTCCCAACACTGATTTATACTAAGAAAGGAACACATATGAATACTTGATATATTTTCCAGAACAAAAATAGGAGATATAAGATTCTTTTTCCTTTCACATAACTTTTATTGTCATTGATTTCAATAATCTTCCACAGCGATAGAAGCCATTTAAAAAGCTTGGGAAACTTGCATGACAAAATTTGTGCAAAACCTTAGGGGAAAAGAACCATCTACCAAAATAGATAAAGAGGTATTCTCTCATCAAAGAAGAAAATTTCTTCCAAAATACCAAAGATAAATCTGATAAACATTTTCATACAGGAATAATTCCTTTGTGACAAAATAATCAAATGTTGATAAAACATACCAGTAATTTCCTAACATTCAGGAGAAACTATGCACAAAGAATGTTTAAAATTTTTGTTTACATGTAACATGATTTTGGTAATTTGCTGTGTTTGTACAATGTGCTTTGAAGTTTCATACATATTTCATCGTATGATAACCCACCACCATCCCCAATGTTATGTTGTAGATTCTCCCGTTAAAAAATTCTTCCTATGACTTTTCACTCTTTCGAATCCTATTCCCTTGATTAAAAGGCACTTTAAAATACATTTCACATTTACAGCTTGCTTAAGCTGAATTTAATACAAAATTGCAATCTGTGCTTTAATTCCTAGTGTCCTGAACAAGGCAAAAATGGTGATAGAAGACCCTCACCAAAAAGTATCAAGTTTGAAGTTCTATTCTTCATCAGATTTTTCTGACCATCATAAATATAGGACTTCAACAGAAGCCAATGGAAGGCAAGTAAAGACTTGCAAAATCCCGGAAGAATCTTCCTATTTTGCTCCTTTATACTCTAATTACTAAAGTTTACTTAACCTGGATAGAAAATTCTAATTCAGCTCAGAGGCCACCATAAATGGGTTTTCTCCTATGACCGGCTATATAAATTGATGCATCCGAACAAGTCTGTTTCCAATTCTCCACTGTTCTTCACATACCCAATGGAGTAATTTCCGATAGTATTTGCAACATCATGGGACAGTTTTTTAAAAAGAAGGAGAAAGGATTGTGCAGCTAAGGATTCTGAAGCTCAACGGGGACTTTGTCTTTGTTCTTCAGGAGAAATTGCTCACAATCTTGAAATGTGCGATAGAAACTTGAAGACAGGCCAGCTATGTTTGTTGTGATATAGGAGAGCAGACCTGATGTGGCCTGATGATAGTATGACACCTAGAAACAAACAAAGTTTATCAGCCGATTCTTTGGAAACTCTGGGACCAAATAAATTCTGTTAATTTTCTCTTTCAACATAAGCATCAAATGGAATACCAGAAGATTCATTTTCAGGCTTAAACACAAGAACATGCTTAGCTGTCTCTGGAAATTGCAAATGTATAGACACTTAGCTCAAGAGTGAGCCATTCTATTGGCAAAGTGGTAGTGATCAAAAAAAACAACTCATGTAAGCATCCCGCTAGGGGTGAAACACAGCTTTTAATCTATTTTAACTGTATATCCTAAATTTATAAATGAACTCTTGCCTTTAAGGATTTCATAGTGGGTGCTATGTCATATTGAGGCTGAAATATTTTTGACTGGATGCAGTATCAACATGAGACCAATGAATAAATCATGGCATGTTTAAAACAATCATAATTGGTTGTTGGCTTCTTCAACCCTTAACTGTGTCGCTTACAACTTACTAATAATCATTACTGTTGGTTAAAAATATTTGTAAAGCCACACGTTGCTCATCCATAACTTGCAATGACATATATACCTATACAAATGAAGGCTGATTTCACGACATTATATATTTTCTACATAGCTTACAGAGAAAAACATTAACTGCTAGCATCAAATTACTTTTAAGAATAGATCCTAACAGTGTCCACATTAAGAATTCATCCCATCAAGAGTGCTCAGAAAGTGTCAAGAAATCTGAATAGATGTTTTCTTTATTAAAACAAAAACAGATGAATAAAATTAAAAAGAGGTAAAATTCATGAATAGAAAGGAAATCCCGAAGTAGTTCATTATTTAAGAGAGTTCACTCTGTGAAGAATATGCTAGGGAATTGAACTGAAATGCTTACACAAGTTGCAGTCCAGAGCAGCGAGGTGAGTTCTGAGATTTGTTGGCTCAAAGCTCACCAACATTTCAGGGCTCATATATCTTACAACCATGCTATAAATCATAAAAAATTAAGATTTCCAAACAATAGTTTGAAGGCTAGCAGAAACTGTAGTTGGTGTGAATTTGGTGCTGTAGAAAGCCAGAATTAGACTAACTGGGAGTGTGAAAGGGAACTTTTGCAAGTATGAACACTTTCATGATGCTACTGTTGTCTACTTCTAAGGCAAATGCTTACATTGGTAAATTTATCTGTTTCCTGCCAAAAACAGAAGCCAGAACATAGAGTCTCCCCTCGGGTATACTGTGGCATTATAGGATGTGTTGGCAATGTGACTGATCTGAATGCTAAAACAAAGGGGTCTCTGGAAAGGAAAGAAAAAAGAAAAGAAAACGTGGTCAGAACAAGCAAGGACAATCAATGCACCCTTATTCCACTTATCAAGTACCCTGGAACCCTTTTACTTAAAAAAAAAAAAAAAGGTTTCCAGCAGATGTTAAAATTTCAGCTTAGAACTAGCATAACCTCTGTAGATATGCAGGCACAAAACATTGATTTGGAGAATTCATGACAATTCAACTGAATCTCAGAATTCAATCAACTTTTCAAAAAATATTTGACAGTGTAGACTAAACTGTTGAGCAGAATAAAATTTGAATGGAATTTTGCAGATGAGTGGCCGTCTTTGTTTTCCTACTTCTACAAGTAAAAGGAACCATTCAAACTTCAGTGTCCATGAATCAAACTGATTCTCTATTGATTGTTTAAAATTCAAATCAGATTGGAGCTGATCAATAAACTTTGATGTATACAATATTAAAGCCAAACACAACCCCAACCTTCCCAATCTGGTGCCCCCAGATGAATTTGGGACAATACCCAATTGTAAATTCTGAAAGCCTTAGTCCAAATTCATTTAAAAGGAGGCCAATGAAAACAGGACTTTTGAGGAATAGCCTAGCTGACATACCCAGGGCTGCAAGGTTTTCTTCGTGATACCAGGACAACAAAGTCCATTGGCTTGTTTTCCTCACTGATAGTATGACTAATTACATGATAAATCATGTCATCTTTGTCAACTTGCTGGACAAGTTCACAGCTCCTGCAAAGAGAATGCAGACATATGAAAAGCACGTATTAACTCCAGCTACAACATTTTTATTTTTTATTCCTCTGAAGGTTGAAATATATAGATGTGTATTAAACTGTAACCATCACCAGAGAGAAAGCAATAAGTATTATTCTTGCCTTCTAATAACTAAAAAGTCTCATCCAAAAGGGGGAAAAGTTGCCCATCTCTGTTTTAGAATTACTGGTACAGTAATCGTCAACTTAGATCTGCATCCTGAATTATCCCATTTTGGGGCTGGCACAAAACATTAAATCAGAAATTAATTAAATTGCCAGTGTTCACACAACATGCACTCACAATAAACCAATATTTTAGCTAAACAAACTTGACATGTTGTATAAATGTAACCAGTAGTTTTGTAATTGGCTTAATTTAGTGTGTTGTATGAACACAGCCAATCAGATGTGACCTGTGTTAGGATTCTGCCAAATGCAAACAATGAATAGAACTACTGTAGAATTCTTTATTGACCAAATGTGATTGGACACACACAAGGAATTTGTCTCCGGTGCATAAGCTCTCAATGTACACAAAAGCAACGGGATAAATTATGATCATAATAACATATGATCATCATAAATCATAAGATACAGCATTCAGTGACAGTCATAGGAATATTAAATAAGCAATCAACATAAATCATAATAGGATACTAGATAAAAGCAATCAACATAAATCAGGAGATACAAACAACAAAGTTATAGTCATAAAATGCTAAGGAAATAGGTAAGATGACAGATGAGAAGATTAATAAGTAATATTTGAGATTATGAGAAACTCAAGATTTTTGCTATTATTGTTATTGTTAAACATCTGTGCAGAAATTTCCAAAGTTAAAAAAATGAAGTCACAACCTCCAATTTTTAAAAAAACACCAAGTTTTTCCAAAGTACTTACGCACAATGCCTATCCCACTCGTGTCTGTTCCGTAAATCAGACAGCAACAAGAAAGCTTGCAGTACATTACAGCAGATGGTCATCTCAATTCGGACAGAGAGAAATGTGTCCTCCTCCAGAATGTACATCTTGAACTTAAAATGATCGAGTTCAACATGTTACCACATAGTTTATCGCAAGTGTGAAAACATGCAATCATTGTTTTATTATCCATGAAATGAATAAAATAAGTGACAAAACAGCATCATCTGAATTCAATGAGGACCAGCATTACTTCTCAAATAATGTCCCTGCAAAGGAATTCATCTCATCAGTATAAGAGTCATTAGAGGAAGAACATTTGAGAATCATTAGAATATCCTCAACAGCTATATAGTGCCATGACGATTATTTAATAGCAATAACAATAGCAATAGCACTTAAGACTTATACACTGCTTCATAGTGCTTTATGGCACTCTCTAAGCAGTTTACAGTGTCAGCATATTGTCCCCAACAATCTGGATCCTCATTTTACCAATCTCAGAAGGATGGATGACTGAGTCAAACCTTGAGCTGGTCAGAATCAAACTCCTGGCTATGGGCAGAATTAGCCTGCAATACTGCATTCTAACCACTGCATTACTACAGTGCAGCCTTAAAGAACTACTTTAAACAGTCAGCCTTAGAGCAGTGGCCCCCAACCTTTTTTGTGCCACGGCCCGGTATCGGCATCACAAAATGATCCGCGGCCTGGTACTGGCATCAGCACGCATGGCAAGGCAAGCCGAGCGACCGGCCAGCCAACCGTCCCCCGCTTCTCCCCGCCACCTTCAACTCCTCCTTTGTACCTTTGTTGATGGGCTTCGGGACGGCTTCGGGACAGTCGCTCGGCTCGCCTTGCCTTGGGTGCTGAAAGAATCCTCGCGCCTTAGTTTTGTTTGAAGCCGCCCCCCCCCCCTTCGATGAAACTAAGGCGCGAGGATTCCTTCAGGACCCAAACGCCGCTTTCCAACTGGAAAAGCTCACCCGGAAGCACTTTCTCATCGAAACAAGATGGCGGCGCCCAGCAAACCGGCAGCCCGGTAGAAAATGTTCCACGGACCGGTCCCAGTCCAGGGCCTGGTGGTTGGGGACCCCTGCCTTAGAGCACTACTATCAGTTGCTATCAGGGCACTTCCATAGTATCACTGCCATCCACCATCATTTCTCTCTCTTTTTTTCTCTATCACTATTTAAACCAGACTATACAGACACAGGGATTTGCATCATGGCCTGAACCCAGTCCTGAAGTGGAATGCAGTTAGAAAGGTTAGCAGTTACTGCTAGAAATGTGTAGCTGATTTTTCTGCACCTTTTAAAAAAATAATGATTTCTGTTGTTAAGGACATCACTTCTACTCAACATGAATTTGATTTTTTTAATAATGGCAAGAGGACTGGCTATAAATACCCTGATGCATCTTACACATGCAAGCATCACTCCGGACCCTTTTAGAGACAAAGATGTTCTTGTCTCTTTGGAAAAGGAAAGTTCATTTGGGGCCTTTCCATATACAGTAGCTGTACTGAAGTGCGATCCATCCATCTGCCACTTGGCAGAGAAGTGTTATACTACTAAGATGAGCAACAATTTCAAAGGAGTGGCCAAAGCCCTTTAACTAAAGAAAGTAAAGTTCTCCTAACTCCTCTTCTGCCATTCAGCATTCCTATGCATTAGCTACATGAAGTGATATCTCCAACAAAAAAGGGGAAAGACAATGATTTTACTGATGAAAATAATCCTACATTTTAATTGATCATTGGGAGATATTAAAGCAAAGCCTGTTGCCAGGCTATATGGTGGAAGATGAGAATAAAGAATCAGCCTGAAACACCAAAACAATACACAGAAAAACTACAATACTAGAATGTTTTGTAAGGTTACCCAGGAGGACCAGTAAGGTTAACATTCTATTACTTTAAACTAAAAAAGATCACTGTGTACCAGTTAACTCAAATTAGCAATCAAAATGTTTAGAAGTCATTATCTCCCACAATGGTGTTGTCATCTGGGGCAATTTGTCAACTAGGATGGGAAGGAGACAAAAAACCCACTGATGTATAGAGGTTTTGAGTTTGATTCCGATCCAATGCAGTCCATAGCGAGAGTGGGTGGAAATGGTGGTTCAAACAATCTAGAGCAGCAGTCCCCAAACTTTGTGGCTTGGTGGCCCAGCTAGGAGGGGGAAGAGAAGAACTGGATCACATAATCCGTGGCCTATTTGGAGTAAGCGGCTGGCCGGTGCGCATGCACGCAGCTTGACTTGCATGAGTAGCGCATAGACTTGCAGGGCCGGCGCATTGTGCAACAAGGTCACATAGTCTCATAAGATTGGGACTGGGTTAGGGACTTCTGTCCTCACTGTGATTTGTGTTGGGGGGGGAGTGCATCAAGGGAGGCTCAGTCAATCTCATTGTACACATGTTGTATTATGACAATAAAGATAAGAATAATAATAACATACGCAAGTGCCCGCTGGCCCACCGCTTGCACAAGTGGAGCTATGTGTGCATGTGCATGCACTCTAGCCAGCCATTCATGTGCCCAATTCCAAATAGGCCACAGTCTGGTAGTAGGCCGTAGCCCAGGAGTTAGGGACCTCTGATTTAGAGGGACCAGACTGCCTTGTCTTAAAGATGGACAACGTTCTTCAGCCTCCTATCTTCAATCCCCAGAAATACAGATAGTCCTCAACTTATAATCACAATTGAGACCAAAATTTATGTTGCTAACAAGATATTTGTTAAGTGAGTTTTGCCTCATTTTACCACATTTTTTGCCACAGTTATTAAGTAAACCACTGCAGTTGTGAAGTTAATTATGTGGTTGCTAAGTGATTTTGATTTCCCTGCTGACTTTGCTTCTCAGAAGGTCGCAAAAGGTGAACACATGACCCCAGGACATTGAAGCCATCATAAATAGGAGTCAGTTGCCAAGTGTCTAAATTCTGATCACATGACCACAGCAATGCTACATTGGTTGTAAATATGAAAAACAATCCTAAGTTGTTTTTTCCAGTGCCATTGTAACAGTTCATTAAATGAACTGTTGTAAGTTGAAGACTAACCGTACAATCAAAATTGAGAATTCAGTTGGCTGTAATTTCAAGACACCTGGAAGACACCCAGTTGGGGGAAAGTGATCCACGATGATATTCTGTGCAGGGGAATTGCTACTTGGAGAGAGGGACCCTTGAGAACCTGAACACTTGATCATACATTGTGCCACTGGGGCTGAACAGAGCTGCTTGAAAATGGGTTAGTTACCTTTTCTCTTTCAGATGCAAGTTCCCAGTTGGCTTTAGCTACCAATGTTTTCAGTGCAGTAACGTTGTTATAGCTCAGATAAACCTGCATTGGGTATATATTAAAAAAAACAATCAACTTCGTGTCTTCTTCTAGCTTTTTAAAAAAAATGTTGCAACGCTATCTCCTTCTCTGATGTCCTCCCCTCCTCAGTGCTTTGACCTGTATGAAATCAGTGGACCATGGGCTTAACCATGCAGCTCAATGAAAGCACTAAATACCTGTCAAGGGCTCTAGTAATAAGATATGACTGCATTTTTTTTTTGCAACAGTTGCAACTACCGGGTAGAGGTGGGTGGGTTTGCGGTTCTAAAAATCCCAGAAAACATCAGTGGAATTTGCAAGTGTTTTTAAGTTTCTAAAACCAGGGTGTAAAATTAAACTGATCTCTGCAATGATAAACCAGCGGGAAATAAGTAAACTCTTTACTACTGAATGTTTGGTTTTCCAGACATATGAACAAGGTTGTGCCTGAAGAGATACATCACTGTAGAATCTGTATTTTGTATTCTGGATAGTGTAGTGCCGTTTCCAAGACAGCAGATAAGACACTGCATCTTGGTTGATAAATAACAATTCTAGGGCTTTTATGCCAGATAATTAATGCATGGAGCTCCTTACTGCTAGACCTGAACGTTTTGTTGAGAGCAACTGTAGGGCATGACTTATTTTGAGACCTCCCCACCCCCTACAAAAGCATAGTGTTTTGAAGATGCCATCCCATCAGCTCCAAGTCCCATCAGCTTCTGCATACAAAAGAGGCTAAAAAGCAAAATATCCCTAGGAATTTGAAGTGGAGGCTACAAAGGGAGAAGAAGAGATGTTTGGATCACTGTGGTGTTTGAAAGGAATGGAATGGAATCCCCAAGTCTAAAAATTGTAACAATAAAGTAAACAGAATCAATTGGAAGGTCAGAGAGGTAGATGAAAGCTTACCTTGTTACTCTGGTCCCAAGGCACAGATAAAGGTACTTCGGTATATTTGCAGGTAATAACGTATTTTCTGTAGAAAGCAAATGTAACATATTAATCTAACATGAATATGACAAAATGTATTAAAAACAGTTTCTCTCACACATGGAAAACAACAAACGTGCTTTGAATATCACCTTCCCCAGAAGAGTATGTAAGAAAAGACATATTTACTTTAGGGAACATAAGGCAAGTTAAGTAAGCCACCCTGGTATAGTGGTTAAAGAAACCAAGCTAGAAACTAGGAGGCCATGAGTTCTAGTTTCGCCTTAGGAACAAAGGTGACCTCGGGCCAGTCACTTTCTCTCAGCCCTAGGAAGAAGGCAACTGCAAAGCCCTTCTGAAAACCTTTCCAAGAAAACTGAAGGACTTATCTAGGTAGTCTACAGGAGTCAAAACGGACTCAAAATGGCTTTTTCTCATGAATTAGCAAAAGACCCACACTTGCACGAGGGATTATAGATCCTGTCATCTCTTCCCAGTCTGTTGCATATTTTGGCACTGAAAATACATCACTGTAGAATCTTGCCCAAGAAGCAATCTTGCTATTTATATGCTGGTTTCCAAAGAAAGCCGAGACCAGTTTAAAGACACTCAACTTTGTCTGCTGGGAAAGCAATCCTGGAGATTTTCCAGCTTTCTGAGCAACTGTGCTCATAGATATATGCAAATATATGAGAGGCCAGGTGCCAAACAAATGTGAGGCCAGGAAAGAAAGTTTAATTAGTAAATGATAACTACTAATTAAATAAGGCACCTATTTGTAGAATCCATGGCTGTCCCTTCTGTATACATGTACACAAAATATTATCATATAGAGAAAGGCATAAGTATAGACATATTCATGGAGAGGAAGAGAAACTGGAAATCTAGGCTCAGCAAGCATAAACATAGGAATACTTATTTTACAGAAACTCTCCTACCATTTAGTTACTCTCATTCTCAGTTAAGAATACACAGGCTGTCGTGTCCGTCGAGAAAGGAAGCTCGGAGTCAGTGACTTGGTTTCAGCTCTTTATTGGCTCCTGATACAGCTTAAGCTTGAAGGGAAAAACTGCGGCTTTTTATTCTCGAGCCGCGGCGGTCGCGGCCAATGACACCGCTTCGAATCTCCCGCGATTAGTTTCCACCAATCGCGGGGATTCGCAGCGACCAATCAGTGCGGCTCGCTTGACCAATCCGGTCGCCGCGCGCCTTAACCAATCGCGACGCGGGCTACGAGTATGTAAATTGACTTGTACAGAACACCCCTCCCCTCTTGGTTCGGTCCTACGTAATGTAGTCCCGTAGGTAGGCGGGGCTTCGTACTTGTCTA
The DNA here is from genome assembly GCF_049901735.1 of Notechis scutatus. NCBI lineage: Eukaryota > Metazoa > Chordata > Lepidosauria > Squamata > Elapidae > Notechis > Notechis scutatus. Next base: position 64,948,483 of record NC_142011.1, on the reverse strand, counting down.
CTTGACTTGCGCAGCTTAGTTGTTGTTTGGTTCCCGGCCGGTTCGGTCGGGACTTCTGTTTCTCTTGGCCCTGTCGATGGAACCTCCTGGAAGGTGTCGCTGGGCCTCTTGTTGCAGCTCCCTCCCGGTCTACCCGGGTTGGTCGAAACTGCGACTTTCGCCGCTCCTGCCTGGTCTTTCCGGGCTGGTTGAGCTGGCCTGGCTGTTCCTTCCTGGTGAGACTTCGGGCTGGCTGTTGACTGGTGAGTATTGCTGGTTATTTCCTATTTGATCCTCTGTGTCTTCCCTCCCCTCTTGGTTTGTGTTATCGGTGTCGTCTGTGTTTGGTTGCGTGTCGGTTGTGTTTTTTGTTCTTGATCTTATTTGATCGATGTGGCGTTTCCATGTTTGTCCGTCGGTTGTCCGTAGCCGGTAGGAGTGGGGTCCTGTCAGTTGGGTTATAGTTGCCGGTACCCATAGTGGGTCTCCGGTAAGGTTTTTTGCATAGACTGCGTCGCCTGGTGCAAAAACCCGGTGCTTGCTAGATGAGTCCGGGGTTTTTCCGGGTTGTATGTGGGGTGTAGTCTGTCGAGTGGTGACCTTAGTTTTCTCCCATTAGTAATTCTGCCGGGCTTTTGTTAGTCGTTGTGTTAGGGGTGATATGTTGTATTAGGAGCATTTTATTTATTTTTTCTTGTATGTCCCCGTGTTCGATCTTTTGGAGGGTTCTTTTTGTAAATTGAACCATCCGTTCTGCCCTACCATTGGCCGCCGGATGCGCCGTCGCTGTCAGTGCGTGTCGTATGCCTCGCCCGCTAGGAATCTTTCGAATTCCAGTGAGGTGAACTGGGGTCCGTTGTCTGACACGATGACATCCGGGAGACCGTGGGTTGCGAAGAGTTTGTTTAAGACCTTGGTTACTGCGTCTGTTGTGGTGGTCTTCATGTTGCTTACCTCCAGCCAGTTGGAGTAAGCATCCACCGTGATGAGGAATGTGTTCCCTTTTGTGGGCCCGGCAAAGTCTATATGGAGTCTCGACCATGGTCCCCTGGGCGTTTCCCATTCTAAAATTGGTGCTGCGGGGGATTTGGTCTGGTTTCTTGGCAGCGCGAGCACTTGGCTACCCAGGCCTCGATCTCCTTGTCCATACCTGGCCACCAAGCATAGCTTCTGGCTAACGCTTTAGTCCTCACAATCCCCGGTGCCCTTCGTGTAATAATTGTAATACCTTCCCTTGCAGTTTTTCCGGTATGACCACCCTGTCCCCCATAACAAACAACCTTTCTGTAGTGACAGTTCTGTTTGCCGGTTTCGGAATGTCCTGAATGCATCATCGCTGTCTTTCTCTGGCCATCCCCTTGCTACCCAATGTAATACCCGCGCCAGACGCTTGTCTTTATTAGTCTCTCGGGCAATGTCTGACGCGGTTATGGGTAGGTCCGGCAATGTCTCTATGCTGAGGGTGGTCGTCGTGGGAGCTGGATCGTCGTCTAGGTCGGGAAGCGGCGAGCGGCTCAACGCGCCTGCATGGGAGATCGTCTTACCCGGTCTGTGTGTGAGCCGGTAGTCGTAGGCGGCGAGGAACTCAGACCACCTTGTCATCCTGGGGGATAGGATGTTCGGGTGGCCTTGTTCCCCGCCAGGATGCCTAGCAGCGGCTTGTGGTCCGTGATGAGGGTGAATCGGCGGCCGTAGAGGTACTCGTGGAACTTCTTCACTGCTGCGACGATGGCCAGTGCCTCCTTATCTAATTGGCTGTAGTTTCTTTCGGGTTTGCTGAGTGTTCTTGAAAAGAAAGCGATGGGTGCTTCTTTTCCGTCTGGGAGTGTATGGCTGAGGACAGCGCCGACGCCAAATGGTGAGGCATCGCATGTGACGGCGATGGGTAGGGTCTCATTATACTGAATGAGAACGGCATCCGAGGTGAGCAGGTCTTTGGTATTCTTGAATGCGGTGTCCTCCCGTTTCCCCCAGGTCCATTTGGCCGTCCTGTCCAGGAGCCTATGCAAGGGCTCCGCCGCGGTCGCTTTTGGGGCAGGAACACATTGTAAAAATTTAGCAGTCCCAGAAATGCCTGCAGCTCTGTTTTGTTCTTGGGTGTGGGGGCTTCCTTTATGGCTTTGACCTTGCTTCCGGTTGGGTGGATGCCATGTCGGTCTAGGAGGTACCCCAGAAACTCGACTTGCTCTGTGTATAGCTGGCATTTCTCTTTCTTCACCTTTAGCCCGGCCCCTTTGAATTTTTCTAGTACCTCCCTTAGGCGACCCTCTAGTTCCTCCTGGTTGGCTGCTGACACCAATACATCGTCAAAATAGGGAACCACCCCCTTGATTCCTCGCAGCAGTCTCTCCATGAGGCTCTGGAAAATTCCTGGGGCTACGCTGACTCCAAACTGGAGTCGGTTGCAACGAAACGCTCCCCGGTGGGTGACTATTGTTTGCGCCTCGGCGGTTTCTTCATCGACCGGCAGTTGCTGATAGGCTTGCGCCAGGTCGAGCTTCGCAAAGACCTTGCCCCCCCCCAGCGAGTGCAATAGGTGTTGCACTACTGGGACGGGGTAGGCGCTTTGTTGCAGGGCGCAATTGAGGGTGGCCTTATAGTCCCCGCAGATCCTTACTGACCCATCTGGTTTGACTGGGGTGACTATAGGGGTCTCCCACCGGGCGTGGTCGATTGGCTGCAAAACCCCTGTTTGACGAGTTTGTCAATCTGCTCGTCTATTTTCTTCCGGAGTGCAAAAGGCACCCGTCTGGGTTTTAGGCGATGGGGGCGACATTTGGGTCTAGGCTAAAGGAGATAGGGGCCCTTTGTACTTGCCTAGGGTGCCGTCGAATACTTCTTGGAAGTCCCTCGCCAGCTGCTGCTCCCAGTCGGCCTCTGTGGTGTGGTTTACTCCCGTGACCTCGATCCCGAGTGGCGCGAACCATTGGAGTCCTAAAAGGCTGGGTCGGTTCCGGTCCACGATAGTCAGGGGAAGTTTCGCGGTGCGGTTTTTGAAAGTCACCACGAACTGTCCGGTCCCAATGACGGGGATGCGGTTCCCCTGATAGTCCTTGATGATCAGTTTCTGGTTCTCCAGTCCTCTTTTCTGGATGTTTGGCACCAGGCGCTTGAGTTCTTTCCAGGCGACCATGGAGAGGTAGGATCCGGAGTCTACCTCCATCCGGCATGGTTCGCCCTCGATGCTCACCTCCACGTAGACCTTCCGGGCATCCGTGGTTTCGGCATGGCCGATGGTGACCGTCTGGTGGGTTTCTTCTCTCTGTCGGCCTTCCCGCTCCGTCGTCCTCGGTTGTCTCGGCTCCAGCGATAGTCGGCTTGGCGATCTCTGGTTCTCGGGGGTGTCGTCTCGTCCCGGTTGCTTGGTTCTCGCCGGCGGGGGCTGTGTGTCTTTTGAGTCGGCAGACTCGGGCGATGTGGCCCTTCTTGTTGCACTGCCGGCAGATCGCGTCGATAAAACGGCACTCGGATCGAAAGTGGTTTCCCCGCACCCGGCGCACTGGTTCCCGACTTACGACCCCGTTGATCTCGCCGGTCCCGTCCTGTTTGTAGTCGGTGGACGTCTTCCTCCTCGTCCGTGGTATCGGAGGCGGAGTCCAGGTCCCCGTGGTGTGTGGTGGTTTCTCGTCGGCTTGTCTCGGGGGTTTCAGTGTGGTCCCCGTTGTCTGCCCTCCGAAGTCTGGCTGCTGACTTCCGGGTGGCTTCGGCTGCGGAAGCTTCGGCCAGGGCGTCCCCGAGGTCGATGTTGCCTTTCGCCATCAGTCGACTTTTTAGTGCCTGATCCCTGAGGCCTAGGACCACGCGGTCTCGGAGGACATCGTCCAGGTCCCTGAACTCGCACATCCCCCCTAGGTCTCGCAAGGCGGCTATAAAGTCGCTAATGCTCTCGTCCTGCCGCTGGTTTCGCCGATAGAACTCATCCCGCCGGATGAGGATGGGCACAGCGGGGGCGTAGTGGTTCCGAAGGAGTGGCTCGAGGTCGGCCCAGTCCATCGCCTTCACGTCCTCTGGCTTCGCGAGGGCTTTGGCCATCTTAAACACTGCGGGCCCGCAGTGTGTGAGGAAGACGGCCCTTTTCTTCTGCCCGTTCGCATCCTTCAAATTGCTACTTTCGAGGAACATCAGGAATCTATCCGTGTACGATTCCCAGTCCTCGGTAGCGGGGTTGAAGGGTGCTGGTGGGGTCATGCTGGCCATCTCGTCGGTCCTTTGTCTTCCTCGGGACACGTGCTCGGTGGTTATTCTCTGGATCCCACCTTCGTCGCCAGTGTCGTGTCCGTCGAGAAAGGAAGCTCGGAGTCAGTGACTTGGTTTCAGCTCTTTATTGGCTCCTGATACAGCTTAAGCTTGAAGGGAAAAACTGCGGCTTTTTATTCTCGAGCCGCGGCGGTCGCGGCCAATGACACCGCTTCGAATCTCCCGCGATTAGTTTCCACCAATCGCGGGGGATTCGCAGCGGACCAATCAGTGCGGCTCGCTTGACCAATCCGGTCGCCGCGCGCCTTAACCAATCGCGACGCGGGGCTACGAGTATGTAAATTGACTTGTACAGAACACAGGCTGCTTCTATGCTGCAAATGGATCTATTTACACCAGTTTCTACTTCAGATATTTCTACTTCATTTGCTAGACCTATACTTGAATACAGCTCATCAGTCTGGAACCCATATCATGTATCTGATATTAACACAATTGAGAAAGTCCAGAAATATTTCACAAGAAGAGTTCTCCGCTCCTCTACTCATTGCAGAATATCTTATGCCACCAGACTTGAAATTCTAGACCTAGAAAACCTAGAACTACGCCGCCGTCAGTCTAATCTAAGTATAGTATATAAAATCATACATTGCAATGTCCTACCTGTCAATGAATACTTCAGCTTCAACCATAACAATACAAGAGCAAACAATAGATACAAACTCAAGGTTAACTGCACCAAACTTGACTGCAGGAAATACGACTTCAGTAACAGAGTGGTCAATGTCTGGAATACTCTACCTGACTCTGTGGTTTCTTCCCCAAACCCCAAAAACTTTAACCTTAGACTGACTACTAACGACCTCACCCCTTTCCTAAGAGGCCTGTAGGGGGCGTGCATAAGCCTACCGTCCCTGTCCTATTGTTTCTTTTTATTTTTCTTATACGTATCCATCTCATGTATTCAAAACTATGTTTATACTTATACCTGTTATCTTGTAAGCAACTGACAAAACAAATGTATGTATGTATGTATGTATGTATGTATGTATGTATGTATGTATGTATGTATGGTATTCAGCTTTGTTTGGGTATTTTCCCACGTCATTATAGTTGTGCTTTTAAAGTTGTAGCAACGTTTCGGCAGAATCTCATCTGCCATCATTAGGCTTCTGTATTGTGTTCGAAACCCACACAGACGAACACAATACAGAAGCCTGATGATGGCAGATGAGATTCTGCCGAAACATTGCTACAACTTTAAAAGCACAACTATAATGACGTGGGAAAATACCCAAACAAAGCTGAATACCATACATGTAAGTACCCGCGAAAACTTAAGAAAACATGTATGTATGTATGTATGTATGTATGTATGTATGTATGTATGTATGTTTGTGGGGGTGGAGTGGCAAATTGATAAGAGATCTTTAGCATATCGAGCTGTGTTTTCTTTTTGTTTGCAGAAAGTAAGTAAATAAATAAATCCCTTTATACAGGTAGTCCTTGACTTATGACTTACAATGAGCCAAACATTTCTGCTGTTAAGTGAAACATTTGTTAAGTGTGTTTTGCCCCATTTTACAACTTTTCTTGGCACATTTGTTAAGCGAACCACTGCACTTGTTCAGTTAGTAACATGGTTGTTAAGTGAATCTTCCTTCCCTGATCACTTTGCGTGTCAGAAGGTCACAAAAGGAGATCACAGGACCTTGGGACACAGCAAATGATCGTAAGTATGAACCAGTTGCTGAGCATCTGAATTTTGATAACATGATCATGGGGATGCTACAAAGGTTGTAACTGTGAAAAATGGTCATCAGTCACTTTTAGCAGTGCCATTGTAACTTTGAATGGTCACTAAATGAACTGTTGTATGTCAAGCAATAGGATGCTTACTCTGTAACCAGTCCCACTTTTAGATACTTAGAAGAGTCCTGTTCAGTATCCTTTCTGCAGGTAAGTTTGTCCTACCAAAGTTTCGAGGATCCTGGTTTTTCTACAATCTTCACTATAGTAACTGTACTCCAAAGGCAGATTCTCCCCTGTAAGCTCACATTTTCTATGCATGGAGGATGGCAAGAGAAATGCAAAAGCTAAAGTGCAAAGACAGCAGCTCCTGTGTTTCTTTTAGCCACTGACTGCACCTCACAATCTCCAATCTTCTTCCAAATTCTCAGCCAAAGTAAGGTGACTCCCCACCCTCTCCAACATTTACAGATTTGGGCGAAATGTTTCATTTTCTTTTCAGATAAACAAAAGCCTTCATTTGGGGTTACTTCCAGAAAACATTTACTGCATACAAACGCTAATGAGAGTCCATTTTGGGAATCAAAAGGAAACAAGCTGCCTGCTGTATGACTCAATCCAACAGCCAGCAAAAACCTTGGACCCCAGGAACACACAAAGTTGCACAGTCACAATAGGCTCCTATGAGCTGCTCAACTATCAAGCCTTTACAATCTCTCATTCTCAGGGTCTTAGATAAAGAAATGTGGATAAGGAGAGATCTGGCAGATAACAGGTATCTATCATCTTCAAAAAGAGCAATGGTAAACAACGAAGTTCAACTTTGCCAAGCACAACAACTAGTCACTTTTTAAACGAAAGATCTGAAGAAGAGGGAAAAAGACAGGACAAAGTTCTCAAGCAAGCTGAACAAAGAACGCATGTAAGTTGCATGCATCTCTCCAGAGATACTGATTCTTAAGAAAAAAAATTATATATTACTTTCTGTTCCAATAGAGTAATCATTATTTAAAGATAAGAAGACCTCAAAGTTATAGAATATGCCTGTGTGTGTGTGTGTGTGTGTGTGTGGCTTATAGCAGCTACGGGTATGGATGACACAGTTCAGGCCCTAATACACTATCACACATACAGCAAAACACACACTGTGTCTCTCCCAAGGGCTTTCAACTTTAAAGCACTATTGTCCTCACCCCCACATAGTGGCTACAGCAGGGGCCTCCAACTTTTGGGCGCTAGGGACCTGTTCCGTGGAGAGAGGCTTTTCCGCAGACCGGATGGGGCATGATTTCGCATGCTGCCCGGATCACACGGATGGGGCTTCCCTTGTTTGCGTGGCCTAGTTTCTAGCAATGCCGCAGCCCAGTGCCAGTTCATGGACCGAGGGTTGGGGACCCCTGGGCTACTGGACTAAGACTAGAGCCTTCGTTAAGATCATATACCCAAGTCCATTTATTGAATACTTCTTTAAGACTTCTTATGGTGATTTACTTTATCAGGGGAATCACTTTTGAGAATTGAAGTCCACACACATGAAAGTTGCCATGGTTGAGAAACCCTGCTTTAGAGTATGGTGGCTTGCCTCTGTGAAATGGGTTTTGGGGACTAGTCATTGAGTTGGCCAGTGCCCCCAAGACTGTGACATAACAGTGAAGACACTGAACTTAGGAGAGAGCCCAAGTTCTAGGTCAGTTTCCATCATGGAAGCCCACTGAATGGCTTTGGGCCGGTCACTCTTTTGCAGTCCAACATATTACATGGATTTTTTTTTCTTGTGGAAGAAAAAGTGAGGAGGAAAGGCTATGTATGAGCATTTATATTGCTGGAGAAAAGCAGAATTTACCTCCATAAGCAATAAATAAATCTCATGAGAATGCCCATGATATTATCTCATGATTCCATCTATAGATCCTTTGCAACCCCCAAAAGACGGCAGCTCTTCCAATTTCCTACATTAAATGTTGCCTATCTTGACCTCTGACTCCTCCTAACAAATACATATTTCAGTCTAAGTGAAATATTAACAGCCTCCCTCCTTATCTCGACACTCCGGATATTCAAGCAAACAATTAAGATAAAGGATTCTTTAGATTATTTTTACAGTTCAGCCTGCAGCAGTTTCCCAATAGGCTGAATATACCTGGAATTCACAAGCTGGCCAGTGACAGAGACAAACGATTAAGCCAGAGAGAATGTCAAAAGAGATAGAATTCTCAAGCTGAAGAATGCTGTGAACCCTTAAGTTAGAGCAGGGGTCTCCAACCTTGGCAACTTGAAGACTTGTGGACTTCAACTCCCAGAATTGGAGACCTCTGAGTTAGAGCATCTTGTTTAATATAGTGGTGCCTCTTATGTTCTTCTCGTGTATATGTTCCCCGGCTCTTCCTAGCCTGCCTTTTCTCACTGATGCCATGAAGATGCATAAGCGCACCAACGTGCCTACCGTCCCTGTCCTATTGTTTCTCTTATTCTTTTATTTTTCTTATATGTACCCATTTCATGTATTCACAACTATGTATACACTTATACTTATTATCTTGTAAACAATTGGCAAATCAAATAAATAAATAAATAAAATAAAATAAAATAATCAGGTATTAATTCCTCAAGAAGAGTGGCCTCTAAGATAATGCCGGCTGTCTCCATCCATGTTCCTGGATAAATTATACATGAGAGATAACAAACAGTCAGGCTATAAATACACAATGAGAGCTCTGTGACATAACAACAGGCAAATGGGAGTGGGCTGTGCGGTAACCATAAAGCAGAACTGGAAGCAGGCAGAAATAAAGAGCTGAGGAAGAGGAATCCGTTTTATAAGTAATGTTGCAGCAGAATTAAAAATCTAAAATACAGAGAGATGAGTAAAGTGGAGGAAAATGCTGATCAGCTGTATTCTTCAGGCTTCTATATTTTCCTGCCTTTTGCTATCAGAATAATATAGGTTAGAGAAAATCCAATACGCATATACTGAAATCTTCGCCTACAATTCTCTTCCTGACCATTCTGGTTCAGTGGGTTTTTTTTTTTTTTTTGTACTGGAACATAGTACTGTAATTAGTGATCAACATAGCTCCTTAGGTGTTTTACATATAAATAAGTTTACATGTCTGTTTAAAGAAAACATGTGTCTGGACCTTATTCCTTATAAAATCATATTGGCAAGCACGCAAGCTGCGTTCACAAAAAAGCTGCAGCAGTCCAAAATCTGAAGTGTGCTTTGAGATGGGCGACAGACTGGCCTGCCCCTTCCAAGGAAGTAGGGGAGAAAAACCATAGTAAATCCTCAATTTAACAGATTGTTGGGTGAGAAGTGGTATGCTAAATCTAACAGCTGCTTTTTCTGCTCATCGTTCAAACCTCTGAAGCCACCATAGCAGCATGGAAGCCAACACACTAACAAGCGGAAACAGCAATATGCTAAGACTAGCAATGCAAGTGCAGAAGACAGAGATCCATTCCATGCACAGAAGAAATAATACTAATACATACAACAAAGCAAAAACTAACTGGACTATTTTGGAAGTACCAAACAAACATTAATTGCAGGCAGCATCCAAATGAAATATCCAGCTAATGCATCCCAAGTCCACTAAGTTGAATCTAAGCAGAAAAGCAAAAACACAAAAATCTGTCTCCTGTGGAATCCTCACAAAGCCATGCTGCTACTCATTAAAGCAGCCCCCAATTCTTTTCCGGAGTATGGGTGAGCCTGTAAAAAAAAAAACTTGCCCTTGTCTTAAAGAATCCATTCAGGTGACCCTTAAAGCAGCAGCCTCTTTTTTGTCAGGCTCAGCCGAAGCCTGGGGGAAAAAACCCCAGACTTCCTGTTTCCTTTAATGAAGAGCAGCCAAATGCTGTGTTTGTACTAGGTCTCAAGCACTTCTTCCAAATCATTTGTGAAGTGTGCACGACTCTAACACTCAGCCTCCACTTCCCTGAGGGTTGGTGGGTGGGGATGGCGGTTTAATTCACCGGCAAGTCTGAGTATGAAACCTATAGGTAGGAAGATTTAGTTATACATAAACTATTTCATCCTCCTAAATATGCACATAATTCTACCCTACAAATGTGCAAGAGGGAAAAAAAATCATACATGCAGTAATTAAAATTCTACAGTCTCCCTTTCACTTAACAGGCGTAGAGCTGTAGGGCAGGAAAAGAGTGCTGAAAGAGTAAGAAAACGTTTTACCAACCTGTCTAGTCTAATTTTTTGCCTTGCGCTAGCTTCTTTAAACCGTCTTTCTCCATCCTGTTAAAGGGAAATAAAATGAACGGATTACATTATGCACGCTGCCTCTTCAGGTCTCCTTATGGTGAAACTTTTGCCTCTGTAATCAAGTCCATCCAGCTTCCCGCTGGTTGCCTCTACTTCCTTTTCTTCTCTTTCCCCTTTCCCAGCATTATGGATTTCGCAAGGAAGCTGGATCTATGCACAGTATGCCCTCTTCACTTGACCCTTCTGTTTAATTAAAGCCTCACTATGTTCTTGTCTATTCAAAACCATAGCAGTTAGTCGGGTGAGAGAATCTAGAGAGGCTTTGTGGATGGCTCTTATAAGTCACTCACTGAGACTGGCACTGTTTTACTAAGAACCCAATTCAGTAAATATTGGTGGGATCTGCAATCAAACGTTAAAGGAGGAAGGTTTGTATTCAGTGTTTGCGGTTCCCTCTTTTAAAATACTTCATCCTATTTCGCTTTCAATCTGTGGGGTCCTTAGTACTCTCTGAGCTTCGTGGCTTTTTTTTGCAGTCGTTCCATTACCAAACTAGGTAACATCATCAGAGCACTGATGATATTATCTTGTTTGGTAATGAAACGTCTGCAAGAAAACCACCAAGCTCAGAGAGCACCAAGGACCCCACAGTTCAACCCTAAGCTACAATTATTCTCTTCTATTGGTCTCTTTCGGTCTGTTTATGAATTTTATGAGTCAATTCTTCCCAATTGGTCTTCCCAACGCTGCTGCCAAGTGAACATAGCAAATACAGCCATTCTATTGGAGGCAGACTAGAAGCATCTTTGCCTTGGGGAAAAATAACTCTTGAAGGATGACAAGTATAACCAACCAAGGAAGACTCTAAGGGGAAAAAACACAGCCATACATTTAAAAAAAACACCCTACTAGCTAATCAAGGCTGCTTCTACATAGGGCACTTATTGTAGTGAGGTACAAACAGTATTGCTGTATTTTCCTCATTGGTTTGGTTAGATTCATCTCACTATGTCCCACCAACTCTATAAGTATATTAACTGTTGTTTATAGCAAAGTAATAATAGAGGAAAAACAAAGTAAATCCAAAGACATATAGGCTGTGCTTGTGTAGCCTACCAATTCGGCTTAATTTAGCTATGGGTTCCTGAATTAACTCAGCTGCCTGGATTTGCACACGAGTGAGAAAAAGTACCGGCCGACCACATTTAGGACTGACACAGTGAAACAACAGCATATTTTAAATCTAAAGCTAGAAACATAAGAAGTCCTAGGATTCTGTCTTACTATGCAACTGAAACTTCAGCTTAGCAGTAACATACTTGAATCTTCTTAGGGCACAAGCTACTCTTAAATCTTCAAGTGCCGTAGCAAGCACTACATTTCACCAAGCAGAACAAAATAAGTGGGCCAAAAATAATTAAATATAGTTAATGACTTCATACATACAGGTAGTTCTAGACTTACAACCACAACTGAGCGCAACATTTCTGTTGCTAAGTGAGACATTTGTTGAGTTTTGGCCCATTTTACAACCTTTCTTGTCACAATTGTTAAGTGAATCGCTGCAGTTTAGTTGGAGACATGGGACGTTAAGTGAGCCTGGCTTCCCCATTGACTTGGCTTGTCAGAAGGTTGCAAAAGGTGACTACATGACCCCAGGATACTGCGACCATCATAAATATGAGACAGTTGCCAAGCGTCCGGATTGACCATGGGAATGCCAAAAGGGTCATAAGTGTGAAAAATGATCATGTCACTTTTTTCAGTGCCGTTGTAACGTTGGACAGTCACTAAATGAACTGTTGTAAGTTGAGGACTATCTGTATTGAATAGTTTTCCTTGCTATCATATTAAAAGTCACAGTTCAATGGCAACTTTTATTTTAAGAGAATTCTGTGGCTCCACCCAAGACTTGGGGAGAGTGTGAGCTTTCAAATGTCCATTCCTACCTTCACTCACAATTCTCATTCATTTTCCTCCAGGTGTATCATGTTTTTTAAGGTGGTTCCCAAACTGGAAATTGAATTTGCACTACAAATATCCTTGAGTCACACACCATTCTGGGCTACCAGTGTAATTTCAAAGCCGTGCAACACCATTTTCATTTTCTTACCCCTGGTTCTGGCTTCAGCACTGGAAGTATACGGGGCTGACGATTTTCATTCAAGACCACAAAAATCATGAAAGCACTATTTATATGTCTTTGTTTGAGTTCCATTTCATGTCGATAGGCCTCGACACACACCCCAACCTCCATGCTGCAATTAAGAACATTTTAAAATGAGCAAATAAGTAATTGCATGCACAAAATCTGCTGAGATCACACTGTATACGATGTTACAACCTGTTAGAATGAATTCTAGCCCATTTTGATTAACTATTTCTTGAATGAATTTCAAAACGCTTTCTAAAGAATACACAATGTCTCATTATATTTTTAATGTGCTTAGATCTAGCTTTCTATTTATTTTAAAGATGTCAGCAAATTTTAGAAGTTATCCATTCATGAAATAAGGGCTTATGGCTTTCCAGACATTGCCAAACCACAATGTTCTATATTGGGATTGTTTCGAGTTGTAGCTAATATAAGAATAAGTGAGGGGAATAAATGAGCCATTTCTTACCATCCTCTTTCAACCTTCCTCTTCAATGCTTTTGCATTTATTAGAGTAGATCATCAAATGGTTTAATATATGCAACTCCATCAAATTTCTACTGATTTCCGGACCAAATCCACTTAGCTCTAGATTAGAACAATGGTAGGAAGACATACCTGTTCTTAAATGCATTGTTAACAATGGCCTTGAACAGAAGGCGATCCCCAACCTGGGATGGTCCCCTGAACTGGAACATTTCAATGGTCTTCAGGGTGGGATAGGCATTGCACAATCGGCTGGAAGAACATAGAAATATAGAATCGAGTTTGATCACATTATAAACACCGTCCATCTAGCTGTAATGCATGTGCTGCTGAACAAACTATTTAAATACTGTTTGCCAATCAGCAACAGCTCAGATGGAAGTTATAAATTAACCCAAGTTTACTGTTACACTACAAGTGTCAAACTATGCCCGAGCTAGATTTATCAACTGGCCTGTTGTGAGAAAGGCTATCTGCCAGTTGAAAAGGTACTCCGGATGCCCGAGCAATGACAGAGAGAGAGAGAATGTGGGAAAGCTGCAAAGGACAGACTGAATTTCTCTTTTCCATCTTTTCCAGGTAATGATCATCCAAATTCCCAGAATTAATGGAGACACATCGCCACCTAAAGGGAAACAGCTAGTTTGTCACTAATAAGAATGAAAGACAATCTGGCAGTTTCAGAGCTTCAAGAAAAAGGGAGTGAAGAAGAATGTATGCTAAAAGATGAGTCAGTATGGAAGGAAGTGAATTTCTAAAACAGCTAGGCTAAGGTAGCTTCTGTTTTCCCTCACAAAAAGGACAGAATTTAGCTTTGGAAGTAGAAAAATCAGCATCTCTTGAGAAGGGATGTTTCCTGATGTCCCCATGAAATTCCAATGTGTCTCTACCAGAATCACACTTAAAAATATATCTGCCTTGATCTGATAATAACTAAGGAAAATTTATTAGCCAATTCATAAAGGTGCATTCACCATTATCCTTGGAAATTAACCTCTTGCTTTCATTAGCTTTACAAAAATTGCAGAAAGAGAGGAGAACAAAATTGTTCCAGCTGCATAGTTAAACACCAAACAAACTGAGGGGATGTGAAAACCACTCAAATAAATTCAAGATAGAATTAGAGCATATTAGTACTATTACCTCAATAGTTAAATGTAAATCAGGTGCAGTGGAAAATGCTGAACAATTACACCAGATCAACTGCAGGTAAACATAAGGCAACATATACTTGCAAATGTGGCCTTAAATGTGGATTTATTTGAATGGTATAAGAAATTATAATTCCAAACTTTACAAAGGACCGTTATCATCCATTTTTCAAATTCACACAGAGGCTGGTCTTTCCTTTCTTCCTATCCTCCTTCAATGACTGGACAATAAGTTTCCTTCAAGACTGTAGTTTTTTTTTGTTTTTTTTTACAAATTACAGACAATATACACTTCCTCCCAATTCTTTTTTTTATCCAATTAGGAAAAATAAACCCTATTACTACTGAAGCAAGAATGGAAGGTGTATAGGATCAGGAAATAATGATAATAAACTGGCCAATCAAGAATTGATTTCGGTCCAATACTTTCCCCTTATTTTCATGCCTCCTGACAAATCTAGAAATTGTGAAAAATTATTCTAATACTACCTATTGATTTTAAGAAAACTTCACAATATTAAGTCACAGTCCAAAAATTCAATGATACCGTTTATTATCTCAACAATCAGACTGTTGTGGACACAGAATATTTCCAAATAAAAGTTATGTATCACAATCCCGAAATCTGTCCCAGATTCGTCTGATGGTTCATGGACCTTTCTTGTGATCACAATAGCCTAATATCATCCAGATTATAGTCCATCTGCCTTCTTAAACCCTGCGCCAATTCTCTCATTTCTGCTTACACGTTCACTCAACCTGGCAGTCGGCGAGACATCAAGCCTAACAAACCAATACAGATCATTTATCAAATGTTTCCACATTGCTATCATTGGGATAACTGCTATCAGAGCTATAAGGGCCGTAGTAGCACAGTGGTTAGGATGCATATTGCAGGCTACGTCTGCTGACTACTGGCTGCCTGCAATTTGGCAATTCAAATCTCACCGGCTCAAGGTTAACTCAGCCTTCCTTCCTTCTGAGGTGAGTAAAATGAGGAACCAGATTGTTGGGGGCAATATGCTGACTCTGCAAATCGCTTAGAGAGGGCTATAAAGCCCTGTAATGCAGTACATAAGTCTAAGTGTTATTGCTATCAACCTTCAGTGGACTTCAAATGCAGTGCTTGTATCTTGGGTAAAAGGAAAATTATGAATGTTTAAGGCTGGAATGCTTAATTTCTATAGGTTGCTCCCAATTTTCATAAAGTGTGAAGAAAACCAGTAGTTGGATAACCTCAATATTGTTCTACTCCAAAAAAACAACAACTCAATATTCTTCTACTGACAATATTAATGACTCCAGTTGCCCTTCTTTGTCTTATATTAGAAAAACTTACAGTGCATGTATAGACAGACTTATTCTACAAGTATGAAAAAGTTTATTAATCTGAAAACAATGACCACGACAATCCCTAGTTCACCGCTGAGTTTTGCAGATAGTCTTCACTTAACAACCAGTCATTTAATGACTGTCTCAGGTTACGATGGATCAAAAAAAAGTACTTATGACTCAGATTCAAAGTTCTGACATTGCGGTCATGCGATTATATTTTAGGGGCTTGACAACCAGCCTGTATTTACAGCTATTTGCAAAGTCCTATAGTCATGTGACACTGATTTATGCTTTTCTTGTTGAAAACTGGAGTCTACAATGGGTTTGCTCAATGACCAGGGAATTTACTTAACAACTGTAGTGTTCACTTTATAATCGCTGTGTTCCCTTAATGACTGTATCAAAAAGAAAAAAGGCGTAAAATCACAATTGGTCACGTGATGACTCACTTAACAACTGGTATGTCTTACAGCTGTAATTTCAGACTCAATTACGGTGTCAGGTTGAAGGCTACCTATATATATATGTATTTGGGTTTTTAATGCTAAAAATAACAAGTTCCAGAAGGCAATATGTCCCATACTTCCTGTATAGTAATTTTGAAAGTGTGCCATATGAAAATGTCTTTATCATCAGCGTATAATGAAATGGGAATCCCTCAGTGAAGAAAGCAGGCAGTAAATTCATCCATTTAACTCTAACCTGATATGTAATTAGGACTAATTACATATAAAGCCAGATTTTAATCAACCACCATTATTTCATTTTTCCCTTCAGCAAGATGCAAGCACCTACCTTGCCGATATTGTGGCCACATTTTCCATCCACGCCATAATCTGCCCACCAAATGTATTTCCCTGATGGTTGGCATGTGGAGGTAAAATGAGTTCCACGCTTTCCACTCTGGTCTTTTCAGCAGGTATGGTCACATTGCATTCTCTGTTCTCGGGACCTATGAGAGGAAAAAGATACGCTCCATCAGAGGTGTATCTGCACAGGAGCAACCTTCTCAGGGTTAAACTACCAGGTAGGCACTTGAAGTAATGCTCAGGTCTCTTCTTTTATCCTCCAACTCCAGTATATGTAAGCTTCACCTGGTGGAGAGTGAAACTGCTGTCGACCTGTTGTCATACACAGCAAGCAGTCAGTATAATCTAAAGCTGCAGGATCCAATCTGAGTCGGCCATTGGGACCAGAGGTTTTATCTTCCAAGCTTTCAGACTGATATTGGAACCCATCTTCAGGAAAGCCCCAAAAGTGGTTTTTCAAGAGGCAACTGGATTTTCTTTCTTTTTCTTTAAAGATGTTTTGCTTCTTATTCAAGAAGCTTCTTCAGCTGAAGAAGCTTCTTGAATGAGAAGCAAAACGTTTTCAAAGAAAATCCAGAAAATCCAGTTGCCTCTTGAAAAAGCACCTTTGGGACAACCATGCACTGGATGACTAAGAATCTCCATAGACATCTTTAGGGAATTTCTCTCTCGCCTAGAGAGAAGGCTAGGCGAGAGAGAAGTTCCTTGAAGATGAGCTCCAGCATGAGTCTAAAAGCTTGGAAGAAAAAACCTCTGATCCAGTGACCAACCCAGATCCAATCCTGCAGCATTATCCTGGGGCACATATACCTACCTTTATTCGTGAGTACCTAAAGCATCCAACTTAAATATTGTATACTTTCTATATACTTAAAAATTAATTGCAGCATACAATTGGACTAGGGGTACCTGCATGAGACTATATTTAAGCATATCTTCCTACTCTCAGGTTTAAATTACAATCTGGATTCAACTTGTTGTGGAATTCTGAGGCTGCGTGTTGCTTCAAGCTTCACATCTCTGAATTAAATGAAGCAAGCAAGAAAGTACTTAAAATATAAAAGGGAGCTATGACTATTGCTTCTTCTATACCATGCTTTCCAAGTAGCCTCTCTCTTGCATGTCAACAGTTTGATCGCTTTCTTTTTTGGGCAGATTTATTTTAAAAATAATTTCTGCTTCTTCTTGCTATTTAGTGCATTATTATTATACTTGTCCCATTAATTCCACCCCTTGCAGCACAACAGGTGGAATTAATGGAACCAGCAACTTCTTGTACTGGGGTCTTCCTGAATTAGTTACTGGGAATTAAGATCAGCTCTGCAGCTCAGCTGATCCAAGGCATCTAGCAGGGCTAGTGGCATCATTGCTCACTTTCCAGAAATAACTTGTCAACATCAGTGAATGGATTCCTGGCCAGAGATGCACATCCTATTATAACTGTGATCCTTTGTGGATTGAATAACTGTAAACCAAAGGTAGCTTTTTAGTAGCACTTTCCACTATCACAACCACATGGATGAGCTGTATGGAATTCTTAACAACCATGTTTACTAGCAGATGCCACCATAAATACTGTTGTTTTATATAAACAAGCAGCAATATGGTCAAAAGATTATCTCTACAACACAATTCAACCGTTTTCTTCTTCCTAGCAACAAACCTATCATCATCGTTTCATGTAATTTTTACCATAGGAAACCAGTGCACATCATGTACTATTCATCATATAAAAACAGCTGGTAGGAAGATCCACTGGCCTTACAAGCATGTGTTTTGTAAGAGAGAGAGAGAGAGGGAAAGAGAGAGAGAGAGAGAGAGAAAAGAAAGAAAGAAAGAAAGAAAGAAAGAAAGAAAGAAAGAAAGAAAGAAAGAAAGAAAGAAAGAAAGAAAGAAAGAAAGGAGAAACTGATCCAAACTAGCTTTGTGCCCAAGGTAGGACTAGAACTCTCGATCTCTCAGTTTCTAACCGATGCCTTGACCATTACACCAAACTGGCTGAATATAATTATCACCAGTACAAACTAGGAAGACTAGTTTAATATACTGAAATGAATTTACATAAACACTGAATTCCCCAAGCATCTATGGGTGATTCCCAATTTTCAGTGAATGCCATGCTTTCCAAATGGCCAACAATGGTAAGCTCATCTTTCTACATTTTGAATGGTTGAGTTCTATTTCCTGAACTGGAGAACACCTTGCCAATTTAAATATTGACTGGAATTTCTCCTCACATAAGGATTTATGAATAGCAATCAAGTGTTTTAAAATGATAGAGATGATGTAAAATGAAGTGAACGGAAATAAAGCCAAGGTAACCCATGACACACAGCCGAAGCCCTAGAAAGAATGTTAGAAGATACTCTACCAGCCTGCTCAGGGCTCTTAGTAAGCAGGTCTTTTATTGTATCTGTGTGCACCAGTCTCATACGGCGACGTTCAGCAGCAACGCTGTATTCAGTTTTCTCCTCTTCTGTTTGAGGATCCAGGGGCCTTAACTTTATCTAAGAAAAAGGGAAGATAATATGTAACATGCCTCTCACTCTAGACCAGGGGTGGGCAAACTTTTTGGCTCGGGGGCCTCATTGACTTTTAAAATTTGACAGACGGGCCGGGTCAGCACAAGATATGATACATATAAAAAACTGCAAAATCTCTGCAAAATCAAGTCACTGCGCCTAATGCACCACCTGGTGTCGAAATGCCTGTCATTACAAGTCAAAATCAAATGAATGCAATCATTCAATCATTCACATCAAACCTTAATTCTGTACCAATCTTCAGCGGGCCGGATTAAAAAGACCAACGGGCCGGATGTGGCCCGCGGGCCGTAGTTTGCCCACCCCTGCTCTAGACCATTTGCTTGTCTAAAGTATCACTGTTCAAATCTGCCTTACCCTCAACGTAATCAAGTAACTGCCTTGCAGATTAGCTGAGCGTAGAATTTTAGAGTTTACACAAATAGCCACTCGATGTATTTCCCGCATTCTTCAGTTGTTCACTTGGATGGGTTCTGTAGTTTGATTTCGCCCCATCTGCAAAAGCTTATTAAGGGGTTGACTAGACTAGAAGACTAGAAGGTACCTTCCAACTCTTGTTATTCTGTTAAGATTCAGGGAATTCTAGAACTGGCCAGTGATCAGTGATCTGGATTTAAAATGGAATAAGTGACTTGGAGTATGCATGGATATGTACCTAATACTGGTCAGCAGAACCCACTTGAATCGATTGTATCATTTTCTGGGATCAGACAGCTCCTGTGTATGAGCCTGGAAAGGAAGACAGCCCCTAGTGTATGAGCCTGCAGCTGGCAGGGATTATCTGAGCATTCACAATTGTTCCAAATGGAGATATTCAACCTAAAAATAAGGAGGAATTTCCTGACTGTGAGAACAATTAATCAGCAGAATGGCTTGCCTTCAGAAGCTGTAGATGTTCCAACACTGGAGGCTTTTAGGAAGAGACAGGACAGCCACTTGTCTGGGATGCTATAAGAACTTCCGCTTTGGCAGAGGATTTCACTAGAAGACCTCCAAGTCTCTTCCAACACTGAAATTCTGTATTCTATAAGGCACTTTTCTATCTTTGAATCTGGATCAATGCCCAATCCTAATAAATATTCTATTCTCTTGAATGGAGTGGAAGATTGGAAATAATTTTCAAGAATCACTTTTAGGAGATGAAGGGGTTTCTTAGTGGGTAAATACCTGGAAAAATTAAATCCTCTTCCTATACAATTGCTTCTTGTTACAAAAAGGACATGCCTTGTCCTGAACACAATATTAAAACTTACTAGCATAAATATGTAGTTTGGCTATGGTATGCCCAGATATATTACTTAATGCAACTTCAAAAAGAATTATTGATTTGGCGGCCTATGAAAGTACACATTAATAATGATGGGATGACAGAAACACATCCAAGCAATTTGTGGACAGAAAAATCTGCCCCTGCAGAAGAGATACGGCTTACTTAAATCCTGAGAGGTCTGCTCTGTATGTCTCCCCATGGTTTGCCAGTGTGTTTTAAATTCACAAATCATGTTTATAACAGGGATGATGCTTGAATTATAAAAAGGTCCTGGTTATATTAATTTACTAGCAGGATACCCATGCTTCACTACGAAACTATGTGATCGGGCAAGTTTTGGGGGAAGGAAATAAAGAAAAAAAATGTGCCTCTGGCTACCAGCATCCATTGGTATTCATCTGGCTGGCGTCCTGTCAATGTGTGAGAGAATTGAGGGCTGTTTGTGTTTTGCATTTGGAACAGATTTCTTTTCAGGTGGGGAGGGGGAGTAGAACTCCTTATCATCAGAGCGTGTTAATAATAATATAGGAAATACTAATGTTGTGATGGTCATTTCCAAAAATCCTTTCTTAGTGAGCATCTAGAAGTCAAGAGGAACATACGTGCCAAACTTCAGGTTTGTAGGCTTTATGGTTCTGGAGATTTTGTGATGATGCATGAGTGTTATTTCACACACACACACACACACACACATACACACATATTAGATATAACTTCCTGGTCTAATCTATAACTCTAGGGTTTGCTGATGGCTTCCCCTGAAATAGTAAACAGGTTTATCTCAGCTTAGTTTCCCCCCACCTAAGATGCAAGAACCTTCTTTATTCTGTAAAGGTCTCTTTATTTCTGAGAACATGGTGCCCAGAATCTTATGCTGTATTCCAGGTGTAGTCTCACAATGCCAAGCAGAAAGGAATAATGACTTGATACTAATGCATTTGATTTTCTACTCCACCCAGTACTGTGTTAGCCCTTCTAGTAGCTGTTTCACAGTGCTTGTTCAACTTTCAATGACCACACCTAAATCCTTCTCAGATGCAACATTTCCAAACCATGGATTCCCCTTTTCACATGTGACTCCTATATTTTCTCTCCCAAAATATGGACAAACCTTAATGGACAAACTGATCTTCTCAATCTTCCAACTTGTCCATATTACACTTCAATCTTATTTTTTTGTCTTGGGCATTGGCTAATCCTTCCAATGTTATAAGTGCCGATAAAGGAGAATATTTGTAACTCAGGGTTGAAATGAGCAATTGTTGGTGCTCTCTGAGCTTGGGTTGTTTTCTTTCAGACATTTCATTACCCAAACTAGGTAACATCATCAATGCTAAATTGCTGATGCTAGTACTGATGAGGTTACCTAGTTTGGGTAATGAAATGTCTGTCAGAAAACAACCAAGCTCAAAGAGTGCTCAGCGCCCTCCCAAATTTCATAAGTTGCCTATCAATTCTATCAGATACTTTTTTTTAAATGTTGAATAATCCTGGCTCCAAGACAGACCCCAAAGGAACTCTACTTGTCATTGCTCTCTAAGTCAATGCAGACTGAAGAATCATTCATGCAGTTTAGTTTAGTTCTGAGAGGAATTTTGCTTTCTTTTTACTTAATAAAAAATGGGAAAAAATCAAAAGAAAAAAAGAAGCAATGCAGCAACAGCATTGCAACAGCAGCATGCACTACATCACACACACACACAGAGTCCTCCGTTAGCTATACACTACACAGGAGAGAATTTCAAGAAGTTATTTGTATGTAGCTGTAATAGTTTCATTGTAACCTTATACATACTTATTTTCAAACAATTTTAATCATAGCCAGACTTCCTGCTTTATAAAGATGCAAAGAGTTGCAATCTTGGCATAGTTTACAAATACTGTGCAATCAACTTTCATTTGGTATCACCCCATCAATCAAACCACACTGCCAATATGTTTATCACTCTGCACCAACCTACACATTCTGAAAATAAATGAGCAATAGCATCCTATTTCAGTATTGCAGAACTCTTTTCAGAAATGTATACACAAAGCACCAAGCTCACCTTAGCTGGTCTCAAAAAAGTCAGCAGGGTTAGTACTGATTCATAAATTGATGGGAGACCACAGAGATATACTAGACTGAAAAATCAAAGGCATCTTGGATGAAGTCAATTGCAAAATTTTCTGGTATACAGCCAAGAGAACTGTAGGTTTGGGCCCATGGAGTCACATAACTTCATTTGAGGGTGTGTTTAATTTTTTTTTAATTTGATGAGCTTATAACCCACATAGGAGTTAAAATATCTTGATGACCCCTGCATTAGCCAGCAGTGCTGTTGCAAATAAATCAGGGTTTTAAGAAGGCCCTGAAGACCTGGTTCTTAGCTCAGGAACAGAGCCAGAAAGTCTGATAATTTTGCTGTCTGCTTGAGTTGTGGTCTCTGGTGCAATGTTTTGTGTTATTAAATTTTATCACTTTACCATTTTCCTTTGTCAATGTTGTTAATTGTTTTAAACCTTGAGAGCCACCCAGAGAAGTGGGCAGTTGTATGAATGGAGTAAATAAGAAACATAAAAACAAATATTAGTAGAGAGATGAGAGAGAGGGAGGGAGGGAGAAGGAGAGAGATATGAGAGAGAAAGCAGTGAGAGAAATTATTTGATTGTACACCTACCTTAGCAGTTAGTTTGTGTTCAGTGACAAATGTTGCGTATGCTTTGCACACACTCCATTGCTCACCACTGCAGAGATCCTCACAGCTGACCTGCACCCCAACCTGAAAACCATCACCAGGAGAAAGGATGAAAACCCTCTATGAGAGAAGTCTTTTTTTTAAAGCCCAGTATCTATTACCTTTCACCAATCAATCAATTAAAAAAAATATTACAGTTCCCTTCCTCAAAGGACCACTTTGTACCACCTGAAGGAATTGCACTGCTCACTATCTTATTGTTTTGTTCCAGTGTTTAATCCAGTTTGGGCAACTCATACTGAGAATGAGTAGAAGACAGTAGGAAGTGCAATGATTGTGTTTCTGCTACTGTTTTCTAAGCAAATGAATTACTGTACAAACCTTTGTTCACTGAGGCAGCAAAACAAAACCTGACATTCCTTAGATCAAACTGTTCCTTTCACCTATAAAGGAAGCCAAATTACACATAAAAGGAGTGGAAATGGCCCCTTTGAGCCTGCATAGACACTTGTGTATTATTACAAAAAAAGCAATCAAAATTGAAAGGAAAATTAACATTATGCAAGTTGTGTACATGACATAGCACAATGCTTGGCATTCAGGAAAGTGTTGCTTTTCTGTTTTACACACTTTCAATGAACATTCTCAAAGTTTCTAGTCCATATAGAGGATAGCATCATGAAATCAAAGGCTATATTCCACGGACGACACTGAACTTTTACAGAGGACATGAGCACAAGTAAGAAGAAACATGCTGGCAGTTCCAGGGTTCCTGATTTTTCCACCATTAAGTAATGGATACCTGAACTGGCAGGTAATTGCATAAGATGACCTCCAAGTCTTATCACAGAAAAAATCTGCAGAGGAGCTTCTACTTGTATTATCCAAACATAGTTTGTTTGCACAGCAATCTCTTTTACCCTCAAGCAAATACAATCAGTTCTCAACTTATAACCATTCTTTAGTGACTGTTCGAAGTTACAAGAGCACTGGAAAAAGTGACTTACAACTGCTACTCGCATTTACGTTGGTCATGGAATTCCTCACAGTCATGTGATCAAAATGTGGATTTTGACAATTTTGCTTGAATTTACAACAGCTCAGTGTTCTGGGGTCATGTGAATGTCATTTACAACCTTCGCAGCTGGCTTCCAACAAGCAAAATCAATGGGGGAAATCTGGATTCACTCAACAATCACATTATTTACTTAATGATTGCAGTGGTTCACTTAATAACCATGGCAAAAAAAAGTCCTAGAACTGGGTGTGACACACGTAACAACCACCTTGCTTATTTGTGGTTGTAAGTCAAGGACTAGCTATATAAGCCTAAGTCTCCATCAAGTGTCTCTGTTGAATGAGAATAAGAAAAGGCACTGAAGTTGAGCCAACATATGTTCAACCATCACTGTGTGTGTTTGGGTGTCTTGTTCAACTTGAAAAAGACAAATAGAAACAACTTCCTGCCGAAGTGCGGACACTGTTCTTAAGAGCCTCACATCTTCTCCCAACCCACCTGAGCAAACAGGATATTTGCATTTATTATGTTAACGTTTCTTAAGTATTCCACAAAATGCTAACCTAGCAATGTTGTTGCTAAATTGCAGGATTTACAGAAGCAAATCCAAAAGACCAATTAGATGAGCTAGATACAATTTTGATGATATACAATGCTAGTGTGTGAATCTCAACAACTATGGGATGTGCAATACACAAATTGTATTTCAATTACAATAAAGGTAACACCCCAAGCAGAAATTGACAAATCTGATATGCTTTCTGGTAAAACTCTTTTTTTGCTGACAGGAAGCTTGATATGGAATATATACATTTGTACACTGCTGTATGACTCTAAACCTGCCGGATACAGAGCAGTCTTAACTTTTTCTAAAACTTCTGTCCCAATGTTGTATTTCCTTCCCAAGAAACGTTTTCATAATCCTCTAAATTCAAGTTTTTGGCAACAGGTTGAAGCATGATGATTATATTATTTTAGTTATTCCACCCCTATTTGTGATTTTAACTGCAACTGTACAACTCTGAGCTGTACAAATTTCATTCCCATGTTTGTTAGTAGTGCTAAGTTGTTAATGCTGGCTTTTTGTTTCATAAAACAAAATTTGTTTTGATTTTACAAGTGTTTTTACAGACTAACAAGTGCCTCAATCTTTTTGTCTTATAGTGGGGAGGGGGAATAATTTATTTATCAAATAAAAAATACAGCCAATGACATGCAAGCAAATAAAGCTCATACTTTGGACTGCAATGAGTTTCACTCTGAACCAATGTACAGATTGATCATCTGATAGAACTGTGTCCTAGGAACAAGTGGAATTCAAATGTACTTCCATAAGAAAATGTAATCATAGTGCAGCCAATATCTCATTTCTTCAGAAGACAGAAAAGCCACTGAACAACAGCAACATAGGGGGCGTGCATAAGCGCACCAACGTGCCTACCATCCCTGTCCTATTGTTTCTTTTTTTCTTATTCATATACATTTCATGTATTTATAATCATGTTTATATTTATATCTGTTATCTAATAGTTTGACAAAATAAATAAATAAAATAAAATAAACTTAATGCCATCACATCAATGAGCACCTTGGGGTTGCAAAAATGGAACAGTATGGTCAGTTGTCTACCTCTGGCTTGAAGATGCAACCTGTATATAATCAACTCTCAGTAGACAATTCAGAAGCATGTAGGGAAGAATTTGGACACTTAATGGGGCAAGATGCAAACTGTATCTGAAATATAGCTTCCAAACTCAAGGCAAACAGTCACCCAAGATGATGTTGAAGCATACATACCAGAGGTGGTATTTAACAGGTTCTGACCTGTTCTGGAGAACCAGTAGCAGAAATTTTGAGTAGTTCGGAGAACTGGCAAATACCACCTCTGACTGGCCCCGCCCCCATCTATTCTCTGCCTCCCGAATCCCAGCTGATCGGCTGGGTCTTCCTTTGTTGCCCTGCATAGGAGCTGGAAAGCAGGTTAGTGGGATGGGGAGGGAATGGGATTTTGTAGTAATCTTCCCTCAGAGTAGGGTGGGAATGGAGATTTTACAATATCCTTCCCCTGGAGTGGGGTGGGAATGAAGATTTTACAGTATCCTTCCCCTGCCACACCCACCAAATCATGTCCACCAAGCCATGCCCACAGAACCAGTAGTAAAAAAATTTGAATCCCACCACTGATACATACCTCCATGCTAGTATTAAATGCTCGGTTCACTTTAGCTTTGATGTTGACAACTTGCCCTACCCTAGGAATAGGGGGAAAAAATGAAAGGTAAGATAAAATTCTCCAAAATGCCATTGATAGAAAACATCTTGTAGTTCTAATATGTAGTTGATCTGAGTGGGAGGTACTATTTTACAAACATGCTGGCAAGCTTCATTTGTTAAAAAAAAAAAAAAGGCTGTGAATCTAAACACTTCCCATGGCTTTAAAATAATAGAAAATACTTGTAGTTCGGATTTAGATTTTGGAATGGTTTGCTCTCCAAGCTTGTTTCAATTTAGTTTCTGAAAGTTTCACTATCAGACAAGGTAACATCATCAACAGAATTGTCCTGTCCTATTCTCCATAGCTTATAAATGTCTTGTGTGCCAGTTTGGTCAGTTGGTCGTTTGGTTGGTTGTTCATTTGGAGCCATATTTGAATTCTGAGCAGCTGATTGGTTCTTTTGTTGATTGTTTGTCACTTCCAATGGCTGTCTAAAAACCCACACACTTAAAGTAATTCTTGCAGGCATCTGGACAGAAGGATTAAGATACTGTTCTGGACAGACAGGTGACTTGTGGATAAATATTATTTTATTTTTCCTTTCTCCCTAACGGAAGACTTTGGAAGCCAAGAGTTCCAGGGCATTTGGGTTCACTGGTTAGGACACAGAGATAAGATTTCACATGTGACTAAATATACATTTAGTCATGTCTGATACTCAGTAAATGAAAAGGAACATGCCATCCCTTGGCTATCTTTCTAGACTCACAGATATTCAGGTTTCATTCAATGCTCCAAACCAGTATTGGCTTTCTCTCAACTTTCAGTTGCCTAGTGTAGAATCAAATGGTGAAGACATAAGACATGAGGAGGATTCTTCAAATGATATTGGGACCTGCTTTAATATTTCATTCCAAAACATTTTGTTGCAGGAGTTAAGGTGTTAGACAGGAATTGGTGAGGCCACAAAGATTCACTGGATGATTTTGGATCAGACATCCTTGAATAACCCACCACCCTGTATGGTATTAGGATGGAGGGAAACAGAAGGGAATGCTACCTTGAGCAAAATAAATCTAGCCAATAAATAGGAAAAATAAATAAATCCTGAATAAATTCATAACATTCATAACTACACTCACCACAACCATGAATACTGGAGTGTAAAGACTGCAAGCTACTTCTTGTTCCCTAATCACCAAAGAACATAAAACCCATCTTAGCATGTCCTCAAGTGAAGGTTAGGTACAGATGGTCCTCGGCTTACAACCATTCGTTTAATGACCATTTGAAGATACACCAGGACTGAAAAAAGGGGCTTATGACCGATTTTCACATTTACAACTATTGCAGCATCCCGATGGTCATGTAGTCAAAATTTGGATGCTTGGCAACTGACATGTATTTATGACGATTGCAGCATCATGGGGTCATGTGATTACCATTTGTAACCTTCCCAAATGGCTTCCAACCAGCAGTCAGTGAGGGAAGCCAGATTCACTTAATGACTGCATGATACACTTAACAACTGAAGTAATTTGTTTAACAATTATGGCCAAAAAGGTCATAAAATGAGGCACAACTCACTTAACAACTGCCTCACTTAGCAATGGGAATGTTGGGCTCAAATGTGATATTAAGTTGAGAACTACTTATACAGCTTTAAAAAGGATGAAACATAAATGGAGCATATATGGAAGATACAAAAGCCAAACAAAAAGTGATCTACTGATGAAACCAAAAGCAGTATTCAAAACACTTAATGTTTTATATGAACCAAAGGACAGAATGAAAATTGAATTAATGGAACATAAAACAATGCACTTTTATCTAGATATTAGCTGTCACAGTGTAAGAGTTGTTTTAGGTTTTGCAGAACATCTTCTACTGTAATCGTAAATACTTTAAAAACAGGATACACAATGAACACAGTCCACAATGAAGTAAGTATGGTTTTAAAAGACTAAACAAATCTGAAGTCATCTGGATTATAATTCCTCTAGTAAATAACTTCTTCCTGTTTCAGTTGGGACTTCTAAGAAACTTAGTCCAAAATGGTAGCCAAATAACATTTCACCTATTTCTACCCAGAGTAAACCCAAAATTTGTTATTTCTTGTGCCTTAATTTGCTGTGCAACCCAAGCCAACTATAGTTTGTATAAAGAAGCATGGTTAGCGTGGGATGTTAGTGTAGTTATAGTTCACTTAAGCAGAACTTATTCCCAGGAAAATGCACACACAAAATCAGCCATTATCTTTCCTTCTGTTCTCCTTCCTATTTCTCAGAAAAATTACGATACATGCACACATTTTAAAATATTGCTATAAAATTACATCAAATTCAGAGTTAAAAGAAACTATTTCTAGATTCTTTATAGAAGCCTAAGCTGTAGGACATAATAACTGAGTTACATTTCTATCAACTGACATTGGGAAATGCACTGATATGACAAACAGGTAGAAAATGTAATACTCCATAATTGTACTTCAGCTGAGCAATGTACTTTGGATGATTTGATCATTAAAAAACATCTCAAAGAAGCTTGATTCTTCTCTGGAGTTTAGAGCATAAAAATGAACAACCATTGTGGGCCAACTGAGTCATCTTTTTGATGTTTAGTTGTACCCTAGAAAAAGGAAACCACTTCCATTTTAGAGCATCAAGAAGGAAGTCAAACACATGTATAAAATGAGCTCCTCATTTGGCAATTGTGTGATTTCTAGGAGCTGAAATAATAGATGAATTAACCCAATTTTATGAACTTTTTTGTGGCAGTTCATTATGAGCTGTTTTGCCAAAAACTGAAATAAACATTGGTTTTCGGAAAAAAACATCAAAAAATATGGTTACATAAATGTAAAGATGCTGCAAACAGCCATTAATGTGTGCTAGTTCTGAGAGCCCAACATGTGGCCACAGGTCCAGAGGTCCCTGGACAATGGAATTGGATCATAAGTACCACCTGGAGGTCCATTCTAAACTCAAATGGTCACTGAGAGACCATGATAGTGACAGTTTCACAGTCACCTCTGTGCCCCCAAATAGTCAGTTTCTTTTGAAGTCTAGACTGAAGGAACATCGAGAAGGTGCAGAAAACGAGTAGGGACATTTAGCTATGCCAGGGCAGCAGTGGGTTAGGAGACCAGTAGTCTATTCTACTGTACAAATGTGTACTGCAAAGTTTCATACCAGACTTCATTCTTTCCACATGAGTACCAAGGATAATTTATAAGCACCTGTCTGACATAAAAGTGGGAGAAGAAAAAAATGGAAGTGTGGAAAAGAAGTCACATATCACAATAAAAAGATACTCTCCATAACAGGGGTCTCCAACCTTGGCAACTTTAAGACTTGTGGACTTCAAGTCAAAACTGGCTGAGGAACTCTGAGAGTTGAAGTCCACAAGTCTTAAAGTTGCCAAGGTTGGAGACCCCTGCTCCATAAAACAGTTTTAGTAGGATCCAAGGGATGTAATATTTCATCAAGGAATAACAGAATTCCATCCGTAGTTCTGAGAACATTATTGTCAGATAAATGTACCGAATGACACCCTATCATCCATTGTCCAGTGTCTCTTCCTTTAAAGTTCTGCCCAACAATTACTTTGTTGGTGTTTTTCTTTCTTCAGATGCCTTAACTTGTTTCATTTTAATGTCAGGTCATGAGTCAATAAGAATTTATTGATGGGAACTTCATATTTTAAATTTGGAATAGTTTTCCCCCACAATTTACCCTGTTCAAAAATATTTTCAAGTATTTTATGCTTTTAATGTTTATTTTCCGCTATGAAAACAGGGATTTGTGTGCATTATGCCTTATGGCTATCTATTTTTGGATGTTATTCCAGAGAGCTGTGGCATAGGATAACAAATAAAAGGAAAAGAATGTATCAATTAAAAGAAATAACTCACTCCTACAAGAGTATTATGCCAGGCTGCTCTTAAAGTTGTATTAAATTATTTCTGTAGAGAAAAAAGATGAGGAAGATATTAAAAATAGCAGACAAAATGGTAGGAATGCCCATTTCAATTTTGCTTATGTTCAACCATTTATCTATTCACAAAAAAATGAGACTTATGACCGTTTTCAGGACATTGTTGATACAAGCCCTGGGTTTTCCAATAAAATGAGTAAATAATTCCATGCTAGATAAGAAAACAGTCTGACCCAAGAACAAATATGTCTCCTTTAGGCTGGAATAAATACAATTGCTTAATTGAAGGGAAAACGACTCTTGTTAAAATGCATAATTACTCTCACTATCATCAAAACACGCTGGAATCCCATATTTGGATGTTGGCTCCTTCTTAATGAGCAAAATACCAAAGTTGTATCCTACGTTCCAAAATCATCCTTTTCTAAATGTCTGGTGCACAACAGCAAAGGCAGCATGTTTTCAATGGCTGAAAGCATTTTTCTGGAGAAATAACTTGAAACTATTCCAAAATGGACCCCTGCAGTTGAAACAACCCTGTGGTTCTCCTGTTCTTGGGAGAAGCCTATACAAATGCTTTCAATATTAAGAAAAGCCAAAGACTATCATTATTTGCACAGTATTCTCAGTTAAGCATGTAAAATGCCACCACAGTTGAAATACTGTCCCACCCTCCTGCTTAACTAATAGGTCGCATGCACATTTTTCCCCTTAGTTCATTGGCTCCATGACTGAGAATTGGCAAAAGTTATTCAGGCTATAAAAAAGCTAATTAATGTGATACAGATTTCGTCTACTTCTTCATTTGCTGAAAGCACCAGGGAAACATCCATTTAAAAGCCAGTTGAACAGCAAAAGGCAAGGAAGTGAGGCAGTTACCTAATTGTGTGCTCAAAATAGATATCATCCACTGACGCTGTGACGCAAGGGCGGCCTGCATGCCTCTCAGCTGAAAAGTCAAACAAACCACATTAGTTATGTACATCATTGCACCAAAGAGAGCTCCCCACCCCCCCGGCTTCTTCATTGCAATTAGGTTTAGAATGGAAACAAGAAATTCTAGCTGCTAGAGCACAATCTGTGCCCCATGGTACACATTCTACTGTGCATGAATTATGGGATCCAATTCACGAGGCTTCTCCAGAAAAGAGGATTTACAGGACTGGGAAAATTCCAGGCACGTGAATACTCTGTTGCCCAGAAAGCTTATTGATGAAAGGCCACTGAATCTGAAAAGAGGGTTCAGCTCTCTTCGAGAAGAAGATGCATTGCTAGTTTTCCAACACTCCCTTTATCCACCTCTTCTAATACAGGGATTATTTCTACAGTTTTATGGGCAGTTCTAACTTGCAAGCCCCAATTTCATTCCACAGGCAGTTGTTTAAGAATTGTACAAGAAACTACACAAGAACAGCCTCCATCAACAGATGTGTTAGATCACATTGAATGTGAGAACAGTCAAAAGCCTAACTATTTTAACTGCCATGTGAAGGTTTAACTGAGGAAACTGTAAGGGACAATTTGAATTAACAATGCTTAGTTTACTTGGTGGGAGTAAAGAGGAGCTTCCACATATACAGCATATTTTTTGCTCTTCAGAAGATTGTTAAGTATGGCAGAACAGTAGGAGTCTAGTCTCACTACCTCTTTCTGACATTATTCACCTGACAAGATTCAAGAGCCAGGTGCAAGGCGCAAGCATGCTTTTATTCTCTGCTGTAATCCAAATGCCAGTTGCCAGTTTCAGAATTCTTGTTGTTAAAGATTTTAATCGCGAGCAAATGGCTGAGATTTGTATCTTTGGTTATAGTCCCTCACCAGCTAATCGTATCAGCTGGATTAATCAATCCTAACCCTTTAGAGACAGGAGGCGTGCCCAGGCTCTGATTAGAGATGAACATTCGCAAAAATATTCGGATTATGGAAAACTGCAATTAATGGGAAAATGTTACAAAAAATCTATTCTGACCAGATTTAATTTGAAAGGGAAATAATTAATTTCAACAACTATAAAAATGTTTCTTTAGATGAAATTGAAAGCAGAGAACATTTTATCAGGAAGCTTGGAGGCTTACTGTCTCAGTTATGTACACTATATGTGTGTGTTTAATCACTGCTTAGAAAGAGTCCCAAAATCAACATGATTAAATAGTAATATGAAAGAAACTCAAGAGTCCAAAGCTTTCAAATGCTTTCTTCCCAGGGGTTTCTCTAGATCATTATCCTATACAACTTTCTTCTACTATATTATATAAGACTGCTAATAACTGTAACCGAAAAAGAGGAGAGCTTAAAAGACCGGGCTCAACAGTTTTATTGGGGCCATTGACGACACTAATATGCTGTAATAAAACATAAGATGATTTTGTTATTTATTTTTATTTCATTTTTTTCTCCCACAGTTATTATTTTTATAAATAACTCAAGGTGTTGAGTATTTCCAATATACCTTCCTTCTCCTATTTCTCCTACAACAGCCTTGTGAGGTAGGTTGGGCTGAAAGAGAATGCCTAGGCCCAAAGTCACCCAGCCAGTTTTTCAACTCCCTAAATATTTGAACAGTTTATATTTTAATAAATACACAGTAGCCTTTCAAAAGTCAGATTAAATGTGTTGCCATCAAATACTGTATGGTAGACTTTAAAAAAAATCCAATTTCTTAAGATATTTTGTCCCTGTAATGACATTGATCCTGAAACAATAAAATATAATATTTTATTGTATTGTGAATTTTACTAGAAACTATATCTGAACTATTGTTTTGGATAAAACATCTGATTAATCATATCAAAAATTCAGGTAGATATACTATTATAGGTTCATTCAATAATTCCTTTAAAGACTGTGTAAAACTTATTAACTATCAATATTCTATTTATTTTCCTTTTTAGTCTCTTTTCAAGTTTTCAAAACCAGACAGCAATGAGGAAATTAGTTATTCTTAACTTCTACCTCAGACACTAATAGAAAGTGTTTTTCTAAAATAATGTTAGCATTTTTAAATATATAAACAAAAAGCCCTTGCTGAGGAACAAATTAGTATGGCTTCCTGCCCAGGAAATTTGTAAAACTGATGTCAAATTGCCTAGCATGAAAATTATGAGAAATGAAGTATTTGCAGGCTTTTTTAACTGAAAAACCTTTGCAACCAGTTTTATTCATCTCACTCAGAAGTGAGACAGCTAAATTAATGTAAATTATTTCAAATGGAGCTGTCTAAGTTGCTTGAACAGGCAAAATAATGGCAATTATGATTTCCTACATATAAGTGTAACATTGTATCTTGAAGAGTGATATAATAATCAAACAAAACAGAGATCTTGTCATGGTCACTCACTGAATGAACACTTAGCAAAAGAAATAAAATGAAGATTGAACACTCAGGTGACATTTAAGTAGCCATTCTCTCTCCTCTCAGCAAATCTAAGCAGGGCTGATGTTGAGGGAAACAACTAGATAAACAATACAGGTAGTCCTCAACTTAAGTGAATCACTGCCGTTGTTAAATTACTAACCCAGTTGTTAAGTGAATCTGGTTTCCCCATTGACTTTGCTTCTCAGGAGGTTGCAAAAGTGAATACTTGACCCCAGGACACTGCAACCGTCATAAATATGAGTCAGTTATCAAGCATCCAAATGTAAACCACATGACCCTGCGAATGCTGCAACAATCATAACTCTGAAAAATGGTCATAATTCACTTTTTCCAGTGCCGTTGTAACTTCGAACGGTCATAGGTGAACTGTTATAAGTTGAGGACTACCTGTATGTTATATGAAGAATATATTTGACATTCAGACTGGATATATCTTAATACTTTTCATTAACTACGTCCCACTAAAGTGTCAGTACATTTTTTTTGTTGAGCACCAAAGATGATTAAAAGAGCAAAATGACAGAGGTATTTATAATGATGATATAGATAAAATGAATGCATTTTTATTAAAGTCTAAGTGCTATTGCTATTCAGGAAATCATACGGCAATAAATTCAGGCAAAGAAATATACTAATATCTAATTAATTTATGGAAGTCTCTGCCATCGTGTCTGGTGGTGACCGCTAGTTTAAGGCACTTTTTAAAAAAGTAATGAACAGCTTCAAGAAAGAGCACAGCTAAAGGAAACCTCTCTAGTCAAAAACAGTTTGCCTTTGAAACCTAGATACCAGGAAAGCTAGGTGTTGTAGCCTTCATATCCTAGCTGCAAGGATGCCTCCAATCTATTGTAAAAAAAAAAAAAAAAGGGTAGATCCTATTATTTTCTTACATATTAATCTGAAAGGGATCTTATGGTTAAGACAACCTTTCTATGCAGCTTAAGTTGTGGCATGATAATATTCAAGCATTCACAACCATAGGATTATTTATAAAATTGAGCTGGACTAGCAGACTTAAATTCAATGTTGTCAGTCTCTTTGAATTAATTGCCTTACAAATGAAGAAGCAGGAAAATTTTATAAAGCTATAAGAGTCTGTAAGAGTTAAGGTCCTTTGTTCTGTTAATTATCAAGGGTTTATCCAATTATAGCTTTCTGTAATTTCTGGTTAGGACAGAGGCAAAAGGTCTGCAAAAGCAAATCCTTGCATGTTACAATCGGTGGCCACTTTTCTTCAGTTGTTTCTGTGCTAGATCTGGCAGGGTAGCATACTCTGATTCCTGCCTATTAAGAAGTGTCACTTGGCAGGACCCAGGAAGTGGTCCTTCTCTGTTGAAGCGTCCACCCTTTTTTTAAACAACACGCACCCTGAGATTTGTTTAATCCCAGTTCTGCTACCATTTCATAAGTTCTTGAAGACTAGATATGGAGCCTGTAGGTTGAGTAAGTCTATCATTGAAGTTTTCTTCAGCATGAGGTGGCTGAGCTGATTGCTTGGAAGCGTCACTGTGTTATTATTGTTTAAGTTGTTAGTCATTGTTTTTGTTTTGTTGGTTTTTACTTCGGTTTCCCATCCAGAGTTAAGGTGGCAAAATGGGTGGCTATATAAAATTGATAGAATAAATCCTCCTCCCAAGTATTTTGGACCACAACTCCTGTTCTGGACCTTACAACCACTAGTTGATTATAAAGCAGACAGTTAATTCCACAAAGCATCCATACAAAGTCTTTTTATTGGTTCATCAGGTATCCTCAATATAACTCACAGTTACGTCGAGATTCATCTCAATGTCCAACTCTTTGCATAAAGGATGGTATTCTCTCATCCCATATTGAAGGAGCAAGGATGCCAGCATGATGCTGGGTTCAGGCAAGAGTGAAGGAACCTCCCACCAAGGGTCAATTCAGTGACCAATCAGGATTACAGATGTGGCCACATGACATGGACAACATTTCCCAGGATACCTTAACTACATTTACCATGATGCATTCCCTTAAGGGGACAGCTCCCAATTCCTAACTAACTATTCCAATTCCCTATTAACTACTGTATAACTGGCTGGACAGCACAAGTCCTTTCAGACCCATCCAGTAATACCAAAATCCAAGGATTATACATAATATTCCAATAATATTTGGAGGAAACTGGGTTCCCATTTCACCACCCACTGGCTGTTTTCTGCTTCTAACCTTGGTGATGGTCAGCAAGCAAAGTAATGGGAGGATGGAGAGCAGAGGGAGGTGGGCCATCTTCGCTACCCACTCCTCCCATATCCTGTCATAGTTCCTACATTCATTGACTACGGCACATGGTCTAACTAGACCTTTGAATGGCTAAACCCTAATTTTGCTTTCAGAATACAGAATAACAGAGTTGAGAGGGACCTTGGAGGTCTTCTAGTCCAACTCAAGCAGGAGACCCTATATCATTTCAGGCAAATGGTTGCCCAATCTCTTCTTAAAAGCCTCCAACAATGGAGCACCTAGAACTTTTAGAAGCAAATCGTTCCACCAATTAATTGTCCTCACTGTCAGGAAATACCTTCTTAGTTCTTAGGTTGGATCTCTCTTTTGATAAGTTGCCATCTGCACAGATGCTTTGGAGAATAGGTTGATCTCCTCTTCTTTGTGACTGCCCCTCAAATACAGGTAATCCTCACAACAGTTTGTTTAGTGGCTGTTCAAAGTTACAATGGCGCTGAAAAAAAGTGATTT
Organism: Notechis scutatus; assembly: GCF_049901735.1. NCBI lineage: Eukaryota > Metazoa > Chordata > Lepidosauria > Squamata > Elapidae > Notechis > Notechis scutatus. The sequence continues at coordinate 64,912,652 of NC_142011.1, read as the reverse complement.
ATAACCATTTTTCATGCTTACAACCATTGCAGCATCCCCATGGCCACATGATTAAAACTCAGAGGCTTGGCAACTGACTCATATTTATGACAGTTGCAGTGTCCCGGGGTCATGTGGTCATTGTTTGTGAACTTCTGACAAGCAAAATCAATGGGGAAGCCAGTAACAATCTTGTTACTAACTTAAAAACTTAACAAGTGTGGGAAGAGAGGTCATAAAATGGGGCAAAATTAACTTAACAGATGTCTCATTTAGTAACATAAATTCCGGGCTCAATAGTGATTGTAAGTCAAGGACTACCTGGGTATTGGAAGACTGCTACCATATCACCCCTTGTCCTTCTCTTCCTTAGACTAGACAAACTTGAACTCTTCCAAATGCCTGACTTAACGATTTTTGAAATCTGCATTTAGCCAACCATCCACCACCAGCTATCCATTGCAAAGCAGGCCTGGAAGGGAATGGAACAACTTGCCACAGCCAAGACAACTCATTGCAGGGCAATTTAACAATTTTATTTAATTATTTAAAATAAATAAAAATTAATGTTTGCCATTCACGTTTCATTCCGTCCCTCCTCTTGCATCCTTTCTTTAATGATTCTATTCCACCACATCTTCTATATTAGTGTAACTCAAGAGCTCTCCAAACTTGGCAACTTTAAGACTTGTGGACTTCAACTCCCAGAATTCTCCAGCCAGCGTAACTCCCAGAATTCTCCAGCCAGAATTCTGGGAGTTGAAGTCCACAAGTCTTAAAGTTGCCAAGTTTGGGAACCCCTGGTGTAACTTTTGTCCTGCAGCGGGTTGGACGTGGCGAGTTGGCTGAGGCAGGTTTGCCATTGCGAGCTGGCTGTGGTGAATTGTCTTAGACTCCGCCTGGAAACTACCCTGCCACTCCTGCCGGGCGACTGCGCCCGGGCGCGAATCTCCCGCAGACCTGAACGACGGCGGCGACGACTCCCCACTTCGAAGCGGCTCTTCCCCAATTCCTCCGGTCCACCTTAAGAGCGACGCGCGGCCGCGCTCGGCCCACCCGCAGCCTCGCCCGGTTGATCCAGCCCAGGGCGGGTTGCCAAAAAAAACCACAAAAACCCGCGTTCCCGCCCCTCCGTCTGTCAGAAGGCGGGAGAGAGAGAGCAAGCGCGGCTTACCCGAAAGGCAGGCGGCCGTGTCGATCCACTTCAGCAGCTGCCCGGTGCTGAGCTCCCCGCGGTGGTTGGTGTGGCACGGCTGCACCATCTGAGTCATCTGCACCTCGGTGGGGTTCCGGTAGACTTCCATGGCGCCCTGCGGAAGGTCCTCCTGGGGAAGCGCCGAGTCTGCCGCCGCCGTGGGAGCCTGAAGGGGGGAGCGGGGGAGGGAAAGAGGGAAGGCAGAGCCGGGGAGGAGAAAGAGAACAAAGCGAGTCACCCCCTAATGAAAACAAAACAAAAAATATAATAATAATCAAGCGCAACCGGAGCCTCGCAGCCGCTGGAGCCTCGCTCCTCTCGTTCGCGAATTAGAAGCGCAGCGCTTATCCCACCCACCCCCGATTCGCAAAGCCGCGCCGGCGGCTCCTCTCGTAATTCTCGCCTCAGCAGAACCCGCAAGTTCAGGCTTCGGGAATTGCCTTCTCCAAGTCTGGCCCGAAATAATTCAGCCAAGCCAAGCCGAAGGGCCGGCAATTCTGGAAGTTCGATCCCAACCCAAGGCGAGAATCCCTTCCGTCGTTTCGCCCATTAGGAGCGCCTCCCCTCTTTCCCCGGCTTTACTTTTCCATGGGAAGCACTCCCTCCTTTCTTTGAGTTCACTAAAAGACGGCAGGTAAAATTACTCTCCTCCCCCCCCCCGCCCTCCGTCCTTTAACCAATGTCAGGCGAAGGAAAGGTGTGAATGGCAAAAACCCACCGCTCCGCACTGCATCGCCTTCCGGAGAGTGAGTTTGCCAAAGCAACAGGGCAACCTGAGCTTTCGCGGAAGTTGGGCTGTGTGCATGCAAAGAATGTAGTAGGGTGGAAAAAGTGAGGCACCGACGCTTGCCATCCAATGTTTTCCAACCGCCTGAAGAATTCGCCTACGGGAGAGAGAAACCCTGGTGGCACTCCTTAATCACAGCCAATGTTGGTCAAACGAGTCCCGGATGAATCCCGTCGTAGGAAGAAGGCTCCTCATGCCCTTCCCCTACCGAACTTGGACCCACGCTCACTTTTTTTTCTAACTTGGCGTGTTTGATGCTCTCTGAGCTTGGTTTTCGTTTTGTTAGCCATCTCATTGATCGGGGTCGCCAACCTTTTGGACCTCACGGACCACCAAACTCATAATTTTAGATTCCCAGGGACCACTAACCGGTCCTGTGGGCGCGGCCTAATTGGTGGGTGTGGTTTAGTGGTCATGTGACTGGCTGGGCATGGCTTGTATGTAAATATAAATATTTATATAAATATTAATTTTTTAATAAAAAAGCAACTTTTACCTAAAATCAGGCAAAGCAGGCAGATTGAGTTGCTCACAGAATCACAGATTCATTCAGAGATCTATCTGCCATTGGCTAGCTCAGTCTGTCACATAAAATTTGCTTGCAAGCAAACTCATCAAATTAACTCACAACACACCATGCGTGTAAATATTGATTTTTTTTTTATTATAAAAGAGCAACTTTTACCCCAAATCAGGCAAAGCAGGCAGATTGAGTTGCTCACAGAATCATTCAGTGATCTGCCATTGGCTAGCTCAGTCTCAAATTTGCTTGCCTTGAGTCTGCACTGAAATTGCTTGCAAGCAAACCTTCAGTCCTAAGGGAGGTTTGGCTGTGCTGAGCTGAAGATCTAAAGACTAGCTAGAAATCAAGAAAATCCAACCATTTCCTGCTTCCTAGCTAATCTAAATCTCCCGGCACAGCAGAACAGATGATGGTTGGAAAAAGGAAAAATAGCAATTTAGCAGGAAAGTTTACTGGATAAGGAGTCAGTGGGCGGGGGTTCCCATGGGCCATGTGGGCTTGTGTTTCTGCACAGCCTGGATTTTTTGCTTTGTGGGGCTGCTCGGGGGGTGAGATTTCTCTGCGGCCCACCAAAATTTTCTCACAGCCCACCAGTTGGTGACGGCTGCCATAGATCATAGAATAACAAGAGTTGGAAGGGACCTTGGAGGTAATCTAGTCCAACTCCCTGCTGGAGCAGGAGAGCCTATTCCAAATATTAGCCTCTACCTAGGATCGAACTCACAGCCTCCTGATTGTGAGGGGGGAGTGCTCCACCTCTAGGCCACCAGAGCTGGCATCTAAGTATGAACATCTTCACTGTGTGTTGATAATGTTACCTAGTTGGGTAATGAAATGTCTGCAAGAAAACCACTAAGCTCAGAGAGCACCAAGGACCCCACAGTTCAATCCTGAGCCACAAATGTTCACTTCTTCATGTAGTCCTTGACTTGCAACAGTTCATTTGGTGACTGTTTGAAATTATAACGGTATGAAAAAAGGGACTTATGGTCATTTTTCACACTTAGCACTGTTGCAGCATCCCCAGGGTCATTAGATCAAGATTTGGATGCTTAGCAACTGGTTCGTATTTATGACAGTTGTAGTGTCATGTGAGCACTTTTTGTGACCTTCAGATAAGCAAAAATCAGTGAAGAAGCCAGATTCACTTTAACAACCATGTTACTAACTACTGCACTGATTCACTTACCTGTGGCAAGAAATTTGTAAAATTGGGGCAAAATTCGCTTAACAAATGTTTCAGTTAGCAACATCATAAATTTTGGGCTCAACTGTGGTCATATGTTGAGGACTACCTGTACTGGCTTCTTTTCATATGCCTGCATTTTTATGCTGGGGGCAGACAATGTTTTGTTACATCCTAATGGAAGTCAACGCCATTCTAAGCAATACTGTGTTATTAAAAATGAATGACCATACTCCCTTCCCCAAGAAGTATATGTTGATGGAGTTTGATTGTGATTCATCCCATATCTAATGTTCCTTCATGGTCATAAGGCCAACGTGAAAAACATGATGTATGAGAATGGGAAATTCTTCCTCCTCGCTTTTTATTGGTTAATGATGTTTGATACAGACCATGCAGTTTCAGGAGTATGAACGGTTCTTTCCCAGAAGACAAGTTTAGCAATAGCACAACAATATTAAGAGCTTTTCTCATACTCCAGGGCACAACACATTTTCTATTTTGTGTCACAGAACTGTGCAACCTGTAGCCAACAGCCTTGAGAATAAATTTCCAGAGTTGTTAACAGGTTGTAATGTAACAGGAGTGGGCCAAATTAAGAACCTGGCAGTGACAGTCCCATGGCACATTTATCTTTGTAGGAGTAGCAAGAGCCTACAAAACATAGGACTATAAAAATATTCCCCGGCCTTACATTCTCCAATACAATGCAAGGAATAAATTGAAGTATACACATAATAAAGTAGCAATAATGTCTTAAATGCATTTAATTTGGGGATATAGAATTCTCTGATTTTACTATTCCCTTCCATATTTTCAGGGTTTTTTTTAAATATGGGTCCCCAAAGTTTCATAAGCCCTAGGCCCTGCATATGTTGTGCCTAGTGGATAACACAGGCATGACTCAGAGGGGGAAATGCTAAGGCTTTGCAAACCAGTAAAAAATGTGTAAAATATGCCTTCAAAACCTCTTCACAAAGTGTGCCTCCATATCCTAAAAGTGAAGCGAAGGAGCTGCAGTGCTTTGCTCTAAAATACACAGTCTGGGGTTTTTAGTAACTTGGAAAGGTTTCAGTTGTTGCAACAGCCAAATAAGGCCTAAAAGTAACACAATGTAACTTGATAAAGAAAATTATATTGCCTCCCTGGTGTAAATTGCATAGTTGGGATTAAACATAGCGTTCATTGGGGATAATTTTACATGTAAGATTATTTAAATTTGTACCTAAATTAAATACGGGTAGCCCTCAACTTACAAACACAGTTGAGCCCAAAATTTTTGTTGTTAAGGGAGACAGTTGTTAAGTGAGTTTTGCCCCATTTCGCAACCTTTCTTGCCACAATTGTTAAATGAATCCCTGCAGTTGTCAAGTTAGCAACTTGGGTGTTAAGTGAATCTGGCTTTCCCATGACTTTGCTTGTCAGAAGCTCACGCAAAGGGATCGCAATGTCCCAGGCACTACAACTGTCATAAATATGAGTCAGTTGCCAAGCATCTTAATTTTGAACATGTGACCGTAGAGATCCTGCAAGGCTCATAAATGTGATCGATGGTCATAAGTCATTTTTCTCAGTGTTTGTTGTAACTTCGAACAGTCATTAAATGAGCTGATGTAAATTAAGGACTACCTGCAGAGTCTGTCCTTCACTAGTGGAACTCTATGGGCGCAGTTTTGCTGAAAACTGGTCAGTTTTCTTCAAAACCATGGTAAAAATGCAGTCACTTAACATGGGATACTACAAATGGCTGAAAATCCAGCTATGTTCCCAATTGCCCAAAGTTTAGTCATATGAACATGGAGAGAGAGCTCGGCCATCAGAACTTCGAATTTGGTTGTAAGCTTCCTTTTTCAGGTGAGTCTTAACTTCAAACAGTCGCTAAGAAACTGGCTGTAAGCACAAAGAAGCACAAAGATATTGGCAGAGAATTAAAACATGGCTGGAGGAAATGACGACAGAACAGACTGAATTCAAACCAGAGTTCTTCCTATTAGGGATCTTTAATAAACAATTTCCAAAAAAAAGTGAAGTATACAATATTACATACATTGATGGCAGCTAGATTGGCTTTTGCACAATGTTGGAAACAACCTCATACTCCATCAGAGGAAATGATTATTCAAAAAATATCAAGTTGTGCAAAAAAGGATAAATTAACCCTAGCATTAAAAGACAAAGAAACATCAATGTACTATGAGAGCTGGAACTGCTGGTATGAACGGTTAGATCAAAGATGGACTACATAACATTGTAAAAGAGGATAAGCTATAATTGTAGTGGTAATTATATATTCGCATTAAAGATTACTTGTAAATATGGCATAAAATAAGGATAGAAATACTGACCCACAAAAACTGTCAAGGATGAAATAGTTTTTAATCACTTTTTGATTTTTCTTTTTCTTTTTCTTCTTTTTCTCTCTTCTCTCTTTTACTTCTCTACTCTGTTTCTTTTCTTCTTTTCTACATTTGTGTATGTGTTGTTTGTTTATTTTAATTGTAAAATTAATACAGTTTGTTAAAAAAAAGAAAGAAACTGGCGGTAAATTGAGGACTTCCTGCAAAAGGAGATTTTGTTTCTGTCCTGCCTCCATCCAGTTTTTCTTTTAGTGCAGTCCCTGATATGCCCTTCAGAGGGCAAATTCCACCCTTGGTTGGAGAACGAGACTCCTTTTTCATAAAGGGCTCACAATCACATGGTCAAATTAGTTGGGCACATAATTTGGCACTTCCACAAAAAAAAACAAAAAACGAAATTATAAGTCAAGCTATTCTAACTTCTACCATAATATCTACTCGTATCTCTTACTCAGCTAGTGGTAACTAATATTCATAGTACTAAGCGTCAGGCTAAACTGGTAAACCCACTACTATTCAGAAAGGACAGCCTAGTAATTTTTAATATTATTTTTTTAATATTCTAGCTACAGGTTTAGTCTTCGACAGTTCATTTAGTGACCGTCACTGAAAAAAAGGGATTTGTGACTGTTTTTCACACCACCATTGCAACATTCCCCCTTGTCACGTAATCAAAATTCAGAAACTTGATAATGGACTCGTATTTATGACGGTTACAATGTCCCAGGGTCATGCGATCACCCTTCATGACCTGACAAGCCAAATCAATGGGTAAGCCAGATTAACAACAACCGTGTCACTAATTTTAACAGCTGCAGGGATTCATTTAACAATTGTGGCAAGAAAGATTGTAAAATAGACAAAATTAAGTTAACAATTATCTCACTTAGCAGAAATCTGGGGCTCAATTATGGTCATAAGTCAAGGACCACCTGTGTACTTCCTAGATACAGCAAGCACAAGCACTCCGATTCTCACATTGGGCAGGATTAGTGTGGAGAGTACTGTTAGTGTAAGAGCACAGAGCAGCTAGCAGATGGGTCTAGGTTGGAATCAGACCAAAGAACATGGCTAGGATATCTGTTGTGTAATCCTATTCAAGAGGGTGATAACAGTCAAGGATTGTGCTCTCTAAAGGAGGCGATGTCACCTTTGCTCTAACTATTTCAAAATGAGATAGCTTTGAAACAATCCCATTCTTTTTCAGAAAGTTTGTTGATCCGGTGCAATATGGCTAGAGTGTTTTTACTAGAGCTGTGAAAATGACTTACTTTATTAAAAGTGGGGAAGGGAGAAAACTAAAGGGGCTTCATACACGTTATATTCCTATTCAGAACCAACAAAGGTAGAAAAAAATTATTTTCATGATTAAGATGGTTTAATAAGCTACTTTTTCTCACTATCAGAGTTCGGGAAAAGGGTGTGTCTTTTGGCACAAACATTGGCTTCTGATATATATTAACAACTTAGGTGTGCGTATCCGACTAAGCTTCTTTCATTTGGGCATAGCATATTGTATATTAACCCATTAATTGAATCCAGCTAATTCAGCAAACTGTGATAAATGAATCCAACCAATTGCCTCCTCTTAAATGTTCCAGAATAATAATCTTAAAAGTACTTGTTGCAGTATTCTTTGTGGTGTTGGATACAATCAACAATATTGGGCTTTCTAATTTTTTTTTAAAAAAAGTAGATTTAAAAAAATAAACTTGGATCCCAAGCCCTTCCTAAACAACAACAATCCCATTCCTGTTGAAACAGACACCCTTTTCCTATAGGCTAGGACATGAAAAGCAAGCAATTGTTTGCTTAGTTGAAAACACAAAAGCTGGGATTTGCAGAGAGGTTTAGGTGCTCCAAAACCACTGATATTCAATGACCCTCCTAAGCCACAAACACACAAAACAGGCCTGTTCTGACTTAGAATAATTCCATGCCATGGCCCAACTCATGGCGTTTCTACATGACCTTGACTTTTCGAAGCAGTCTGACAAAATGTGAGTGAAGCCCGTTAAATTAGGATCAGCACTATGCTGTTTTAGAAGTACCTTTATTTTTCACTTTGCTTTTGCCTAGCTGAATACAATGCTGGATCTCGGTTCATGAAATAAATGTTCCTGAATATTTCTTTTCCAGACTTCACCTGAAGGTGACCCTTTAAAGATGGCTAATGCTATTCAAAAGAACTATTACAGATTATTGGGAATTGAAGTATACTAACAATAAAATCTTCAGTCAATTCTAAGCCTAGGATTAAGGATTCGTCATCCCCAAATCTAGTTTTAAATATTTGAATAAATAATCTGGATATCTAGCTAGCAGTGATAAAAATGGCAGCATATAAATTTAATAAATAACAACCATAATAAAAAGTTACCACAAATCATGCATATTTCTACGTTCCTTCTGAACTGCCTTAAGGGGTCCAGGTGATGAAAAAAATGCAATGACTTGAAGGCATCTGAGGTGATACATTAAACATGTTTATTAAAACCATATACAAGACAACTCTAAGAGATTACTTGAGGAAAGAAGTAGGAATGACTCATCTACTGTTCAAAATAGATCAAACTGCTTCTCTAAATCCTTGCTTCTTTTCTCTTTCTGTATATATCACCATACCTTTTGAACAACTAATAATTTTGGAAATTAAGACAAACTCTGCATATTTCTTGTCAGAAATAAGTCTCCATAAAATCAACAGGATTTAGTCCCATAAAATGCAGCCAGAATGGTTTAAAATTTAGCCACTAATTTCTTAGTAAACAGCCCTGTGAAAATGAAGTCACTTAAAACCACAGAGGATATGAGTTGTCATTTAAATTATTTTGGGTTCAAACACCATGGAAATGTCTGTTTCTTAAGATGGTAATGATGGTAATACAAAAACTTCACCTCCTCCTAGGCCAGGTATTAACCCACAGAAAAATAACACCTTACCTACTTTCACCTCTTACTCCATGATATCATATCCGTGAGATGCTTAATCTTAAAAATCACACTATTCTGGCCCACTGAAATAGTCACAAGTGTTCTACCCTTGGACTACCAGGAGGAGCCTACCAGAAGAGCATCAAGAGAGAGTCAAGGATTTTCTGTCTTCTTTGACAAGGACATCCATCCTCTCGCTCTCTTTAACAACCCACAAAGGTCCCATGCCAACAACTGCAGCATCAGGAGCGAAGCACCGTAAAGCTGCTGCCTGGGGTTTTGCCACACAGATTCCCATAAGGGCAGTGAATCAGAGAAAATTTCTGCTGTGCTCAGTTCAAAGGAAAGGAGTAGCTAAGCGTCCCTGCCATCACAAATTGCCATCATCAAAGGCATTGTTGCTTCTACAATGGAAAACACGGAGAGCCTTTTAAAATACAAGAGAGTTCAGGACCGATGCCGAAATCTCAAGTCCTTGGTTCTTGTTTCCAAATGGTTCAGAATCAGACGGTTTCCTCAACTTGCTTTCTCTCAGGCTGTGCTTTTTGAAAAGGGACGGCGAAATGCCAGAGGCAAAAATGTTGGCGGCACATTAAAAGAAAGCGTCTCCGCATTTATTTTCTGATCAGGCTCTCCCGAGTCCAAATGTCTCCTGGTTTCTTGCTGAATTCAATTTACCACTGGAAAAACAGGATTCTCTAAACTACAGGTAGTCCCCAACGTGCAACCACAATCGAGCCCAAACTTTATATTGTTGCTATGGGAGAAATTTGTGAAGCGAGTTTTGCCCCGTTTTACGACTTTCCTTGCCACATTTGTTACGTGAATCACTGCAGTTGCTAAATTAGTAACCTGGTTGTTAAGTGAATCTGCTTTCCCTAGAGGTGGTACTCAGCAGGTTCTGACCAGTTCTGGAGAACCGGTAGCGGAAATTTTGAGTAGTTCGGAGAACCGGCAAATCCCACCTCTGACTGGCCCTGCCCCATCTGTTCTCTGCCTCCCGAGTCCCAGCTGATTGGCTGGGTCTCCTTTTGTTGCCCTGCACAGGAGAATGGAGCTGGAAAGCAGGTTAGTGGAGTAGGGAGGGAATGGAGATTTTACAGTATCCTTCCCCTGCCACGCCTACCAAGCCACGCCCACAGAACCAGTAGTAAAAAAATTTGAATCCCACCACTGGGCAAAAGATGATCAGATGACCCTGGGACACTGCAACCGTCATAAATGTGAGTCAGTTGTCAAGCATCCAAATGTAAATCGCACGACTATGGGGATGCTGCAACAGTCATAAGTCTGAAAAATGGTCATTGTTCACTTTTTTCCGTGCCGTTGTAACGTTAAATGCTGTAATTTGAGGATTACCTGTAGTAACTCAACTTATGACCATTCTTGAGCCAGGAATTGTGGTTGTGGCAGTCATTAAACGGCTCACCACGTGATCATATCCAATCTTCTGACCTGTTTTGCAGTGGCGTTAAGTGAACATGATGGTCATTAAACAAAACCATTATCCCCAACAGGCATTTGGTTTTGCTGGAAACCAGAAGTAAATGCCAGTTTCTGGCACACACAAAAAAAAGTGGCAAAAATCACGGGACAATGCTAACAAGCCATGAATGTGAGCCAGTTGCCAAGCATCCCAAATGCGATCACTTGTCCAGAGGGGGTAGGGGGTGAGATCGACTGTCAGAATTTCAAAATTGGTTCTTCAGTAGCTCTGGCCAGGTCCATCATAGCTTCATATGGTCACTAAGGAACTGTTGGCAGGTTAAGGATTACCTATAATTCAAAAATAAGCCAAGGCAGCAAAGGTAGAGCCAGGGAAGCAACTTGGGAAAATGTCTGGAAAGCCATTCTATCCCAACTTAAGTAGTCAACCACTACCCAACAGTATTGTAGGCAGCACAATTGGAGTCAACCATAAAATGTGATCATAAAGTCAGTTGAAATGACATTCTGCAAATACAGGTAATCCTCGACTTAAAACAATTCCTTTAGTGACCATTCTAAGTTACATTGGTCCTGAAAAAGTGACTTACGATCGCTTTTCACACTTATGACTGTTGCAGCAACCCCATGGTCATGTGATCAAAATCCAGGCGCTAGGCAACTGCCTCACATTTATGACGGTTGAAGTTTCCCGGAGTCACATGATCCCCTTTTGTGGCCTTCTGACAAGCAAAGACAATGGAGAAACCAGATTCAGAAGTGTGGCAAGCAAGGTCATAAAATGGGGGCAAAACTCACTTAACAACTGCCTCACTTACCAACAGAAATTTCAGGCTCAATTGTGGTTGTAAGTTGAGGACTACCTGTAGCAGTAGGCACGTTTTTCATTCTGCTACAGATCCAGTCCTCTCTAAGAGGCTTACAGAGTCAGCATATTAACCCCAACAATCTGGGTCCTCATTTTATTGACCTCAGAAGGATGGAAGGCTGAGTAAACCTTGAGACCCATCAAGGTCGAACTCTAGGCTGTGGGTAGAGTTAGCCTGCAATACTACATTATGACCACTGTGCCACTGGTACTCTTCATTTGCTCTTTTCTTTGCAATCCACTATCTCCTGAGTTCTAGCCTGGTGCTTTAACTATTAGGCCATTTTTACCTAGCATCCATCTCTCTGCTCCCTACTTTACTTCTGACCATTATGTTGTGATCGGTTTCATGTTGATCTTTCTGCATCTCAGCAGTACCAGCAGACAGCATATGTGTTGAAATGATTCATTTGCAAGAATTTCCTAAGTCAAAGATTGGCAGTGCAGTGCCCAGAGGCATCAATGTATCTGCAAAACAAAAAAAACCCTCCATATAAAATTTAACATAGACATTTTAAAAAGTTGTAGATTTCAGCAGTCCTTTTATGAAAGTATGGGGCTTTCAAACTGAGATCACATGAAGGCTTGGCAATCTCATGAAGGACACCTATAAGACACCTGCAAGACACCTCAGGATCACAACCAATACAACCTCTTGAGATCTAGCAACCATGCAGAATCTCAGCAATTTTTAAAGTGTTCTTTTATATTTTAGCACCAGAAAAAGCCACTAAGTACTTTAACCAAGAATCCTGTTGGTTTTGCCTAAAAATAATGACAAAGTCCACAAACTGAAAAAGGCAACGTCAGTGGCTTTTTACATTACTCCTTCAGATGTTTATTATTACTGTTCTTCAGAGAAATTAAATGTAAAAATAATGAGTACAATATTGTATGTTCAATTACTACATTAATAAAAACAAGTACAGATAAAATGCTGATGGATATGATCAGAATGTTGTCAAAGTCCAGCTAATATTTCTTGGGTCAGGTCGTAGTAAGAGATATTTTCAAGTGTCAAATTTATCTGATGGCACGACTACATCTGGATCTTCCCTGTGCTTTATATTTTTGAGTCAAAATACCAAAGAAGTTGTTCCGACCCAAACCTTGTTCCAAGGAAACAAACACAAAACACAGGTAACAGCAAAACCTTTTAATGATTCTTTATGAATTCCATTCCTTCACAGTTAAAAGGCTGTTTCAAATTAATTATTTCTGATAAGAACGAGCATTGCCAAGGTAGTACAAGGCTGCCAAGATAAGTAGATAAAGTTACTAAGAAATATTTCAAACACAAGGAGTCTCCAAACACCAACCAAGATACTCCAAACGTCCACAAGGCTTGAGTGCAAAAACTTATTTGCTTCCTGCAAAGAACTCTGGTTTCTCAGCTGGCTTTTATCTCTTGAGGGAGGGGCCATTACCTTGCAGCCTTACTCCCGAGTAGCCATACTGCTGCAGCTGCTCTTTCCTTCGAACAGCCCTGTGTGCATGTGCACTGGGCAAAGGCTCCTTAGGAACCTCTTCATCACAGCTGCCAACCTCCACAATCTCCGAAAACAGCATTCCACTCCCTGATGGTCCTGGCCCCATCCCTACATCACATGCAGGCCCCTCATCTGAGTCCTCACTCTCCGAGACCTCAGCCGTCCACACCTGCTGCCAGCGAACCACAACAGAAGTACAGTACGTAATCTCATATTGCAACAACCAAAAATACGCCTAAAAATTCATGTTGGGGGGTCTGTGCGGGGAGGGGGGATTTGAGTGACAAATAGCTAGACTGTTTGATGGGTCTTATGCAGCTCCTGGATACCAGTTCCAAAACAGAAATGCCCACCTACCAATAAAAAACGGAAGAGATACACAATGCTAATTTTTCTATCCAGGAACTATTTCTAACAGAGGTTTTGATCAGTGCTTGGAAGAGAGGCTTTTGTTTACTTGCCCTTCAGGAAACGGAAAGCTAATGATACTAATAAATGACTATTCAATACATGAACAATGAGGCAGAGGAAAAGTGACAAGCTGTTAACTAGACACGCTGTATAATTAAGGTGAAGCTGGTGGTAGAGGCTGGTGGCGTTTTTTTCCCCTTTGAGAATACAAGGAATTTGGAGCTACAGGAAAATGTCTCCCTTCTAACAATGAGGCTATAAAATGAAGAACATTTACTGTAATGAAGACAAACTTGACATCACCTTTGTTGTCATATTAAATTGCCGGTCTCAATGTATTCAACTACATAAAAAAGGAATTAAGGGACAGGTTCTAATTGCTTCAGCTTCCTACAAGAAATTTCTTTTTCTTCGGTTCTAACAGTGATTATGTCGGACAAGATCTCTGCCATTAATCAGTTATCTTCTCTTGAAGTTAACTAATCCTGCTTGGAGAATGGTTGTGGTGTTAACATTGGGGAGGAGGGGTGTGACTAGAAGGGATGATAAAACCTTTGATAATTGATTCTATTGAAATTTGCTCTCTCCAAGCAGGAGTCAAAATCAGGGGGTTTTTTTCTTACCAATTTTTCTTCTTCAAATAGTCACCTCTGCAGAGAAGATATTAACAACCAGCCTAGAGGATGCTGGAGAAGACACTGCAGGGGAGAACTTTGTCCTGGTATTAGGATGGACATTTTCCCCATCACTTGGTTTCAATCACATGCAGGATCAGGACAGCAGACGTCCAAAGTGCAGGAATGCAATTTAATATTCATGGTGCAGCGTTCATAAGGAGTCGCAGCACGTCTGTGTCACCACACAGGCCGGATATTTATGTATGGTCCTCTAAGTCATATCGAGGAGGGGTGGGCTTCTATGCTCATGGCTACTTTCCAATTCTTCCCTGCCTAGGAGAGAGACAGCATGCAGATGCTGACATTTGGGAAGAAGAAAATGAAAGAAGATAAATGAGAATACAAAGAGCAATGCTGGAAAAAAACAGGTTCTCTAGATTAGAAAATCCAGTACACTTAACTCACACTATCCAATTTTTTTAAAAAATGCCAGAGATCTAATCCAGACACACAACTTGAAGGGTAAAGGAGTATGACCATATAGGAAAAATAGATGGATGTGCACATTATTAAATTGTTACCTGTGAATATCAGCTTACAAGAAACACCTGTATATTGGGGCTTTTAATATAGCCATTGTACCACAATTTGTGTATAAAGGATTAGTCTATATCAAGAAACATGGATGTAATTAATCTTTAAATTTCTTAGGATGATCTTGAAACAATCACCATTGCTTTGGCTAAATTACCTTCATAGAATTATAGCTGAGGTTAAAGTTGGAGAGCCAGTTTGGTGTAATGGTTAAGGCATCAGTCTAGAAACCAGGAGGCCATGAATTCTAGCCCTGCATTAGGCACAAAGTCAGATGAGTGACCTTGGGCCACTCCCACGGCCCTAAGAAGAAAGCAATGAAAAACTATTCCTGAAAATCTTACCAAGAAAACTGTGGGGGTTTGTCCAGACCATCACCAGCAGTCTATAAATAAATAAAAAAATTAAGTCTACCAGATTGGTCCTGCAAAAAACAGAAAGCAAAACTAGCTAAAAGGGATTGATCCATGTTCATGGAATGCAAATGAAGATCCTTTTGATTCAAAGCAGATGCAGGTTGCAGAGTAACAGGAGATGATGAACCAAGAAGTAGACTATAAAGAATGTATGGAATGTTACAGTAAAAAGGACTGTGATATAACAGGGGCTCTAGGAGTACTGATGATGCCGGTATATTACACCTGCTGAAAGAGAACTTCCTAAAGGTCTGGCCCTTGCAGGTAATCCTAGAATCTTTCTCTCTAAACCAGGTGGCACCAAGGCTCGGCTAAGAGATAGATGATTTTAGAACAGTAGGGGTTCACATTTTTGGCACCGAGTGCTGAAACGTGCAAGCATGCACTGGAAACCAGAACAGCTCCCCGGTGCATGCATGCACACTGACCACCTGGTCTTCCGGTTTCTAACAGGCACGCGCGCACGAAGACCAGCTGGCTGGTGTACGCATGTGCGCTGGGAAGCTGCTCGCTCTTCCAGTTTCCGGCACTCCCGCACACGTGAAGACCAGCTGGCCGGCGCGCATGCGCACGCTGGAACTCGGCAGAGCAACAGGCCATGGCTAGTGTGCCCAGAGAGATGGCTCTGCGTGTCACTTCCGGCACGTGTGCCATAGGTTCACCATCATGGTTTTAGAATGTACAGTATATGGCTGTGAAGTGAATGGTTACTTCCCAATAAAGGAGTATATTTGTAGTTCAGGGTTGAAATGAGCAGTTGTTGGTGCTCTCTGAACTTGGTTGTTTTCTTTCAGACATTTCATTAGCCAAACTAGGTAACATCATCAGTGCTAGTAGTTTGGGTAATAAAACATCTGCAAGAGAACAGCCACGCTCAGAAAGAACCAAGGACCTCATAGTTGCTTCCAGTAGGACGAATAAGACTGAAAAAGTTAAAGCATCCGGCAGGATAACCCAAATTACCTGGGACAGAACATCTGGGGAAGGGGTGGGGACACATAAGCACACACTCAGTACTGAGCATAGAAAGCTGGACCATGAAAAATTAAAGCACATCTGTTTGTAAAAACTAAGTTAATGATAGGCTTTATCCTCCCACTCCTACATCTCCATTACAGGAGAAACCTCCTGGCTCTCTTTAGGAAGAGTGAGAGAAGGTTTTACAATGCTGAGAAAAGGCAGACAGGAAAGGAAAACAGGGCTCACAGCTGCTGAAGGCTTTCCCTTTTTCTCCTTCCGTAGCTGCCGGCTGGCAAATTTTGGCACAGATTACAAAATAAACAGCAGTTGTGCTTCAAGGAACATACATAAGTAATTGCACAAAAGCTAGCGTTTCCATTTCGGCGACTTGTTGAACAGTCTGCTTTGTGTGTGAGCAGCTTGCTGACAGAATAGTCTAAGCACTCAGGGGGTGAGTGTGTGTTCCTGTGAGCAGGCACATTCCACATACAGAGGCTCCGATCAAGCTAGATCCATTTTACTTTTGAAAGCTTTCTTAATGCAGTTTTCATTCAATCCTTCTCCCTGGTATCTCTCATTAAAGCTTTTAAAGGTATTCTTTCCCTCAGCACAGAATAAGTACAATATGCATTGTTGCTTTATGCCATGTTTTCCTTTTGGAACAAAAAGGAAATCACATTTCTAACTTTACAAATTCTTCCAAAAAGGATTTACTTACCATCCCACTTTTTGGTATGAAAAAGAGAGCAGAAATAACATATAGCACAGGTAATCCTTGATTTACTACCACAATTGAGCTCAAAATTTATGTTGCTAAGTGGGACAATTGTTCAGTGAGTTTTGCCTATTTTATGACCTTTCTTACCACAATCACTGTGTTTGTTAAAATCATGCAGTTGTTAAGAAAATGTCTTCCTCCATTGACTTGGTTGTCAGAAGATTGCAAAAGGCGATCACATGACTCCAGACACTGCAATCATCATAAATATGAGCCAATTGCCAAATGTCTAAATTTTGATCACATGACCACAGGGATGCTGCAATGGTCATAAGTCTGAAAAACAATCGTTAAGTCATTTTTTTTCAGTGCCATTGTATTTGCCACCAAACAAATGGTTGTAAATCAAGGACTACTTGTATTATCATTATAATATGAATAATATTCGGCTTTCAGGCAGTACATTAATGCATCCAAGATTCATTATTCTTGTTTATTGTTTAGAATTGTGCTACCATTGCCCAGTTCAGGTTCCATTCGTTCTCCTGATTTTAAAAGGAATTTGCTACTTTAGGAAGTAAGGCAACACAATGTAGGACTCCTCTTTGTGTATTGCAGACACAATGGCAATAAATAGAGAGCAGGAAGGACTTTCATCCCTATAACCACCAGATTTCCTAATCTCGGTTGATTCATTAGATGTAGATGTTTGCAAAGAGAAGTGATTAGGACTGAACTCAAATAGCCTTTCTAAATTCACATCCAGATTTAGAGTGGAAATTGGGTGAATGAGTTCTATCAATTTCTCAGGAAAAAGAGCTATTTTTCAGCAGTTCCACAAAAGCAAGAGTCTGCTCAAAAGTGACAGAAACCCTACTTCTGAAAAGCCCAACAGGAGATATACCAGGTGCCTTCTAGTGGGTTTTACCAGAAAAGCTGCAGATCACCAAAGAGAAGATTGTATGGTGAAAGACTAGACCCGGGAGCTCCAAACTTGGTGACTTTTTAAGACTTATGGACTTCAACTCCCAGAATTCCCCAGTCAGCACAGACTACAAGTCTTAAAAGTCGCCATGTTTGGAGATCCCTGAATTAGAGAATCATACATAGACCTGTCCTATACAGTGAAAAGTGAAAGTTTCACTGAAATTTTCTTCTCTGATACAATTTCTTGAGTCATTTTTTTTCATTATAGGAAATAAAAAAGCAGGAGAATTTTCCTGCCCAGTACAGTTTCAGGTCCTCCAATTACCTGTAGAAATCTATGAGAAAAACTTTAGTGCAAACATCTAGACCTATCTTAAAGATGACAGAAGTATGAGACACTCTAGGTCAGGGGAATGAAACTTACATCGTCATGGCGGCGTCACATGACGTATCAGGACTTTCCCCCCCTTCACTAAACAATGACGCACCCGACCCTTGGGCCCTGTGGGCCGGGAGTTTGACAGCCCTGGTCTAAGCAATGCCATAAATGTGAGCTTACTATTTTTTAAGGTGACCAACTTTTTTACAATGAGAAGGAGGACAAAAATTGAAGAAAAAAAAAAAAAAGCCACTTGCGTGCGATGCACTCTTGCATGCGGCGCACTCTCTCAAAACAATTCTCCTGTGTGGAGCGCATGCGTCTCATAATCGCATCTCACCGCCCTGTACCGAACCTTGAGGAATCATCATGTCAAATACAAATACGTCACATCACACACAATGGATCGGATCAGTATCGATCAAATCTGGAGATTTACAGATTAGTTGTCAAATATCAAAAAGGAGGACACATAGGAGGACACTTTTCAAGAGAGGACAGAACTTACAAAAGAAGGACTGTCCTCCCTAAAGGCGGACGGTTGTTCACCTTATATTTTTGGTCTCCCAAGCTATTCTTACTAACAATGCATGAAAGATGAATTTAATAAAGCTGAGATTCCCAACACCCAGGCCGTAGCCCAGTACCGAGCTGCAGCCCGTTTGGAACTGAGGCCACGCAAGCTGCAAGCAAGCACATGAGGCTTATTTGACTGGATCAATCGATCCTTTCTTGTCATTCTCACATTACATGAATCCCCTTTAAATGCAATTAAGGATGTTGTAGGAACCTGGCCAATGATAAATACCTACAAAAATCCCTGATAAATGAAAACTGGAACTAAGAAGTTCATTAAAACAAATTATTTTAGTTGTGATGAATGCTAGATGAGCTTTAAAACCAAAGAGCTCCTAATGAAAAAGTCATCCAGTGGCAATTTCACTGCTGAAACTGATTTCGGCACATCTCTCAGATTTGCCCAGGCCACAGGTTTAAACAATCTATGTTTTGTTTGATTTAATTAGAAAATGGAAAGTACTGCTAACTTAATTAAATAGCCTCTAAAGAATTACTGGTATTGGGATATTACAGCATTGATTTAGCCAATTAAAATAAGGCAGTGAAATGAATTTGTTTAATTGGTCAACAATCCTCTTTAATAGCTATAGTTGCTCTTCGGAGGAGGCAGTAGGCCATCCAAGTTTACAGATGGGGTCCAATGTGCTAGAATGTGGGGGGGGGGGACACGGCTTGGTGGGTGCTACAATGCATTAACAATTAATATGAAGGCCCAGAATAGTAAATGAGACAAAATAAAACCTGCCATTAAAAACACCAATGTGGAACTAATCACATTACCTGCTCTGCTAATGTAACAAAATACATCTACATTATCTCCAAAAGTAATGAAAAGGTAGACTCTTCCTGTACAAACAACCATTATTCTGGGAAAGAAACAAAAAAGACCAGTAAAACACTATCTTATGACTTCCATAATAAACTAATAAACATCTGAAACTACATTGCTTAAATAATGCTGCTTCAGGTACCGAAACTGCAAAGAGGACACCTCCATTATTAATTTATATTCTGGAAACATTAATAAAGTTGAAGAATATTTTCCAAGAAATTGATTATTGAAACTAACTGCCTGTCCTCATTAAAACCTTCAATCTCAGCCAGCTGTCAAACTGTTGAAAGCTGATGCAGCCTTTAGGGGCACCATAGCAACAAGACCCATTACCTAGGCGATAGCGCTCTTATTCTAGCAACCCTTGAGTGACCTAATTCTAGCCCTCCTCATTAAAAATTTTGCATATTAGTTTGCACATAAGCTTACTCCAAGCGGACATATTAGTTTTTGTTGTGATTAGAGAGGTAATCTAATCCCAAAACCCTACAATGAGGAACAAATATTTTTTCAAAAAGTGGTTTGTCAGGTCAACTTTAGATCATGTTTGCTATCTATCTTGTTACTATGTACATGTCTGATGAGCAGCCTCATCAATTTTTTGATCATGTTTGCTATCTATCTTGTTACTATGTACATGTCTGATGAGCAGTCAACAATTTAAAGTTCCTTAAAAACAAACTTCCTATTGGGCCTCTCCAGATTTCTTAGCAAATTTCTGTCATCTTCTAGTTTCCTCCCAAGTCGGCAGGTCATGAAAATTAAATCAACTTGATTATACCAGATACTCTCAAATAAACATAAATCATCCTTTACAACAGTGATCCCCAACCTTTTTACGCCGCGGCCCGGTATCCCCAACCTTTTTATGGTGCGGCCCGGTACCGACATCAGCTGGGCGCCGCCATCTTGTTTTGATGAAAATGGCTTTCTACCCGGAAAAGCTCACCGAAGCACTTTTTCATTAAAACAAGATGGCGGCGCCTACCAAGCCAGCGGCCCGGTAGGACTTGTTCCACGGACCGGTGCCGGTCCGCGGACCGTGGTTGGGGACCCTGCTTTACAAGATGTAACCAAGTTTACGGATTGAACTAAGCTACTGATGACTTCACTGTAGTTGCTGAATAAGCCACAAGGACCTGGGTATACACTACACTAAGTCAAAATCAAATAATGTATTATTTATTGGGATGCGAGACTCTTTTTTAGCATCATCTCTGAATGTGGTTAGCAAATTTGTCTCACCTGGTATCTGTTGGGACTGCTATTTTTAGAATTACCAGTGTGCATGTATTCTGGAATTCAGTCCAGAATACATTCAAATCAGGCAATTGGTTTATCTAGTTTGATATTTAAGCCTTATATGTTATTCCTATGGATAGAAACCCAGATGGGGAAGATAAAGGAGTAAATCATACCTACCAAGAGTAATATGTATTGTGACACCCAGAAAAATACGGCATATTTCACTTAATCCTCCAAGGAAAGATTGAAGGCAAACGAGGTTCAGGCAGAAAAAGAACATCATGGCTTCAACATCTAAGGGACTGCTTTGGACAAAACTCAGCAGCACTTTTTCATGCAGCTGTTGATAAAAATAGGCTCGCCAACATGATCGCCAATGTCCGATGACGGATATGGCACAAGAAGAAGAGAAGAGTAACAAAACATGTATTTACATGCTTCAAGGAACAAACTTGCAAAAATAGAAAAAAATAATATGGCAAATATAGTCTAACAATATAATTCCTCACCCACAAAACAACAAACAAAACCATGATGACACTGACTACAGTATCGGTAGCTATGAAGTATCCTGAAAGTCAGTATGGCCCCTAGATGACATAGGACTGAAACTGCAGAGATGCGAGACGACCAAAATTTTCCCAGAACTGCAGGCAAGACTGAGAGGTTGGAAAACCTCATGAGAGCAAGAGGCAAACTATTTCCATACTGCTCCCAAGAAAACATCAGGGATGCATTCATGTACCGCTCATTCAGCAACCATTTGAAGTTATGATGGTGCTGGAAAAGGAGATTTATGACTGGTCCCGAAGCTGCCAGCTGTCACAGCATCCCTATTGTCATATAATCGCAATTGGGGTGCTTGGCAACTGATACACACAACGGCCACAGTGTCCCACAATTTCATAATCGCCCTTTGCTACCTTTACAGTTGGTTCCCAATAAGCAAAGTCAACGGAGAAGGCAGAGGAAGTCACCAGTTGCAGTCATGTGATGTCACCCTTAATCACCACTGGTGATTCATGTAGTGGCAATGTGGAAGACCACTGTACTTAAGAGGAATTTAGTGACATATTCTTATTTCTCCTTCACAGTAAGAAAAGTCTAGAGTCAATGAGTTTAGAACTAACCTGCTTGTGTTTTGTTTTTTTTAACTTTTCTTTGGTGAATAAAGGAGAACAGGAGGGAACTTCCCATTGCTTTAAACCTGGAAAAGTCTGACTTTCTCTTCCATCCCAGAATCATGTACCATCCAGTCAATGTCAAGTCTTGTCTCATGACCGCAGAAAAAGGACCATAAATTCTTGGTGCCAGGTTTTAAGAAAAACTTTAGTATTGACCTTTAAGCTGGGAACTTCTTCACAAAACCTAGCACCGAGTACGGGCAGCTTTCAAGTATCTCTAGTATCATTTTAAAGAAACTCCTGACAGCTTGTAGGAGATTT
Source organism: Notechis scutatus (assembly GCF_049901735.1). Classification (NCBI taxonomy): domain Eukaryota; kingdom Metazoa; phylum Chordata; class Lepidosauria; order Squamata; family Elapidae; genus Notechis; species Notechis scutatus. Next base: position 64,890,764 of record NC_142011.1, on the reverse strand, counting down.
GGGTATCATCTTGCTTGGTATGTATGCTTTTTATGTTAATAATAAAGCTTAAACTCCCTTTATTCACTGGTGTGCTTATTGTCTCTGGATCCAAAAGAACCAATTGCCTGGGCTCCTGATCATTGCCCTGACACTTGGCAAAACAATTTACCAACAACCGGAGCCAGAATTGGTCACAGGATGTTTTACTTTACAACATTTTATATTCACATGCTAGTTTCCGGTTCAAATTGCATTTGGTAAGTGAGGACTACCTATAATCACCAGGAGCTGGTCTGAATTTAAGAAAGTCTTCACCTTGATCATTACTCTGGAAAAAAAGAGTGGCTGCCAGACTGGGCCAAACAAGAAATGAACAAAAATATCCTATAACTCTATTCATCCAGGTTCTTCATCTCAAGTGGCAGTCATTTTCAGACTCTTTAGGAAACTCATTAGCAGCATGGGCAATCTAAAACATTCCAGATGGCAGAGCAGACATGAATTCATTTCCCACTCTCTAAAATATATGGATCCCCTACTCCAGAGAGGAGTCTGGCAATCTGTTTTGGAGAACGAATTCCATCAGTCATAGCTACTACAACAAATGGTAAAGACTGCAAGAGCTATTGTCCCCAAAAGCTAGAAGGGACTGGTTTGGCTACCTTAATTCTATATACAAGAAGGACCATCATTGTCTTTCCACATTGCCACTTGTTCTGGAGTGACATCTTGTCAAAGTTATGTCTAAAACATTAAAATGGCAATTATATTGGAGTAAAGTATCTTCCTCCCCCTCCTCTCACCACCACCACCCAAATCAATGGATGGGGAAAGTTATAAAGGCTGACATAAGAGACCAAAGCTTTCACAAATTGCCATACATATTTTGTCCTATTTTAACAGTGTGTATTTAATCAAGTTATCTTGAAGGTCGTATCTCCTTCAGATATATATTACTTTAGGTTATTAAGCAACCTTTCCGTATGGCCCCCTAAACACTTCTGGTTATAAAGTGCTTCCCCAAATAGCTATAAAAGATCAAGCCACTGTGGGATGCAGCAGGAGCAAGGCTGGATCTGTTCTGGGTGCGGGGTCCTAGACCTCCAATCTCTTTTGCTTGAGATCACTGAATGTTGCATCCAATCTTTTGGAAAAGAAGAATGCAGCAATCTCAAAAAAAAGAAAAGAGAGATACTGCAGAAAAGTTCAGTTCACCAGCATTTGCACTTTAAATGGAAAGTACCTGTAAAGTAAGTAGGTCAAGTCCTGGGACAAGAATTTTGGTCATTGACCGTACATAGCAAGCTAGCCCACATAAACAGTCTGATGGCACTTTAACCCTACATTGATTGGGACACAAACTCAGATAAGCATGATCCTACCAGGAAATTCCAGATCTGTCTTGCCGAGAAATTTATTTTTCAGAGGATGGAGGAATCAATAGGAAAGACATAACTGAGGAAGTAGAAGTAGCAAGCACACTGAGTAAAAGTGATTTGTAACACTGAAGTTTTGGATTTTACACCAACACTGTAGTTAGTCAAACACCCACCTTTAGACTTCAAAAATGTGGGTTTTAATGAAATCAGAGCAATGCTAAATAAGATCCAGGAGAGGAATCCTAGCAGAACTTCAGATGAAGAGAAAAATGGAGGACAGCAAAAGAAACCAAAGTGGCAGAAAGATGTGAGAATAAGAAAAGGATGCAAACAGGAGATAGATAGGTAAGAGAGGTTGCAGAAGGCTGTTGGAGAGATGACTCCAGATTATAGGCCAATTGACCTGAATCATCTCTTCAGACTGGTCCAGTGCTATGATTTCCATCACCCTTTCTGACAGAACAAAAATAAAAAATGGAGAGGATTAAAATAGCTCAAGCAACACTATTTGCCACCACCTGGGAGACTTTTGCTTTTCTAACCTGTATCTTAACCTAGATTCTTCTATGCTTCTTCTAATATATTCCCAATTTATACTTACGGGGAATATTTAAAAACAGAAAAATGAGCAGCAATTCTGATATTCTCAGAGGGGATTATTGGTGTATAATTAAGCAATATCCATAGTAACAAGTAAATCTGCATTAACCTGACCTACTTAAAAAAAATTCCATCAGCTTTTGGGACAATGACATACAAACTGACTGAGTCTCCCCAATTCTGCATAAGAAGGGCAGAGTGTGGAAATATTAGCTTCGTACTTACATTTACAGAGATAAAATTTATTTATTTATTTATTTATTTATTTATTTGATTTGCCAATTGTTTACAAGATAATAAGTATAAATGTATACATAGTTGTGAATACATGAAATGGGTACATATAAGAAAAATAAAAGAATAAGAGAAACAATAGGACAGGGACGGTAGGCACGTTGGTGCGCTTATGCACGCCCCTACAGGCCTCTTAGGAAAGGGGTGAGGTCAATAGTAGACAGTCTAAGGTTAAAGTTTTTGGGGTTTGGGGAAGAAACTACAGAGTCGGGTAGAGTATTCCAGACATTGACCACTCTATTGCTGAAGTCGTATTTCCTGCAATCAAGTTTGGTGCGGTTTACTTTGAGTTTGTATCTATTGTGTGCTCTTGTGTTGTTATGGTTGAAGCTGAAGTATTCATTGACAGGTAGGACATTGCAATGTATGATTTTATATACCATGCTTAAGTCAGACCGAAGACGTCGTAATTCAAGGTTTTCTAGTTCTAGAATTTCAAGTCTGGTGGCATAAGGTATTCTACAACGAGTAGAGGAGTGGAGAACTCTTCTTGTGAAATATTTCTGGACTTTCTCAATTGTGCTAATATCAGATACGTAGTGTGGGTTCCAGACTGATGAACTGTATTCGAGTATTGGTCTAGCAAATGTTTTGTATGCTCTGGTTAGTAGTATGTTGACCTATGATGAAAGGAAATCCCACAGAGAGGTATAGAAGCAAATGAACAAAGAAAGACTGTTAGATATATATCATTTTAGATGACCAGAAAAGATGCAATGTACAAATAAATATTGCAAACCCACAACCACCAGTTTGCACTTTTCTGCATTTGTTGCTTCAGAGGTAAGAGCACTGCACATTCAAAAGATTTTTAACTACTCTGCTAAAAATGTAATTACCAATAACATCCAATAAATCTACCAAAACCCACATCTTAGATACAGTACATATCTCCACTGCACTTCATCCTTTCTCTTCCTCTTCCCCACAGATCACAGTGCCCTTAATAACCTGGGAAACACACGGCAATAATGTCCTTGAGAAACTAAACATAAAAGTCATTCTGCTTAACAAAAAGGTTCAAAGTCCCAATTGTGTAAATGAGGAGCAGCATGATGCAGGGACAGGAGTTTCCTTGTATTAATGTTTAAAGAGTTTGGGCAATGACAGGACATGAGTTTATTGTCTGGCTGAAGTTTGAGGAACACGTTCACTTAAGCTCCTGCATTTCTTCAGGGGGAGGTACTGAAAGGTCTTAGTTGCTCAGAAACTAACTTTGCCAAATAGCTGCTCTCTCCTTGTGCTGTGATTCATTTTCCCACCGTACTGTGGCAGAGATAATTAAAACACCCTATTTTTGTAAACCCTATATTTCTATCCTAGTACCATTGGCCAAAGTCAAAGCAGGTCAAAGCAGTAACATCACGATCAGCATGCAGAATTAAAATGAAGGAGTTTTGTAGAAGTCCATATGCGTATTTGGAAAGAGTTTAACTTTTAGATGCACTGAATCTATTTCATGCTTTCTTTGTGTTTTATTCATAAAATCAGTGGGAAAGTGCACTTCTTTGTTGTGGTGTTTTTCCACCACAGACAGTCTTTGAAGGCAGCAAAAAAATAATAATAATTGGCCTGAGACTTGACGTCTGTCCCCCTCTGGTGTGTGTAAATGGCATCACAGCCTCCCCTTAAGCACCTACAAGATTCAGAAAAAACATTTTCCTGCATATTAATTAGGGCTTATTTTAAAACTAAGGTACATTCCATCTGCACAAATCCATAACAGAAAAGAATGCCGCAATGTATCTTATAAGTACTAGGAAGCTGCTAATGCAGTATACAAGATGGAGATTTCTGCTTACCCATTAAAAACGTTTTGCAAATTTGGTCTCAATTTTGTGAAAAAAGTTCAGCAACTCAGAGAACTAATAGTCTAACCTGGATGTCTCATATTTCCCCTGTATTAAAAAAAAATCCTATCAATGTAGTATATCAAGTTGGAGTTGGAATTAGTATTTAAGTCGTCCTTGGTTAACAACAGCAACTGGGACTTAAAATCTTATTGCTATGTAATGTGGTTGTTAAAACACAGCCTCACATACTTGAGTCGCTTAGCAATGGCAGTTCCAGCGCTTCTGGTTATCATCATTAAGCAAATCCCATGCTGCCATCGAGCACAATGTCACATGCTCACCATTTGGGACCTCCTGCCAACTTCCCTACGGACTTGGCTTGTGGCAAGTTGACAGTGAAGGTCACAAATGGCAATCACATGACTACAGGACACTGCAACATTGAGGGTCAAGCCCAAATCACAACACATAACTGTGGTGATGCTTTAACAGTCAGAACTATAAAGTTCAATCGTAAGTAGTACTTGTTCAGCACTACCTGTAGGTAGATATACAACAAATGAGAGAAGGAAAATAGAACGTACACAGCACTTACAAAACATCAAATTCTTCTTTAAATCAGAACTGGTCATGCTATTCCCAGCCACATTGAATGTACACTTTTTGCAAGAAATCCATTAATTTAACTTCTCTGAACAGAAACCATTCAAACTTTTCGGTTATTATTCACAACTGCACATCCGCATATCTTATGGCAAGTACCTAAACAATGTCAAGTACTATTCTTTGATGATTATCAAGGAATGAGAAGCAAATCATGGCTTTAAAAATCTGCTCTGCACACCTTGTCTCAGATCCACCCTATCAATCAGTTGCAAGTGAGGAAGGAGCCTGAAAAATGTGAGTGTGTGTGTGTGTGTGTGGTTGCATTTGTATATTTCTCTTGTGGGACAGTCAAAAGAATTGGAAACTTGCAGTACTCCATTCTGCCAAGTTTTCCGATTGCATCAAAGTTGGGGTTATGCCAAGAAACAAGAACAAAAACACCTTTCAAACTCAAGTTGGTTGGCATTTTAGGTTTACAGAAGCTGCTTCTAAAAAAGAACACGCCAAAAATAAATCTGTTTTATGTCCCGTCCAAAGGACCGCTCTTATCAGGAAAGAATTATTTAGCTCCACTAGGTAATATACATTCTTCTAGCATAGTAACCATGATAGTAAATTCATCAAAATCTAGCAGAGAACTGTGGCTTCATAGCCTCACTTTCTATTGCTCTCCCCCCTTCCCAGTTTCCCCCAGGCTCACCTTCAGCAGAGCAAACTGAATACTGTATATTGCAAAGAGGTTTTCTTACATAAGGGAGCTGCGCTTGCAGTGAAGGATCAAACCAAGCAATGGCTTTTGCCCAAGAAGGAACAGCAAGCCATCTGCTTCCAGTACTTTGGAAGTTTACTCAGCCTCCAATTCACTCTCTCTGGCTCCTCCCACCCCTGCACAGGCTCCTCTAGAGCTTTCCAACTTCGAAGTAGAACTACAACAAATCTGCCTTTCGGATCTCTAGGGAGCAATATACACACGGACTTCCCTTCCCGTTTTGAAAGAAAAAAAAAGAAGTTCATTAAAGCTTTTTCTTAAGGTGGAACTTCCTATAAACTTCTCCCTAGAAATTTGACAAAACCCCTTTTTACTGGAACTTGTTTCCTTCTTACGAAAGAGACATCTCCTTGCAATTTTCAGATATTTTGACCATTATTGGTTAGTAAGAAGACCCCCGTTTATGTACTAGTTCCTCCTTTTAATCTATTTTTGTTAACTTTAATGTTTTAATTTGTAATGTTTTTAGTATTGTTATATTGTAGTTTTGTAAGCCACCTTAAGTCGCTCAACAATTGAGATAGGTGACAGATAAATTTAATAAGTAAACCAGGAATTCTGGTCTTTATATTGCACTTTTTAAACTCACAGGCAGAAAGTAAAACAGAAAACCTTGGTTTGGGAACTCCTGGGCATATTGTAGTTGCTGTTTTATTTTATTTTTTTTAATCTTTTTGGCCCTTAATTATGTCCCATCAAGTCATTGTGAACTCTTAAATATCCACATAGTTTCCATGATATGGCTCTTAGTAAATTTCCCAAATTTGGGATCAATCTTGTAAAGCCTGTACAGAGGAAGAGGAATTTGATTAGGGTTGGAGAAAGTAGAGACCATCTGCTTCCTTTTTTCCCACCTGGTATCCACGGAAGTGGATTAGAATAAAAAGCAGTGAAGGGGAAGATTTCTTTTCTTTTTGACTGGGGAGAATGGAAAACCCTAACCTGCATCTTGTTCCCGATAGACCGGTATAGCACCTGCAATCACGGGGGAGAAACCATAATTGTACATAGGGAAGTTCATTTGTTTGCACTTGGTCCTTTTGATCCAAATTGAAAGACAACTAAGGCATGCAGAATAAAAAGGCCCTGCAAATAGCCAGGGCTTGCTCCAAGCACATGCAATAAATGAGCAACAAAGGAGGGAGTAGAGGCCACAGCTATTGCACTTGCAGAATGATTGTGAGTTCATGACTGCCAAGCTACATGAACAAGGATTCACTTGTCCCCACTTTGTGGAGCCATTGTGCAGTGTATTTTCTACATTGATTGGCAGAGGCTCTCTAGGGTAGCCAACAGGCTGGAGAAGGGGGCGGGTAAAAGCTGTCAACCGATCAATGGGGTGCATAGTCGGCCCTTGCAAAAAAGAAAAAGGAAAAAAGGCAAAGAGAGAACTGGGTTCATTATGCAAGCGAGCAGACAGTCAACATTGTCTGCAAAGGAATATAGGTTACGATATGAGGAACTGGTTTCATGGACTTTAGTGATACTTGTGAATACAGAAGGAGGTGCTCGTAATTACATTTCAAGCCAGGTAACGCAAAGCAAGTACAAAGTAATCTGGCAATATCTAGCTGACTTTGGTTGATCTCAAACAAGCACAGCTAGGTTGGACATGATTAATACTTGATGGAAGACCACCGGAAATGTCAAGGTTTTAGGTTAAAGTACGAGATTGGGACATTGTTGGGAAGAAAGCAATGGAAAGTTTCCCCATGTTGTGAACAAGTTAACAAAATGGATGTTTAACTAAAGTCAAGCATTACTTTAAGATGATTGTACCTTTAATGACTGAATTGACTTGCCTCAAACCTTTCTAAACCAGCTTTTATTTTTAACTGAGCTCAAGTTAAAGTACAGTAGGTGAACTGTATCTCAGTAAGTATTTACTGCTGATCCCCACTTTGAAGAAACTAAAGGCTATTCTCCATGTCTTCCTAACCATGGCACTAACATGTTCCAATAACTAGGATTTTATTTTTTTTGCCAAGAGATCATGACACGCCTTTATGTTATGTCCAGTCAATGCCAAGACTGCTTGAAGTTATCCATAGCACTTGGTGTTTTAATATTTTCCTTCTTCTCCTAACACTTTTGGCTGTAGTTATAACCTGGTTTCGGTGATGATATGGTTGTTGAGGTCGTTTTCAGGGAATCCACTCAACTTCTATATTAAGATTTTGTGGCCCTGGACAAAATGCCAGACCATAGTCCTGGTCAAGTCTAATCCAGGACTCTTATGAAACACAGATTTAGTATTCTTTTGAAATAGCACTCATATTGTTTTTTAAACATTGGAGTTAGATCTACATTGCACAGAAGGTCGATTCAAACCATGAAGATAGCCAGGTTCTGACAGCAACATATTGTTAAGTCTGGCACTACTGAGCAGATTGTAAGTTTTCTACTGCTATTGCTGATAAAGGATTTGAAGCGGCTATACTATTTTAGTGCTACAACAGCCAAAATAGAGTAAGCACTATTGGCCATGAAGTCAAACTGGATTCCTTGATTACTCATGCCAGCACTTCCCTTGCATATTACTGTTACTTCTTGTTTCTGTTGAGTGATGCAATAGTATTTTCAATTTTGTGACTGTAATTATAATGAAAATGAAAAGTAAACTAAGTTACCCTCAATGCATCAAAAGTTGTCTTTTAATAGCCCAGCAAGGATATAGATATATTTTCCACTGCACAGAAATACAACACACAATTTGTCTAGCCCTATGGATAAGACAGTATTTCACAATAAGTCTTGCTGGTGAACAAGCCATCCTGCGAATATGCACTTCACTTCTGCTTTCTATTTTAAATACATTGTCACTAAGTTGCGTCCAGTGTCTGGATTTTTTATGGAAAATTTGCAGACTTCAAATTAAAAACAATAGCCCAGTGGAAGCTTTCGGCTACTCTTATGCATGAAAAATTGAATATCACTACATTAAGTACAAACACTTTTATTATTATTTCTTGGAAATTAGAATCAACATTAAATGCTTCTTAAAGTATGTTCAACTCTGGCAATGGACTCTGCATAGACATGGCCATTTCACCCTCTCCAAGCAATCTTGAAATGAAGACGAGATGTTTTTGTACCAAGTCACACTTTAGTTCAAGCCAGATGTAGATATTGGAGACAATAATTCCTGGATAACATTCTAAAGCCAACAGGCTCATTTGCCTTTGAAATCTGGGTACTTTTGAGGAATTTTATTACAGCATATTTCAGTTACAGAAAAGGTTAAAAGGGGATTGAATAAAGCAATCACATCTTTTTGTCATGATTCATGGGAGAGTAAGGCTTTGGCTTCTAAAGCTTTGTGTTTGTTATCCATATGCCTACATTTCTTTAGAGCTGTTCTTTCTTTTCTATACTTGGATGTTTGCTCTCAACCTTGGAGACTTCCTGCTGGGTGTTGCCTGACTGCATATATTTGGCATGAGTTTCAAGAGTGAGAGTAAATAGAGGGTTACATAACCAGGAATCTGGATCCAAAAGACAATTCTGACCAGATTAGAACAATCTGCAAAGAATTACATTAGTTCCTGTTCTTAACAAAAACTAAGTAAAAAAAATCAAATTTACAAAGATGAAAATATTAACCGATTGCAGTTCATTTTGTTGTACTTATGATGACAATATTTAAGGCACTTAGGTTCTTCATGAAGCTAAGAAAAGCTCAGAAAAATACATACTGTTGTATGATTTCAGTTGATCTAATAAGGTTATTGTGCTAAAATGCATTTAGGAACTTTTTTCCCATATAGTTAACTGGATTTTCTTTTCTTTTTTATAATTTAAAGCAAACTTCTTCAACCTGGATGACTTCTGGGTGTGGAGTTCGATTTCCAGTATTCTCTACCATGACTGAGAGCCACAGTTCTGAAATCTGAAAGTCCATACATCAACAGGTTTAGCAAACTGGAGCAGATTGATATAGAAGATAATGAATTGCATGATTTAACAATTCTGGGTAAGGAGGATTTTATATCACTGAAAGCTGGAATTTTATTTTCTAGAAATACATCACCTCTAATTAATAAATGACCTAATTTGGTTGCTGAATTTTTTATATCTTGTCATTTGTCAAAGTTCTCTCCAGCTTTGCTCCCATAAAAATTCCCATTTTCTTTCTGGCATAATTTTCTATCTCACCTATTACTGGTATTTCCAACCTAATTTCCAGCAGCAGTCATTGTTTCTGGAGAGTTTTTCCCCACTGGCCCCCTCCAGTGGAGTTTTTCCCCACTGGCTCATTTTCAAGCAAGCTCTTTCTTTAGCCAAATTCTTCCCCTCACATCAAATTTAATCCTATTTTCTTCTGTTTTCAGAGAACTGAAGGATGGACGGACTTCTGACTTACCATTGTGCAATTGCTGTCCAACATTCTGTTGGGTTGGAAGAAATAAAACAGAAACATTTAACCTCTTCCCTTCTCAGTATGAGATATCTTGCTCACACAAAAGGACCATCTAAGGCAGAGGCCTCCAAATTTAGCAACGTTAGGGTGCTGGCTGTGGAATTCTGGGAGTTGAAGTTCACAAGTCTTAAAATTGCTGAGTTTGGAGACCTACAAGATTGCAATGCTACTGGAACGGTTGTCAGGATGGCAGATGAAAAGGGTATCCAAGAGAAAATAGAGTAAGGAGAAACACTCCACCTTGGTACCTCCATTAATCCTCAATCAGAAGCATAGGGAAGGAAGAGCCATTTCTCATTTCCTGGGATTATGAGGTGCATTACACAAATCTACTCATCAACTTTTGGGCCAGGAGATAGGATAATAAAAAAAAAGTTAATTACATCACATTGCCTTTTCTGCTAGATTGGCTATCTCAGAGTACAGCTTGAAAGTGGGAAAGAGCTTTTGACAAGATGTAATGTAATCAAGGTGAGTTACAAGTGGCAGTTATCTTCCCAAGAATAGGTGTATATGCATAATAGAAAAAATTCTTGCAACATAGCGAACATGGTTTTTCTTTGCAGGAGAAGGTAGCAAGAGAGTGGGCGTTGGTTCTTACCTGATACGCCCCTTCTCGGCGAGCCGCGAGGAGCATCCAGAGACTGGGATGTGCTTCTGAGTCCTCTTCTTGCAGGCTGAGCTTTAGATGAGGAAACGCTCCGCCCCCTCACGTGGTATCGCGCAGCGTCTCCCAGTTTTTGCGATAACGAGAAGAGAGGTTATTAATTCTATCTAATCTACTATTGGCTCCTTGGCTGAAGCAAGATTCCCCACCAGACGGAGAAATTAGGGTGGGGCTGGATGCTCCGCGGCTCGCCGAGAAGGGGCGTATCAGGTAAGAACCAACGCCCATTCTCCCTCGAGCCGCTCGGAGCATCCAGAGACTGGGACATACCAAAGCTGGGCTGTCCCTACGGGTGGGACTCCGTCTGGCCCGAAGGCCCCTCCGGATCACTGATGACCCTCTGTAAGACCCGTCGGCCAAAAGAGGCCTCCGCTGAGGCGTACGTATCTATTTTATAATGTCTGATAAACGGGACGGAGAGGCCCAGGTGGCTGCCCGACAAATGTCAGCGATGGGGGCTTGCGTGGCCCAGGCCGCCGAGGTGGCTGCACTTCTGGTGGAATGGGCGGTTATTCCACCCGGAGCGGGCAGAGAATGGGAAAGGTAGCACCTCGCAATAGTAGCCCTGATCCAGCGACTGATGGTGGAAGGAGAAACCTTAAGCCCCAGTGACCTGGGTTGAAAGGATAGGAAGAGGGATTCCGACCTTCGCATGGGTTGAGTGCGCTTAATATATATACGCAAGGCCCTTCTAACATCTAGGGTGTGCCAGAGGACCTCCCTGCCCCTGGAGGGCCTAGGGCAAAAATTTGGTAGAACCAGTTCCTGTGACCTATGGAAGGGAGAGTTAACTTTGGGTAGGAATGTGGGGTCAGGACGAAGGACCACCCGATCAGCGTGGAATACACATAGATCGCTCCTAACTGACAAAGCTGCTATTTCCGAAACTCGACGAGCAGAAGTAATAGCTACTAGAAAAACTACCTTAAAGGTGAGAAACTGAAGGGATGAGTCTCTCAAGGGTTCGAACGGGAACGTGTGAGAGAAACGAGGACCTTGTTGAGGTCCCATGTGGGGAACCTGTGAACAGTGGGAGGGCACAGGTTGGTGGCGCCCTAAGGAAAGATCTAATTCGGGGGTGATGAGAAAGGGAACCGTAGTTATCACAGGAGACCACGGTTGAGAGGGCAGAAACTTGTCGTCTCAGGGTGTTAGGTGCGAGCCCTTTACGGAGGCCTTCCTGAAGAAAATCTAGGATCTGAGCCACTGAGGAGAGAGGGGATCAATCTGAGACCCGCTACACCACTTGCAGAACCCCTTCCAAGTGGCATCGTAAATTCGTGTAGTGGAAGGTCGCCTAGCGGCCAAAATAGTGTCGATGACTTGACTCGAGAGATTCTCACTAGTCAGACGGATCCGCTCAACCTCCAGACGGCTAACTGGAGCCATTGAGGCTCCGGATGCAGAAGGGGCCCCTGAGAGAGGGAGACCCTGTCCGGGGGATCCTCCATGGGGCGCTACCGATAAATTGCGGAGATCCGCAAACCACGGTCGCCTGGGCCAATAGGGAGCCACCAGGAGAAGGTCTGCCCTCTCCTGAAGAAGTTTCTGTATTACTCTGGGAACTAACGGGAGCGGAGGGAAGGCATATAGTAGCCCTGGGGGCCATGGGCAGCGCAGAGCATTGTGATTCTCCGACCGGTGAGATGGATACCGGGAGAAGAACCGTGGAAGCTGAGTGTTGGACGGGGAGGCGAAGAGATCCACCACCGGAAGGCGAATATTCTGGACGCTTCCTCGAACAGGGATGGATGGAGACGCCATTCTGCCTGGTCCACCGTGGCCCTGCTCAGCCAGTCCGCCTGAGTATTGTCTACTCCGGAGATGTGTTCGGCCTTTAGTGATAGGAGGTTGGATTCTGCCCAGCGGCAAGGCGCTCGGCTTCCCTCATTAGCTGGATGGACTGGGTGCCTCCTTGCCTGTTGATATGGGCCTTGGCCGTGGCGTTGTCCGTGAGAACGAGGGCGTGATGTTTGCGGATCTGAGGAAAACTGCGCAGGGCCAGATGGACAGCGTGAAGCTCTAGCCAATTGATGCTGCACCTTTGCTCGGACGGCGACCATCTGCCCTGAGCCGAGAGCGAGTCGAGATGAGCGCCCCAACCGGACAGGCTTGCGTCCGTAGTGACGGTGAGTCGTTGAGGTTCCGCGAAGAGATGGCCTCTGTTGATGGCGGGATTGGTCCACCATAGAAGAGACGTGAGGACCCTTGGAGGGACCCTGACTCTGGCCTTCGAGTTGCTTCTTCCGGATCGTTGGAATGGGAGCAGGAACCACTGGAGGGATCTGCTGTGTAGACGGGCCCAGGGAATAATAGAGATGCATGACACCATTTTGCCCAACAATTTAGAGAGGTCCAGTAAGGCCACCCTCCTTGAACGCCTGATCTGTTTGACCAGGGCCTGAATGCTAAGGAACCTCTCCTGGGAGAGGAAAACTCTTTGAGAAACCGAATCAATTATGGCGCCCAAGTGGTTGATTCGGGTGGAAGGGATAAGTTGGCTCTTTTGCCAATTGACTAGGAACCCGTGTGCCTGTAAGGTGGAGAGAGTGACCCTGGTATCCCTGACTGCCTGGGATTTGGACGGGGATAGAATAAGGATATCGTCCAAGTAGCAGTGGAGGCGGACAGGAACGCTCCTGAGATGAGCCGCCAGAGCCGCCAGGACCTTGGTGAAGATCCGGGGGCCGAGGCCAGTCAAAGGGAAGGGCCACGTATTGATAATGAAGGCTATTGTGACAGAACCTGAGGAATTTGAAATGGGAAGGCCTGATTGGAATATGGAGGTATGCCTCCGAAAGATCTATGGAAGATAACCAGTCTCCCGCCTGGTGCCTAAAAGAATTGATTGCAAAGTGTGCATTTTGAATCTACGCTGGATAAGGTGACGGTTGAGCCGTTTCAAGTCCAGGATGGCTCTCCAACCCCAGAGTGTTTGGGCACCACAAAGAGATGGGAGTAAAACCCCTTTCCTCTCTGATCCGGAGGGACAGGTTGAATGGCCTGGATGTCAAGAAGATGATGGATGGCTGCATCCATTAGTGCACGTTGGAGGGGTCCCTTGAGGAGGGGAGGGGAAGAAACAATCAGGGGAGCGGACCTGAACTCCAGGGCGAGGCCAAACCTGATTGTGTCCCTAACCCATGCATCGGAAGTGGATATGTCCCATTGGGCGGCGAAGTGGCTGAGGCGGCCGCCAACGGGGGAGGAAGAGGCTCTACCTTCTGCGGTAGGGCCTTCCTCCCGATCCCCGAAAGGGTCTCTTGTAGCCGCCACCGCGTCTGGATCTGTCGCCCGGTCCGTGCGGTCCTGGGATCGGAAGGAAGGGGTCTAGGATATCTGGGCGGGAAGGGGGTTGGTAGAAGGGGCGTGGAAAGCTCCTCCGAAAGGGCTGAGAGCCCCTGGCCTCCGACCTTCCGAAAAAGGGAGGGCAAATACTTTCTCTTACTGCGGCCCTCGACCAGCAGTGGTTCCAAAGCTGGGCCAAACAGTTTATCTCCCGTAATGGGGGCAGTGGCCAGCTTGACCTTATTCTTTACGTCCGCCTGCCAGTGTTTGAGCCATAGCATGCGTCTAGCCGTGACATGCGACGTGATGGCCCTGGAAGAAAATTTTACCGACTGGTAAGTGGCGTCAGCCGAGAACTCGGCTGCAGCCACTAACTTCGCTATATCCTGGTGAGCTCTGAGATTGGAAGCAGGGATGTGGTCCTTGAGCTGACGTAGCCAGCGGATAGAGGACCTCGTGAAAAATGAGGCGGCCGTAGCTGACTTAATGGCCCAGGCGTCAGATAGGTGAGCCCTGCGTAGCGCCTGCTCCGCCCGCCTGTCCTCAGGTTTCAAGGCCTCTAGGGCCTCACTAGGGAGTAGAGGAGGAGGCTAGACCCACAATGGGGTCATCGACCTCCGGGATATTCAGGAGGTTAGACAGAGCCGAATCGAGATTAAAGAATCTCTTGTCTTGGCTAGAGGGAGTGGGAGGGGTCCCTGAGGAGGTAAGTTGCTTCGCTACCAGATCAACGAAGATGGGAGGGGAAGGGATGACCTCAGCTTCCACCACTGGTTGGGTGAAAATGGAGTCTTCCGGGCCCTCTGGGACAGGGGGTTTCTGCAGCGGGCTGGGAAAGAAGGCCAGAGACATTCTTGGCCTTAAGGAGGAGGGACTTGAACATATGCGGTTTAAACAGCCCCCAAAGGAGGGTTGGTCGGGAGAAGGGTCCTCGTCCTCCGACATCTCCCCTTCCATGATGTCAGCCTCTAAGAGGGGTTCACTGTAGCGGGAGGATCCCATCCGGGAATCCTCTTCCTCTTCCCTGAAATCCCCAAAGTCCCCTTCCTCCTCCACCTGGGCCCCAATCGGAGGAGGGCTGTCCCTCTGAGAGAGTACCTGATCAACTGGGGGACCGGTTGTGGAAGGGATCTGATAGATATCGAGTCGTGCTCGGAGGCTCGTGGAGAGAAGCCTGATCTTGTCATGTGTTGTAGTCCCTCTGCTATGCCCTGGCGGATGGCTGATTCCATCCAAGCCCTGATGTGAGGTGGAACCTCGGAGGTAGAGGGTTCATCGTGGCGCAGACCAGCGGCTGTGGGAGTAAAGGTGGCTTCGGGGTCCGTCTGGTCGGAGGTCCGGGGTCGGAAGACCCTGAAGCGAACTGCGCCTAGGTAGGGAAGAGGGGTCTGAGGAGAGAGATTGAGCAGAGGTAGAAGGGTTTGGAGGAGGAGGTATTGACGGCTCGAGCGGGACTCCCTTGAACGCCGGTCAAACTCTTTTTCCAACGCTTTGTGGCGCCTTAAGGCGTCACGTTGGGCGGCCTTGGAAGGTTCCTTGTCCTGTCTAGAGCCCTTAGGTTCCTTGTCCTGCCTGCGCAAGTAGTGGGACTTTGCCTTAGCCTTCAAAGAAGGACGTTTAGAGGGATTGTCGTCTGCCATGTTAGATACAATTACTAGCAAAGGCGGTTGGCTCGCCCAGATCAGGCCTGGATGAGGCCGGGTGAAGGTGAAGCTGGCCCTCTCCCCTTTTGGAATTTGTTGTGTACAGAGATAACAGTAAGGTATCTAAGAAATATAGTATGTACAGAAAAATAGATACTCTAATTATAATTCTTCCTTATCCTTCTGATTGATTTTTATCTTTATTATGCTTTTGTACCAAAAGTATATACAGGTTATCCGTATATATTTATATATGTACGAAAAAATATTATTGTACAAGACAAAAGTTATTATTATTATAATTATATTTATTTATTTT
The DNA here is from genome assembly GCF_049901735.1 of Notechis scutatus. Taxonomy (NCBI): domain Eukaryota; kingdom Metazoa; phylum Chordata; class Lepidosauria; order Squamata; family Elapidae; genus Notechis; species Notechis scutatus. Next base: position 64,875,004 of record NC_142011.1, on the reverse strand, counting down.
TTTTTTTTTTTTTTAATATATTCCTTCTGTATATGTATTAAGTATATATATATATAGATAGATTTTTTTTTTTTTTTTTTTTTTAAACAGTAACCGTAACAGTGAGAACTTCGTATATCTCAGTACAGGCCAATTAGTCAAATAAACACCTGAGGCCTATGGTAGAAGAAGAGCCTCTGGCAGCAGGCCTCAGACAAGAAAAATAAAACCGGAGGGGGCTGCAACCGCGCCGAAAAACGGGCTGCGGAGGCCAACAAGTAATACAAGGGCCAGCCAGGTGGAAGAAATGGGCAGCTAAGCTTTGACCCAAGGCCTGGGGCTCCAATTCGCCGCAGCTAAAGAAATTCAAAATGGCGCCCGACCACGATGCGGAGCCAAAATGGCGGCCGCAAGCTGAACCGTCGGGACGCCTTCGGGACGGAAGGGAGGGCTTCGCTGGTCAGCACAGCGCCTAGGGCCCTAGGGGCGATGACCCTCCCGATCGGTGTTTAAGGTGGGGGGAATCCAGCAGTAAAAAAACGCGTGCCACGAGGCAACGCGGAGGCAGCGACGATCAGATAAGGGTGGGGGGTCGCGCTATCGCGCTGCGAGCCCGCAGCCTTGCCCCAAGGACGGGAACAATTTTCCCTTAAGTCCAGACCCTTTGCGCAGGAGGAGGAAGGAAAAGCAAACCTTATCAAGACGAGAGGGTTGTAATAGTAAAGAAATGTGCGATCAGCCAAGGAGCTCTCTGAAACACAGCCTGACTCTTCGAGGCTGAGCAAAAGACTGGGGAGACGCTGCGCGATACCACGTGAGGGGCGGAGCGTTTCCTCATCTAAAGCTCAGCCTGCAAGAAGAGGACTCAGAAGCACATCCCAGTCTCTGGATGCTCCGAGCGGCTCGAGGGAGAAGCGAACAAGCTGAGAGGACATCATGGGAAAGAAGGGAAATCCAAGAAAATTCCTCTATCCAAGAAAAAAGGAAAATTAAAAGTGGAATTCATAATCATAGATAATCCTTTGAAAAACTGGCTGAAATGATTTGCTCTTATTGGCTTAATACCAAAACCTAGCTACAGTATGGTAGTTTATAAAATCTTGCTTTACGGCTTAGCATTGTATATGAACTCATTTCTTATTAACAAACCATATATACAGAAAGCATGGGTGGGTTTTTTTAATGTGAAGAAATTTATATAAATTTACATTCATATAAATTAACTACTATTATCTACCAAGCTATCTTTATATGACGATAGCTTGGTAGATAATAGTGAGATAGAATCTGCTACTGGCACCAAAGTAGTCATGAAGTCAAATTTATAAATCTAAGTAGGATTTGAAAGCCAAAATATCCACGCTTGTTTTCCCTGAAGTGCCTTATCTTCCATGTATTAGGGGGCATTTTGTGCTAGGTACTAAAAACATGTTGGAACAATTTACATATAAATACATGGGTGTGCTTCATTTGAAATGATCTTGAAATGGAGCATAAAATCAGATTATACAAATGGTCATTGTCAATTCTCCTTACATGGATGGCATTAGTGCATGTTTTGATCACAACAAAGAGACAAAAACCTCTAGATCCTGAAATAAGAGACAAGCAGATTTTAGGCTCAGAAGATTCATGTTGCTTTTTTATCTGAACCCTGAGATCCATTATTCAGAGCTTTGAGAAAAAGATACATACTAAGCAATAATGAATTCTGAATCCAGAGATTTCATTTTCAAACAAACCTAAACGGAACTGGTAGCCCTTCTTTCAAAAATCCACTCCTGGTTTCCCCAAACTTTCCTCAGATTAACAATAAAGGATGCAGGTAGAATTTTGAGAAATAAATCACTAACATTACTAATATCAACAATACAGTATTATATAAATAAGCAGAATATAGATAATAAGATAATTAAATGAGTACTAAAGAAATGAGGAAATTGGTATGGCCATGCATGTGTATTCTTTGCTTGTGCCTACACTGACATACTTCATATACATAAGTATATACTTCATATACTTATGCTGAAATGATAAAATAATTAGCCTCCGAAATTGAAACTAATGATAGACTAAAATGAACAGATCATAGGACTAGATGGTATTTGTCCAAAAGAAGTTCTAAAGGAACTTAAATGTAAAATTGCTAACAAAATAATTGTGTAAGATATTCCTAAAATTGCCTCTCCATTATTTAATTAAATGATAACCAATGTAATATCAGTTTTGAAATAACTATTTATAAAATTAGAAGCTAGTTAATGACACCTTAAGAAGAATGAGCCTTATTAAAGAGAAATGTTCAACACTAAAGATACCTCAGCATTCATTGATTTGGAATGAAGGGACAGATGATTTTATGAAATCAATAACAGGGTAAAGAACAGAAAGCAGAGAATAGGAATAAATTATTATAAATCTATAGTTCTCTTAATAAAACTATCCAGTACATTCAATTCAGATTTGAATATTATCAGCTCTCACTCCATAAAAAATAGGTTGAGGAGGCAGAGAAAGATGTTTTATAAAATAGTCTCCTCCCCTTCTGAGATCAAACTGATGGCTACCCAGGTTTATTTTTAAATTCAGCCAAAATGGAGTTACATATTCCAAATGGCCTCAAACTGAGGTGACCCTCTGTTGATTGATCTATCTATCTGATGATGGAAAAACAGTGGAAATTTACTCTTTGTTTTTATCAATATTGTCTTATATTTTAAGGTCCTAAATTTCAAGGAGTGCTTGGATTCTGGTGATATAAAAATACAGTAGGTATAATAAGTAAACTTATAGGTGCCTTGAGAAGTCAGTGGTGGGACCCCAAGGGATTTCTGAAAAGCATGCAGCGTAAAAGTCAATCCTCCCTCCTTTTTGAAGCATTAAAGTAACCATGCTCTTTGGAGGACTCACACAGCTGCTTTGAAGAGAATGGCTGATCATCTGCAATGCTTATGTATCCCCAGATAACACTAGTGAAGTAAAACAACTTTGCGGTCATGCTGACACCCAAAAACAGCGATGGCATATGAAGGAGAAAAAGTGCTTCATTTACCGCCATACATAGCTAGTCCTCAACTTATGACACTTGAGCCCAAATTTTCTGTTGCCTAAGTGAGACATCTGTTCAGGGAGTTTTGCCCCATTTTACAATTTTTATTACTACATTTGTTAAGTGAATCATTCAGTGGTGGGATTCAATTTTTTTTACTATCAGTTCTGTGGGCGCGGCTTGATGGACGTGGCAGGGGGAGGATACTATAAAATCTCCAGTCAGAGGTGGTATATGCCAGTTCTCCGAACTACTCAAAATTTCCGCTACCGGTTCTCCAGAACTGGTCAGAGCCTGTTGAATATACCACCTCTGGAATCATTGCAGTTGTTACGTTAGTAACACGGTTGTTAAATGAATTTGACTTCCCCACTGACTTTGCTTGTCAGAAAGGTCACAAAAATGGATCACGTGACCCAGGGACACTGCAACCGTCATAAATGTGAGTCAGTTGTCAAGCATCTGAATGTAAATCACATGACTATGGGGATGCTGCAACGGTCATAAATATGAAGAACAGTCATAAGTCACTTTTAACTTCAAACGTTGTAACTTCAAACAGTCTCTAAACGAACTGTTGTAAGTTGAGGATTACCTTTAATTTCCAAACATTTCTTTCAAATATTAAAAATACCGTAGATAGGTTGTAAACTTCAAACCGTTAAGCATAAGTGTTCGTTTCCTGAAAAATTAACTAGTAGTCTGGATTCTTCCACTTTTCCTTAATATAGTGGTTAGATTATTTTAACCTGATTATATTACACTAAAGAGAAATATTATCTCCTTGGGAGTTTTTTTTTTTACAGCTAGCTATTCTTTTACTATAGCATGTAATTTTAAGAATCAAATGCAGAATAGAATAGAATTCTTTATTGGCCAAGTGTGATTGGACACACAACGAATTTGTCTTGGTGTAAATACTCTCAGTATACATAAAAGAACAGATACATTCGTCAGGAGTCAAGAATCATAAGGTACGACACTTAATGATAGTCAAAGGGTACAATAAGCAATCAAATCATACTAGGAAACAGTCAATGTAGATCGCAAGGATACAAGCGACAAAGTTACAGTCACAAGTGGGAGGGGATGGGCGATAAGGAGTGATGAGAAGATTAACAGTAATAGTAGTGCAGACTTTGTAATAGTTGAACAGTGTTGAGGGAGTTATTTGTTTAGCAGAGTGATGGCTTTCAGGAAAAAAACTGTCCTTGGGTCTAGTTGTTCTGGTGTGCAGTGCTCTGTAGCGTCATTTTGAGGGAAGGAGTTGAAATAGTTTATGTCAGGGATGTGAGGGGTCTGTAAATATTTTCACAGCCCTCTTTTTGACTCGTAAAGATTCTTCAACAATCAGAGCACCTACCCAATTAGAATTTCAGCATGGCTATATTGCCCAGAGAAAGAGGAAGAGCTGCACACTTTTCATTGTTGTGCAATCAATATTGAACAGGAAACCTGTTAAGCAAACACTGGCTTTGCCACTGAAGATGAAGCACTTGAAGCAACTACATCAGAGTGTTTATGGCATGCCATCCATCTGGCTCAGATTCTATCTGGAATACATATCCAGCACATCTCTCCAGAGATGGCATTTTCCAGAAGATTTTATAGTGTTGCTTTTTTTCAACCACAACCCCCCCCCCCACCAACTTCTGCTGGCTTGTTTACAGTATATATTCTTTTACGGCCGAGGAAAGAAAACAACCTTTGTAATCATACAAGGCAATCAACCCTCATTATTTACTCTTAATGATTTTACAGTAGTTTTACACTAGTCCCTGAGAAATTTTAGTCCTCCCAAAGAGAACAGGTTGCTTGTAACTATTTGTTAATTGCAAGTATGAATGTCAATTAATTCACTTAGCTAATTATCCACTCTATGAGCATCATGGCCCAAAGAACTGTAAAAAGTCAGGCATATGGTAATAGATTTTGAAGAGAATACAGCTTGTTGTTGTGTATTCATTCAGCAACTTAGAGGAACACTGGAAGAAACCCATTAACAACATGGAACTCATCATGACAAAATTGATTTTAGCACTTTGCTCTTTAGAAGTCAGTATATATGGAACTGTAAATCTCATGTATACTAAAGTGATTGACTAAAGTTTGGCAAAAGGCAGACTGTCTCCGTACAATAATGTACAAACTACAGATTGGCAGTTCCAAACACCATTTAATCATTGCTTTTCTGCTATTAGCAAGACTGAGGAACAGCAAATATTTTTCCTTGGCATTTGAAACACAGCATTTTGTGTGCCATGTTTGTGTGCCATGTTCTGTCCACATTAACAAGCATCATGACTGGGAAAGAGTCATACAACTTAGGTTTCTAAATATAAGTTTTACCATCTTTTTTAAAAAAAGTTAAAGCATATGCTTAATGCAATAATGCAAAACAGTATCTATCTACCTATCATCTATCCATCCATCCATCTCTACAGAGAGATAGACACACAGAGAGAGAAAATGGAAATTGCACATCCATGTTGTTTTCTTAGCAACAAGATAGAAATGCAACATTCTATGGTAGATCCCATGTTGTATTATTATAATGAAAACAATCAAGTTGTCTCTGGAGTTGTTTTTGTTTTAATAAGCACTCTTTCCCCAAGCACTTATTAGTTATCACTTGATTACTTACAGTATGGCACATGAGTTTATCTGGCTAGTTCATACTTAAATAAACTAAAAAAAAACATGATCCTTCCCTTCCCCTCATCAACACATATACCTGCACATAACTTGAGTTACAAATTCCTTACTGATACAAATAAATTTATCTCACTGAGGGCTGTCAACATTTATGTACTTATTGGCAACAATGTATTTTAGGGATGTTATTTCAGACCTAGGCTACACACCCAACAGAAGTAGCAATAGCAACAGCAGTTAGATGTACATACCACCTCATAGTGCTTTGCAGTACTCTCTGTGCCGTCTACCATGTTCACCTATTGCCCCCAACAATCTGGGTCCTCATTTTACTGACCTCGGAAGGATGGAAGACTGAATCAAACTTGAGCCCTGTCAGAATCAAACTCCAGGCTGTGAGTTGAGTTTGCCTGTAATAATGCATTCTAACCCCTGCCCCACCAGCACAAAGCATTGATAAGAGAACTGATTATTTAAAACTGTCTCCCATCAATCTGTACAATGTACCAACCGATTACTTGTAACATTTCTTCCAAACCAAAGAAGGAGTGGAAAAAAGTTATAGCTAAGTCATCTTTTTACTATACAGTGAAACCTCAGAAGCCTGACATAAAATTTGAAGTGGTTTCAAACCATTCCTTCACTTTAAAACTCCAGTACCTCAACTCAGTCTCTACGTATTCTGTACGGGTGTAGATTTTATTCTATAAGTACTACATTTGTTTCAAGATAGAACTGTTTTACCACCTCTATTTCTTTTAATCACTTCTGACATCTTCCATATCGGCTGATGAATTCTGGGAGTTGAAGTCCACAAGCCTTAAAGTTGCCAAAGTTGGACAACTTTGCACTAGTGGTACCCAGACATTAATCAGGTGATAGAAAGCCTCTCTTCGTTACAGTTAAAATGCTACAATGATAATGAGGGGTCCTTGGTGCTCTCTGAGCTTGAGAATCTCTAATGAGGAGACAACTTAAACATGGGGTGTTTTCTCTGTTGTGGCACTTGCCCTCTGGAACAGTATCCCCCAGACATTTGTGACCCCTTCTGCCTTGTTGGCTTTTATTGTTTTGTGCATGTTCCGCTGTTCAAGTTGGGCAGTCTAGAAATGTTATGAATAAATACATGAAAACATATCTACATACATTTTAAAGCTCAAAGGGCTGGCTACCTAAGGGCACTCTATGAGCTCGTGATTTGAATTCCATGCTACATTATTATTGTGATGTCATTTCATATATTTATAAGAGAAGTTGCAAGATGGGTTTGTGCAGGCTCTTGGAAGCTGGACATAAACTTTAATCTTCTTTTACAGATGAAGAGGAGCTAAAGTACCACAATTGATCCAGTGGTGGGATTCAATTTTTTTTTACTACCGGTTCTGTGGGCGTGGCTTGGTGGGTGTGGCAGGGGAAGGATACTGTAAAATCTCCATTCCCACCCCACTCCTGAGGAAAGGTGGCCACCGGTTCTCCAAACTACTCAAAATTTTTGCTACCAGTTCTCCAGAACTGGTCAGAACCTGCTGAATACCAACCTCCGATCTACGGAGCTCTATACAAGAACTTCTTGGAACTCAGAAGTCAGTGTTAAGAAACTCTCATATTGCAAATGGAAGTACACCCCATCCGGCTTATCATTTGGACGTTCTTGGTTCTTCTAGTCCTCTTTTTTAATATCAGTTACACATATGGAGATTCTAAAGAGCTCTTTTGCATTTTTATAGAAATTAACCAACTTTAAATTCCGGATCTGTTGTCCCTTCTATATAAGCATAACTTTCTTTTTTTCATTTCTGTTAAATAACAAAGATTCTATACAATGGTCATGAATTGTCATGAGTCAAATCAGATCTGTTTTCTACAGACAACACGAAAACCACAAAAATGTACAGAAACAGAAGAATATGCTTCACATTGTCTCAAAAACTGGCTCATTGTAGTGCATATTATACTGTATATAGTATAATATTGTTAAAGGTGTTCACAGCAGCCACATTCAAAGCTTAAGTTAATTATGAACACTAATGCACAAGATTTCTGGCTTTTCTCCTTCAGCAAAATAATGAATCCAGATTAGTTTAATTTTGAATTGGGAAATTCTCCTAGCAAGCTGGAATAATAAACCAAGAACAAACCATAATTAGTTCTTGGGCAAACTAGCTTCCAATTCAACCATAGTTGAAACAAAACAAGGACTGAATCATCCAAGTTTGCTTAGTCAGACATGAGAACAAAAGGTGCAAAAAAAATTTTTAACTGTATATTCAATCAACATGCCATTATTCATAAATTACGAACTGAGACCAAATAATTTATTATTCAAAACCATTACAACTCCAGATCACCTGGAATTTCACATGTGTTCAACAAGTTTTTTTCAAAAATACTGAACAACTAACATTTTCAGAATGAATTGCAAGAACCAGCTTTCAAATAAGATGGATGATACAATTTTCAGGTAGTGAAGACTGTTCTGCATGACATATAACATTCAGTAAACATCACCAACTTACAGGGGCATATGCTATCGGCGTTCTGAGAAAATGCATGCACTTGGAAAGAAGAGATGAACAACATATACTGGTGTATACCCCTGTCTCTCAGCCTCAACAGCTCTAAGATATGTGAACTTCAACTCCCCAAATTCCCCAGTCAGCATGTTGAAGTCAACACACCTTAAAATTGCTGAGGCTGAGAAACACTGGTGGATACTGAACATTTGTATGCAGGCAGCTTAGGTAAATATTAGAAAACAATAGCCTGCTGAGAATTCAGCTGCAGTTTTTTATACACATGTAGTTCTGCCTGTTGGTTAAAGATCTGGCTACTTTGAAAGGCACCCAACATCACTATTCCCCAGGTTTTCATCATATCTATACTTAGTTTTAACATTTAAGAATTACCCCACACAAGCTACTCTGTTTCTCTAGCACAAATTCAATTTGAGATGTTGGAGGGGGCATGTAATGAAGTAAAATCTTATCAAAATAATTACCACACTTATTTTAGAAATGCAATGTTTTCCCTGTGGGTAAACAGCAGGGAGTTTCTCCTGCCAATAACAGCATTATTCAGTATATGCTAAATCAATCATATGATTGATCTGGTTATATCCTCAGTTTGCAGCACAACTCATGTTACAAGACCAAGAAGTGGAAAAAGACAATTTATGCAGTCAATGCTTCTTAACCAATAAAAAGCAGCAATGCTTTATTATTTTTCTACTGATTTCTAAACACGACTAGTTTTCTGCTTTCAAAGGTGACTCTGCAGCAATTTACTTTGTTCTCCTACCTAGTGTCTCAAATAATCTTTCATATTTCTTCTTGGGAACTTCCTTCCCAAGGAAGTAGGTAGAAATGAAAAGTTAATTTAAAAGGATTATTTGCATGCATACATGCATGAGATGCATACTGTGCCATATAACCTCTGCCAGTCCTCTCAAATGCAGGTAGTCCTTAACTTATAACAGTTCATTTAGTGACAGTTCAAAGTTACAACAGCACTGAAAAAAGTGACTTATGACTGCTTTTCACACTGGTGACCATTGCAGCATTCCCCATGGTCACGTGATTAAAGTTCAGATGCTTGGCAACTGATTTATATTTATTATGGTTGCAGCATCCTGGTAACTTTCTGACCAGCAAAGTCAATGGGGAAGCCACATTCACTTAATAACCATGTTACTAACATAACAGCTCCAGTGATTCCCTTAGCAACTGTGGCAAGAAAGGTCGTAAAATCGGGCAAAATTCAGTTCACTAATGTCTTGCTTAGCAACAGAAAATTTGGGCTCAATTGTGGTTATAAGGCGAGGACTCGCTATAACTCAGAGCAAGGCTCTCCAACCTTGGAAACTTTAAGACTTGTGGACTTCAATTCCCAGAATTCCTCAGCCAGCCTTGGGAGTTCTGGGAGTTGGAAGTCCACAAACCTTAAAGTTCCCAAGGTTGGAGACCCCTGACTTAGAGCATCTTAAAGACCAACACATTTCTTATCCCCAAAGGTTCCACAGTCTAGTACTACGCATTCATCAGGTGCACAATTATCCAAGTAGGATTACATTTAACAAAGGAAAAGGTAGTAACGTATTAAAAAGCTGTTCTCCCAGTCTAAATTTCACTCTTCTGGGGGAACATATTGATCACTTGCTCAACCTGGTAAGAAAAACAGATGAAAAGGACAAGCAGTTCAGAAAGCCTTAAACTTGTGCATGTATTTCTGCCCTCTCCTGGAAACAACTGAATATTGTAGTGAACAAAATATGCACAAAGATTTTTGCTAAGCTACACTTGCCTTTTGTCCCACCACAGTGATACCCGTCTCACCAGCACAATACAAGTTCCCTGATGCTTTTTCTCTCATCTGAATTTTCCTCCTGAATGCCTTTATTTCTGAAAATCCTTGTAGACTGTTATTCTAGTGACTGCAATTTCTTTATTTTTCCAGGTACATTGTAACTCAAACCATTGGAAGGTGTGGGGTTTTTTTGCACTATCCTCTTCCCCCCCCCCCCTTTGTCCATGTACACGCATACACACACTCCTCTGCATTCAGGCATGAGGGGGATTAGTAGGCAGGATTTCCATGATTGATTCCTCTGCCAACTTCCGTGCTATTTTTTTTAACTGCATACCTACACAACCGAGCCACAGTGAATAACCTACACAATCATCCAACTGTGAATAACTATCCATCTCACTGGGTTCCTCTGGAGCCTGAACTAACAACATAAAGCCACCTGCGTAGCTGTGGAGGTACCTTAGTACAAATAAAAAATAAAAAGAGAAAACAATTGGATATGACAGCATTGACTCCCACGATTACAATCCTAGAGATGGCTTGTGATATAATACTCACATAATAGTCTGCATAATCCTTCTAATTCTATCTTATTGCAAAAGGGTACACACTGTTGGATAGCTCTAGGTTAAGTAACACATAGCATTCACTAAAGAGTGCTTTACTGAGCAGCAATTAAATTTGGAGAAAAATATATCAGCCTAATCATACTACAGAACCCAGCACTTATTGTGCCAGTGTTTACTCCCATTATTTACCCCTAAGTACATGGTAAAATCATCTTTGAATCCATTTCATTATAAATAGCACTGTTTAACTAGAATAGGGCAGACAAAATTTAAGGAATCAGGATCGATTAAAAACAAAGCTAGAACATAAGACGTTCACCAATTTAACTAAATGCAATTTATTTACTAGAAAAGACCTTTGTGCTTAACATTTGTTTCCTACTGCCCGTGCTGGAATTGTCACACATGGTTCTCATACCACCCTTTCTTCCAGCCCACAGGCTAAGGGAGAAGCAGTGTTTTTATTGCTGTTCTTAAAAGTTAGGAGTCACTCAAGGCCCCATTTATCTAGGGGGCCTTGATCGACCTTGATCATGCAAAAAGAGTTTGATCTACTTTTTGTCATATTGGAACAGATGAATCCAATTAAAATAGTTTATTTCAGTTTACAGATGCTAGAAATGCAGAGACTTTTAAAAAAAATCATTACAGAAAACACACCTTTTCAATTTAAGCCTAAAATGACAGTTTAAACTCAAGGCTTAATTTTTAAAATGAAATAATTCTACCTTATACATTATATTTGTTGGCACATTGGTCAAATTCTCAAGCTAGACCCTGATTAGATCCTGATTATGCTAAAATGTCTGTATGGCAGAGTGCACTTTCAAAGTGGGCACGTTGCAATCACTATCTCTCCTTTATTTCAACATATCTGCTCCTTATTTTATATATATAGTACTGAAAGTACAAATCAAAATAACAAGTACCCATTCTGAACAGGTAGTCCTGGACTTACAACAATTAAACCCAAAATTTCTATTGCTAAGGAAGGATATTGTTCAATTTTGCCCCATTTTACAACCTTCCTTGCCACAGTTGTTAAGTGAATCACTGCAGTTGTAAAGTTAGTAACATGGGGTTGTTAAGTGAATCTGGCTTCCCTGTTGACTTTGACTTTGATCGCAAAAGGTGACAACGTCCTAGGGCAGTGGTGGCTAACCTTTTTGGGCTCCTATGCCAAAAATTGTTCATGCACTTGCACGCTCGCACTCGCGTGCCCGCACCCAGAAGGCAATGCACGCCCCCACCCCCTATGCATGCGCACATAATCTTCACCCACCCACCCCCGCTGCTCCCTTACCTGCACTGCACTTCACAGCTGATTTTCGACAAGTTTGAGGCCTTTTTCGGCCTCCCAAAGGCTGGAAGAAGGCTTCTGCAGGCTTTGCAGGCCGAAAACTAGCCCCGTTTCGTCACTTCCAGTATTTTCGGAAAACAGGAAGTGATGAAATGGGGATAGTTTTCAGTCTGCAAAACCTGCAGAAGCCTTCCTTAAACCTTTGGGAGGCCTCAAACCGGCTGAAAATCAGTTCTGAGGCAGCGCATGCCCAGTGAGGTAAGTTTGCCTGCAGCTCGTTTGCCGGCACAAACGGCTCTGCATGCCACCTGTGGCACACATGCTCTAGGTTCGCCATCACGGTCCTAGGGATACTGCAATCGTCATAAATACTATATGCCAGTTGCCTGGTGTCCGAATTTTGATCATGTGACTATAAGGATGCTGCCACGGTTCTGTGAAAAAAATCTTGTCACTTTTTTTCAGTGCCGTTGTAAGTTCTAACCGTCACTAAATGAATGGCTGTAAGTCCAGGATTAATTATAAGATCACTGTCTTATTTATGGGTTTACGTGTAGAGGTTAAAGATGCCAGAAACTAGGAGACATTGGGTTCTATTCCTGCCTTAGGCACAAAGCCAGCTTGGTAACTTTGGGCCAGTCACTTTTTCTCAGCCCTATGAAAGAGGCAACAGCAAATCGCTTCTAAAAATATTGCCAGGAAAACTGCAAGTTTCAAGCCAAGAGGTTGCCAGAAGTAAAACCTTATTGGAAGGCACTAAAAATAGGCTATCCTGAAGTTTCAGTTCAAAGAGTTACTGTGGTCTATGAAAGAGTTTCTCTTTTAATAAGAAAATTAAAAGTTTTAAAGATTTCAAAATATGTTCGTATTCCAATGTAGGCATAACAAAGTATCGTACAGGAATTCAATGGCAATGGGTTCACCACTCCTGACAATTCTACCATCTCTTCACAGGTTATATGTTTATTTATTTATTTAAATAAAAATAAATACTCATTCTCAGGGTCTCTGGCCAGCTTACCAAAACAAAAACCCAATAAACGGATTATGTTGCTGGGAAATGCTCAGCTATACTTAGTACCTTCTTAAGATGGAACCATGCCATAAAAGAAGAATTGGGCAATCTAGCATTATTTTATAAATTTAGCTATCTGGGCATTGGGACTGGAAGCCCCTTACCTCACAGCTCACTGGAACTCTTTGAGGCATCATTCTCTCAGCCCAATCTACAGGTAATCCTCAACTTACGACCATAGTTGTGCCCAAAATTAATTTTGTTAAGTGATAAATTTGTTAAGTGCATTTTGCCTCATTTTACAACTTTACTTGCTACATTTGTTAAGTGAATCACTACGGTTGTTAAATTAGTAACAAGGCTGTTAAGTGAAACTGGTTTCTCTATTGACTTTGCTTGTCGGAAGCTCGCAAAATATGACCCTGAGATACTGCAACCGTCATAAATGCGAGCCAGTTGTTAAGCATCTGAATGTAAAAAACGTGACCATGGGGATGCTACAATGGTCATGAGTCACTTTTTTCAGTGCCGTTGTAACTCTGAATGGCCATTAAATGAACTGGTTGTTAAGTTGAGGACTACCTGCATTTCACAGGGCTATTGCTATGGGGATAAAAAGAAAGGGCAGCCTCACAGATACCCTGCTGAGCATCGTAAAATTTAAAAAAAGAACAATTTCTCTGTAAAATAAAAAAATTGAGATGGAATTTTGAATGATTAATGAAATGATATGAATAGATTAAACTGTAAACATGTAGAATATATGATTAAGGAAGATATAGAATGAATAAAAATAAAGAGGCTAATACAAAGTAATTTATGAGAATATAAAGACAAAAAACGATAATAGATAATGAAGTGATGTTGGAAAGTTGTATTTGTGATTATAGATATGATTGATTTAAAATGTAAAACTCCTGAAACCACACTGTATTTAAATAATTAAAAAGTAAAAAACTTTTTGACAGAAGAACAATTTCTGATGGGCACCCCAGACTTTGAAACGGTTTTGAAGCCAACAGCTTCAACAGTAGAGACAAAAATGGAAAATACAAGACATCGTTCATCTCCATTCAACTGGAACCCTGGAAATCCTGGCTCAAGATGAGTCATAATCCAACATATCTAGAGGGAGATTTAGATAACACTAATACAATGTATGAAGACATCGGGTCCTGCAGTCAACCAGAAGAGTTCAGGATGGGATCAGAATTCAACAGGAGAATCACTGCTACATATGCAAGTTGGGAGGACAATCATGAACACAATTGGGAAACAATCTGGATTCCGCTAAGCCAGGACATCATCCTAAATTAGATGAAGCCCCCGGGGTTTCTCATTCTAAAGTCTTACGATATATTTCTTACAAAGCCAATCGGGTTGAAGCAGCAAAATAAAAACAGTTTCAGAATTTAAAAGAGTTTTTAACGTTATTCTGGAAAGCGCTGAAGGAAGCGAGGTGGTTAATTGTACGGCCTGCAATTCTTTTAGGCCAGCAGGGGCCACTCTGGCAGCTCCAGAACAACGCTAATGATTATTATTATTACCAAGGGCCTCAAGTAGTTCCTAGCATAACCCACATGGATGAGGGAGGGCTGCTTTGCAGGGAAATCAGATTTCAGGGGACTGTGCTGTGCTAATAATTCTGGCTCTCTGATGAAACAGGTTGAATTCCTCACTACCAGGCCCCGTGATGTTCAGGGTGCAAGCTCAGACCTGGGCGACCACCTTTGGAGTGATCAACCTCTATGCAGCAGCAGTGCTTCCTCCCTAGCATTGCCCAATGTCTTCCAGAAACAGGGATGCCTTCTCTTTACTATTCCCAAAGTCTTTTGTTGCCTGCTATCATCACCACCACCATCCGGGTTGCATCCGGCAACCTCTGGCCTATCTTGCATGAAATGACTGAGGTAAGCTAGGATCCGTTGTAGGATCCACATCATTTCTGCAAGACAAAGAAAGCTTCCTAGAGAGAATAAAGACCTGCTTCATTGGAGGCGTCTAGGTGTAGCTCCCCCGCCGCCGCCCTCACCCCCTCCTCCCCGTTGCCTTCCCGTCCCCCAATCTCCTGGGCTCTATAAACCAGTTGAGGGAAGGACGACGACTGCTCAGAAAGTCAAATTAGTCGCGGCGGCCCCACATGGGCTTGAAAAGGGGCTCCCAGGGACATCGCGGCAAGGATTAGTTTCTGCTCTTGACCTCCCCCCTCCCACGAGCTCAATAGCGAGCCTTTCCCGCTCCCCGAGAATTAGGAAATGAAATGCATTTTCTTTGAGGGTGGCGAACCCGCGGGTCATGGGTGCAGGGCGGCCTGTGGGTCTCTAGGGGGCAGTGTTGCTCCGATATTTTTTATTTATTTATTTATTTATTTTTTACGGCTAGTCCAGTTCACAGAGAATATACTGTATTCCTGTTCTCAGAAATATCCTCCGCTGCCGCTGCTGCCACCCCGCCTTTCATCCCCAGCTTTGCATCCTCTTTCCTCCCTCCCAAAGTGCCAAATGTCAGCCTCAGGAGGAATTAGCCATTGCAAAGCCCCAGGGAGAAGAAGAGAGCCGCTGTTACAAAGCAGAAAATGCCAGGGTTTTTCTGCCCTCTTCCCCAAGGCGCCGCGGTGAAGAAAATCGGTGGCAACAGAGAAGGGTCATCATGCCCACGGTCCTTCTCCGTTCGTTTTGATGTGAGGTGGCGTGGGTCTACGTTGTGCGTTTGAGTGGCTCTCTCGCCTGATCTCGCAAGTTAAGATGCAATGTATATATATGTGTGTGTGTGTGTGTTTATATATATATGTATACATATATACATACAGCAGGCACAAAGCCACACACCTCTTCACGGTAGCACCGTTCCCCGTTACATAAAATAAATAAATATATAAAAGATCAGAATCTCGGCCCCAAATCTGCAGGGAGTCTTTTTCTCCCAAGGTTTTCTCCTCAGCCTTCTAACCTTAATATTTAGCTCCAGCAGAAGATACAAATAGCAAGCGGCGGAGCGGCTCCTCAAGCGGGAGCGCGTGTGCGTGTGGATGCGCGCGCGTGCTGAACCTCTCCAGATGAATGAATGGTTTCTTCCCCACGGAGGCGACCGTGTATAACTCAAAACGTTTGCAGCAGATCAAGGGAGACGGAGAGGCCGGGAGGGGGGGCGATGTGTTCTGCGCTACAGTCCCCACTTGCAATACGGGAGGGGAGAGAAGTATAGCCAAACGACCCCCCCCCACCCCAAAAAAACCAATCTCATTAATATTATTGACACTCATGAAAGTGAAAAATAAAGGTTTACGCCGAAATTGGCTTTGCTTGTAAGCACTGGGGGTGGGGTGGGGGAGACGACTTTACAAAAGAGGAAGAAAACTATTATCCACGGAGCCCTTTGATTAAAGCCATCCCTGCATTGGGAAAGGGGGGGGGAGTATTCTTCCCATCCACCCACCCGCCCTTCCTCCACCCAAGCATGGTATGAAATCATCATTAAGAAGCGTGCGGGGAAGAGGGACAAGGTTTCTTCGTATAAAAATTGTCCAGGCTCCGGGAATAGTTTTGATACTATGGTTACTTGATCTGACCAAAACACGCAGCAAAGACCACCGACAACAACAATAGATCAAGCAGCAAAGGAAATTCCTTCCGGGATGGACAGAGTGGAGGGAGGTGAGCTCCATGGCTGGAACGCTGAGACGCTCGCCTCGGCCAATCAGCAGACGGCAGCCAGCAGTTTCAAAATGCCCCTGCTCTTCCCCCCCCCGCCTTCCCCCTCCCTTTTCCCTGCTCCACACAAGAGTTGCTGAGACGTTTCTCTACACACGTCTCTGTAACCCTGCGTGTGCTGCGGCAGGAATAGCAGCCGCAGTCGCGAGATTTGCGGCTCCCCTCTCCGGAAAAGCGCAGCGCCCGCATTCAAGTTTGAAGCAGACTTGCGTCTCTTCAGCCCACCTACCCTCTCTCTCTCTCTCTCTCTCACACACACACACCCGCTTTTCTCCTGTGAAGCGGGAAAAAAGGAGGCGCGTCCTGGGGGCCCCCCACATACCTGCGCGTCCCTCAGAGCTAACTTGCCTTCCTGACTAGCGCGAAGGGTTAATTCTGCCAGAAAGTCTGGCTGTGTTCGTATTGGGAAGGTTTAAGCCGAGGAAGTATAAATTTGGATAAATAGGCTAAGAAGCCAAGGAGCTCAAAACGAGGCAACAAAAATAAGGAGTAATAAAAGGTGGTTTTTGTTTTGTTTTTTTTGCCCGTTCTGCCGATTTTCAGAGAGATTACATGACTAGACAATTTCGAACACAACGTGCCAGGATCCATTGCATTTAAGAGGCAAATGTATGTGTGGCACAAGGGAGGAAAAGGCAACCGGTTGAACAATTCAGTGAAAAATACAAGTAATAAGGAGAGAAAAAAAAAACGAGGGAAAAGACATCTGGTGGAGCCTTAACCATGCTTGTTCCTGGGAATATATTCTCTGGTTGTTTGGCTTTTATAAAATAGGTGAATAAGTTGTCGTGACTTATTGCCTGCTTCACAAGATACTAAGATCACAATAGCTCTGCATTCCGGTTGTAAGCCAAGAGTTGTTATTTTTAAAAGAAACCTCCCAATTTTCCTCTTTATGAATAAAAAACTGTATTAATTATGCATATGTAGGAGCTGCAAGCAGATTGCTACTTTCTTCCTCTAACTACTTGATTTTTTTTAAAAGGGCAAAAGAGGCCATAGCATTTGCTCCACACTGCCAAAAACTTCAAGGACCTTTCATTTTCTAAAGAGAAGGAAAAGTAAACATTTATAGGATCTTTCACCCAGCAAAAGAGTGTTTAGGACAGAGCTAGAGGGGCATAGCAAAGAGAAAAGTTATTGTGCTCACCATTAAATAACTGGGTTCCCACCCCCACCCCAGGTTCATAAAATCGTCCCTGCAGCTGCTCTAGTAAACAGGAAATTACCAGTAGCTGGAGTGGGTAGCATTGCTGAGGCTTGCTTTCCTCTTTACTGATCCCTTGAACAAATAATGCAGAACATACACACGTTAAGATTCTGATAGCTGTGAAGTCCAGAGTGAGCTTCTAATGAAATAAATAAATAAATCTAAGAGCCATTTCGTTTGTCATTGTTTGCACATTAACTAGGCAGCAGCACTGTTAAGATTTCAGCTGTCCTCCAGCTTTTTGACAACCTAGAGATTCTTCCAGTGTGTGGATTTCTACCCACAGGTGTTTCGGCATGAGTCTGTGATGGTTAACAAATTCCGAAGGTGAAAATACACCCAGAATTTATGTCCCGTTCAGGTGGCAGGAGGCTATTCAATTCACACAACTGATCATCATGTAAGCACATCAAGAGTGGAAGGTGGGTTGGAAAGCAGAACTTGTTCATTCAGAGGTGCGCTTTGGATATAAATGTGGAGCCACCCTTGAAATGCTTCCAGAAGGAGGAGTTTTGATCTCAACCCATCCAAAGACACGTTTCTTGTTTAAGGAGGGGGAAAGTATTGCAGATCTATAAAGGCATGGAGGTTGCCTTGTTTGGAAGAACCAGTTGTCTTCTCATAAAGTCTTCTCACATCCATATAATCCAGAAATCAGATGGCAGCATCCAGGCACTTGCAAATCAGATGCTGAGAAACAGGGGACATTCATATGTTTGAGGAAACCCCAAAGTTGGATCAACTACCTTTTAGAAAAGGAAAGAAAAATGACCATCTTTAGAACTAAGGTCAATAGTTATGGGGAAATGTCATCATCAAGGGGTGGAGTATAAATTGAGGAAAGGAAAATCCTGTAGAAGACATGTCTTTTTACCTTTCCAGTCAGAAAATGAGAAGCAATTCCATTTACTGGTACAAGCCCTATTTATTTAAGTTTGGTGCTAAAGTAGTCTGTCACAATTGCAATACGACCGTGGAATATAAGCCTAAAGCATTCCATTTTGCAAATAGCTGCATGTCAGTGCATTTGCTACTACTCTTCCTGAGCAAAAGAAGTGAGAAACATTCAAATACAGGCCCATCCTAAATTATCTATATATCTGCACTCTCACTCCCTTTAGGGATACCAGCATTAAAAAACAACAACCTGAAACAGGTTGAGCTGTTGGGTCTGCACTTACAATGTTAAGTGGCGTCAAGATCCTCAACAGATATCTGCATTAGTAATTATGCCCTGTGAGGCTGAAAAATTGCTAGGGTTGTTCCAGATAAGTCTTACAAAGCCAGTTTTACCACTTGGTTTGCAATTGTGAGTCAACTGGGATGTAGATCTGTATTCGCAGCTTTGCTCTCACAACTAAGAATGCATACTGACTAGCCAAGAAGCCCACACTATGGAGCCCACAGATACAGGATCCGGGCTCCATAACACCTAAGTTGCTAAATGGAAAAAAGGGTGCCACCTGGTGGGCATTGGGATTTTTGCAGACCTACAGTTGTCACGCACAAAGGATCAGAAAATACGTTACATTGCAGATCAAAATATGTATTGCTCAAGCCTATACACAAGGATTTGGTCAACTAAAGTTCAGTAGTAAACTGGCACCCCAAATAAGAATCAATAGAATTCAAGAAAGATTGGATTTAGATCATTTGTGCGAACGTAACAATTCTAAGCTGATGATATATTTAACTTCACCTCCCTGCTCTACCTGCTCTTTTATATCAGTGCACTCAAAGGATTCATTTCTGACTGTGCATATGATTGAGATGGGGGAGGGGGATTTACAGCTCAATTTTCCAAATTAGCATTATTTGCGTTCAGTTTTTATCCAATGAGATAGATATCAGACCTTCTTATTTACCATGTTTTAGAGTAGTCTTTCATAGAGAATTCTGCCAGAAACGTATCAAGAATAAACGGTTTGAAATAACCATGCAATTCACATAAAAATCTAGCACAAAGCATTTTCTCATCAGCTGGTGTGCTCTTACATTACACAAAGCCATAAACCATGATTTAAAATTTAATTGGCTAAGTTCAGGCAACATAAAGGCAGGTAGATGCCATATTATGGTTTAATGCAAAATGTTTGCCTGTAATTTGCATAGCCACTCACAGTATTCCAACAACAAAAACTCTGAATTTTGCCAAGTTGTATAAGGGAAAAAAATGGCAGCACAATTTTTTTAAACAGATAAAACGCAGCTTCTGGTGGGTTCCATTGCAACAAGAATTATAATGAAGTGTGACTTGGGGAAAAACTCTCTTTCTTTCTGCAGTTTTCATGGCAAGAGTTCAGAAATGGCTTGTCATTACCTCCTTCCTAGGATTGAAACAGAATGATTGGCCCAAGATACCCCAGCTACCTAAAGCAGGACTAGAACTCTCAGTCTCCTAGTTTCTAGCAGGGTGCCCTAACCACTCATCTCACTTACTGAAGCCCTAATTTTCATTATGCAGCTGCATTTACAGTTGCTACTGGGGTATAAAAGGGAGGAATATCCCACAATAAGACATCTTTAGAGTTACAGATAATTTGGCATTTGGTCTGGCCTAAAGGTTGGTTGGCCCTTGATAATTTTTTTCCAGCATTTTTAAAAAATGGGTACTCTTCCAGGGTTCTATGCTCTGCCTTGAAGTGCTAATTAAACGAGTCACTTATAACACAACCCATGAGCCACAGATCTTTTATAATAATGTTCTCAGGACGTCAACTTGACAAGCCGGTTGACTAATCTCTGAACATAGCAACTAAAAAAGCAACTACATGCAGGAGACAAGTATGTTCAACAAGACATATACAGGGAGTGGTCCATATGGTTTAGGAGTCTTCATGGTTTGCAGGCTTGTGCTTGCTTAATTCCTGGTCTGTATCAACTCTCAGCCAGCAATGATTTGCTGGAAACTCTTGATCAGATGCTAGTTTTGCAAAGAATCACATGGGAGACCATTTTAAGTGCTGCGTAACTTGTTCATCCTTCCTTGGTTGGCTAGCACTTCCAGCACAATTATTTAGGAATCGTAAGAGTCAGACAGTAGCAGCACCCCTCCAGAAGTCAGATTTCACTTCAAGCCTGCTAACTTTTCATCTTTATCAATTCCCCTTCTAAACATCCTTTCAGAACATGAAGCAAATAGGCCACAGGAGAAGACCCAACAACAACAACGGGCAAACTCGGTTCAAGGGCTGTGGTGTGTTGCTTTCTGGCAGTGTTTTCTCTCTCCTTCTGAAAAAACTGAGGGTCTCAGAAGACTTAGCCAACAACCGCCAAACGACTTTCAGCAAATATGTTATTGTATTGTGGTCGCTTGTGTCTGCACTGCTAAAGGAGAGCTCAGAGCCAAATTGGGGCTCTGACTAATTTTTTTTTTTTAAAAAAGGATTCTAACTACCTGCAAGTAGCAAACACAGCCAGTAGGCCCACAAGGAAAAGTGCAAGATTTTATTTGGAAAGCAGCTTTCAAATGTGTTTTCTGTATCAGCTTTACAAAGGGATCATCACCTTTTAACTGTGAATAAGAAATGGCTTTCCTTCCATATTACCAATAGGAGAGAGAACTCAGACTGTACGTAGGGAGGATATTCCTAGTCCTGGCTATTTTATTCCTGAATTGCTTCTACCATTCATCTAGTCCTCTTGGGAGCAGTTCCCCCAAACGATAAATCACACGTCCCTACCAATCCACCCCCCACCAGCTTGCCTGCATGTGTCTTTGCCAGAGAAAGAGCCAGGTTGCTTAAATAAAGAGCAGCCCCCGGTAATGCGATAGAGCATTTGCAGGCATTAAGGAAATCAGGTAAAGATTTCAGTCTCTCCAGACACTATCTGGAACAACTCCTTTGCAAGACTTCATTTAAATGCAATCGGCAGTCAGTATTTCCCTCTGCCGCTGAGGTGTGGAAGTCTCCCAGAGAACAGGAGTTGCAGCAAACGTTGTAAATGGTCCAAGTAAATCCTTAGGCAAAAATAATGGAAACCCCGGTAGGTGACAGGCAAGCACGTGCATTTTTAGCATGGTGCCTTTTTACATGATGTATGTTTTGGTTAGCTGGCAGCAGGTGCAGACGGCTGAGGAGAACGAGGACTCAGATGAGGGGCCAGGAGCATTAGGGAGTGGACTGCTGCCTTCAGAGATTGTGGGGGATGAGAGGCAGTGATGAGGAGGTTCCCGAGGCGCCTGTGCTAAGTGCGTGTGCGCGCAGGGTTGCTCGGAGGAAAGAGCAGTTACAACAGCACGGACGACTTGGGAGTAAGGCTGCAAGGTAATGGCCCCTCCTTCAAGAAGATAAAAGCCAGCTGTGAACGAACATACTTTGCAGAAGGCAAAGTTGTTTTGATCTCAGCCTCGTGGACATTACAGTTAGTATTTGAAGACTCTTGTGAACTATTTCTTATCTGTTGTTTCTTGGCAGACTTGAAAAAACTTGGCAAGGCTCTTTCTTGTTGGAGCTAATTAGTTGGAAGCAGCCTGTTACCTGTGAAGAAACAGGATTCTTAGCTGAAACATAAAAAGGTTGTACTGCAATACCTTTGTCTTGTGTTTGCTCTCTTGGAACCAGGTTTGGGTCAAAACAGTAGGAGAAAACATTTGGAAGCAGTGGAAGTTCAGATGACCCCCTCCTAAAATAAAGTCCTGAAACATCCTATCATAGCACCTTCCAATTGTATTAGATGGCCCATTGCACTAGGGCCATTGCTTGAACTAGCTTGGATTTGATTAGTTTGACTCGGTTCCACCAAGTAGATGTTGACTTTTAGTGCCCACGCCAACAGATTTTCTCCTTGACAACGTGCCCCTAACCTAGTCCTTGAGGTCTTCCACCAGTCTACTCATTGCCATTGTAACTGAGTCCATCTATGTTTCTGATCTTCCTCTAGCGCAGGGCTGTCAAACTCCCGGCCTATGGGCCGGATGCGTCATGAATTGGCCACGCCCACGCCCAGTTTAGCAAAGTGGGAAAGTCCCAGTACGTCACGTGATGCTGCCATGAAAGACATGAGTTTGACAGGGGCCCTGTTCTAGAGCTTGCTGAATCGGATCCTTCTCCAGAGAACTAGCTACGGTCTTTGCATAATGTCTCCAGTTAGGACTCATCTGAGCTGAAATCCAATATATCTGGCAAAGCCCCAATTGTGGAATGCTGATAGATCTCTCGAGCATCCCATGAATCTGATTGGCAGAAGGATTACAACACACAAACAAAAGAAAACACCTATTCCCCACAGTTGGTGCATAACTAATCCACAGACTCTCCCACCAGAAGATGTGGAGAAGGCTGTTTGCTTAGATGTCTTCATAAGAGGATTAACCAAATTCATGGAGGATAAGGTTTATCAGTAGCCGCAAGTAATGCCGGGTAGAGGGAAACGTCACATTGCTAGAAAATGTAGCCCTAAATACTATTAGCAGGAGAGCCATGAGAGAGGCAGCTGTTAACCTCTTCTGCTTGCAGGTTTCCCAGGATTATCCGCAGGTTTGTTTGACTAGCTGTCAAATCCAGCAGCCTCTTCCTATGATCTTAAGGCAAAGCTGGGGAGAAATTCAAAAAGATATTGCCATGAACCTAGACTCGCTTAACCAGAAACACAGCACTAGTCAGCTTTAAAAAAAAACACCAAAAACTAATCTTCCCTTAAGGTTTAAAATAACTGCAGGCTTAGACATAGTTTTTTTGGCTATTCATCCAAGTTGTATGCAATGCCTTTTCATACTGTGTAAAGAATTAATCTCCTCATTTACATGACTATCTCAGTCTTCTCTGTGGCAAGATTCAGACCAGACCATGTATTCACTGAAATCTGCTTTACTCATTCCTTGAGATTTGTTAATGTTGGTTAAAGGCTTTTAGTTTGCTAATTCTCAGTCTCCTACATTTTTAATACTATCAAGCTTGCTTATATTCAGATGTTTTTGTATTGCTTTCTCTGTTCAAAATGCACTATTGAGACCCTCCCTCCCTGTCTTTTGTACATGAAATTTCTGAACTAGCTGCAGCTCCTAGTAACATGCAGCCTTGCTGAATTTTCATGGATCAAAAAATATCTCTAGGAACAGTGGCCAGAATAGGATCCTCATAGCAGCAAACAGAGTGGTAACTAATGAGCCATCTTTCAAGAGCAGATGTGAAAAGGGATTGGTTTCAGTGTTCCTCCGTACAGGTATTACTTGACACTTGTAACTCACTGTTGCTTATAGTCTACAATCTCTATTGTGAGAATGGCTTTGAATTGCAACTTCCTGACTGAAACATCTACTCCAGGGGTGTCAGACTGGGTTTCTTTGAAGGCCGGATCAGCATGGTAGTTCTCCTCTGTGGGCTGGCTGGAGGACGGGAGACAGGAAGGATGCCTCCTGCAGCACCCTGCCGGCCAAAACAGGGCACGGGGGGGGGGACGGGACAGAGTGTTGCAGAAGGCCGTCCAGGCCAAAAACAGGATGCAGGGAGGCTGCACGCGACCCCCATGCCCCATTTTGGCTGCTAGGGGCACCGTGGGCCGGTCCTTTGCTATTTCCAGGCACCCCCATAGGACAGATTTAAGCACCCCGCGGGCATTGAGTTTGACACCCCTGATCTAGCCTAATGTTTGAATTTTTCTTCCCTGGTGATGGTTTCTAGAAACTCTACAGCTTTTTGTTTTCCTCTCTGGATAAACACAGCTATAATAACAATAACAACAACAACACCATTAAGGCAAGCAAGGGTACTACCAATTGTAATAGGCACCTTGGGTAGAATCCCAAAACAACTGAAGTACACTTGAACACCATAGACATTGACACATTTGCCATCAGTCAATTGCAGAAGGCAGCTTTACTTGGAACAACTTCCATCCTGTGACGATATCTCTAACATCATCAAACATCCTGATTTGCCTATCCCAGGTCCTTGGTAAGAACTCAATAAGTTGACAAAAATGTTAAACCCAGTCTGAACATCTGGCTGACTGTGCAATGATCTATATTTATTAATTATAATTGTTGTTATCATTTGTTTAAATTGGAGGGTAAGAGCTTTGACTGCGTGGCTTGTAAGCATAAAAGATAAGGAGAGAGGAAGGAAACTTGACACTAATAGTTTTCACCTACTTGGAAATAATGGTTTCTCAATACTGTACATGTGAATTGAACCATCCAAAGTTTGCTTGATCGCTATATAAATAATGGGAAGAAAAATACCAGCTTCATAAATACATTTAAAATGTGTACTTTGCAGGAGCAAATCAATTAGACTTAAGAATGAGAAAGGCATAGATGGCCTTCACTGAGGATGCATAGGTAAGATTTAAAATGCCCTTAAGGAGTCTTAAGTTTGTAGGAAAGAAAAAAGGCACACCCACCAAAAGTTATTAGTGAAAAATCACACTACTTCTCTAATGTATTTGATAATCCTATTTTCGTGCCAAAAATTACAGGGAATTTTCCTTTCACAACTACTCATTCAAGTCCATTCAAAGTTATGACCGCACTGAATGAGGCTTATGATTGGTTCTCATAGTCATGCAATTACCATGATCATGTCATAGGCAACTAGCTCACAGTTACAATGGTCACAGCATCCTGCAGTCACTTGATTTCCATTTGCGACCTTCACCATCGGCTTCTGATAAGCAAAGTCAGTGGAGAATTATTGGTCCAATTATAAGCAAGGACTATCAATGTCTCATGCTTCATAGTTTCATTTTGCAGTTGCTGCAATTCGTTGTGGTTGTTTATTCTGCTGTTCTTCAATAGTTGCTATATAAAGTGGCGCACTCACTTCATAGTAGTGACCTATGGCACCACTTTATAGATCAGGGGTGTTGATTTCATTGAGGGCCGCATCAGGGTTGTGTTTGACCTTGGGGGGGCATGGCCAGGGGGCATGGCCAGCTTGACATCACTCATGTCAGGGGCATCTATAGTGGCCCGAGCACTCTGCCAGTGAAAACGGGCTCCCGATCTCTGTTTTCGGCTGGGATAGCCTCCTGCAACCCTCCACCAGCGAAAACTGAAATGTGGCCCTCCAAATCTCTGTTTTTGCTTTGCGGAGGGTTTCAGGAGGCCGTCCGCCCAAAACAGAGATCGTGAGCCCATTTTCACTGGTAGAGGCACCAAGGGCTGGTCCTTCACTGTTTCCAGAGTGGCCCCACATGCCAGATCTAAGCACCTCGTGGGCCTTGAGTTTGACACCCCTGTTATAGACCATCATACTGCTTTATGGGAGACATTTTGCCTGATGATAGATGTAGCCTCTATTGAGAAAAAAATTCCCAAAAAAGTCAAAGAGCCATGACTGAGATTTGTTGTATTGAACTAAGAACCAAACTGGGGCCTGTAAAAGAGTAAAACATTCCAATTGAACAGAACTTTTCATCCTTTAAACTAACTGTCCCTTCATTTGACACATTCTGTACTATGATCTTGAACTGGTTTAGCAATTACTCCTATCAGGAGGGTTAGGAACTAGCGTAGAATTTTCTCTCTGTATGTGGCTTCTTCAAACTACAATTTCTAAAACTATGTTTTTGAGAGAAGATGCAACAGTTAGTGTAGTGCAAAACCAGCATGTGTTAAGAGATACCCTGTTGAAAACAAAAGGCTAAAAATTCACCTTGTTAGCTTCCCTGTTATTAGATCTTAGTAATGATAGTATGGTAAATGGTCAGTCGCTAGTAGGCAATCGTGAGATTAGGGCAAAGCTGCTAGATTCATGTACTGTTATTATCACAAGAGGAAAAATGCTAGCAATTGATCACAGAAGTGTGGCGATATTTAATATAACCCAGTATTAAGATAATGACAAACACTGGCAATTCTTCCTTTGTATGACAATGTAATATAATTAGGAACACAATCTGGAAACTATTTGGACACATTATTCTATAGCAAGGGCAATATAGCATGCTTAATCTATTAATGTTATTACTTTTACATTTTATTAATACTATTGATTTTTATTTTAGTAATACTATTATTAATATCAATGCTTTTTAGCAATAAAATATTTTTTTTAATTTTATTAATAGTATTCTATTAATCTACTAAGCTAGTGGGAATAGCTAACATTTGGGAAGATAAACTCAAGATTCGGAAGGATCTTGACTTGAACACTGGACTCTATTTAAGAAAATGCAATTGAATGGCGAGTAAAGTAAGATGCTACATTTAGGCAAGAAAAAAAACAAATGCACAGCTATAGAATAGGTGGTACCTGGCTCAACAATAGTAACTGTGAGAGACATTTAGGTGTCCTACCTAGTAGACAACCACTGAAGTATGAACCAGCAGTGTGCTGCAGCTGCCAAAACAGCCAATGCAATCCTAGGGTTAGGGTTAGTCTACCAAAGAAAAAGACCTATTATCCAAAGTACATGAGGGGAGGGCAAGATGGACGGCAGAATGGAATATTAAATTATTAAAGAGAATTATTAAAGAGATACAATCTAGAACTAAGGAGAATTTCCTGTCAGCGAGAACAATTAATCAGTGGAACAACTTGCCTCCAGAAATTGTGGGTATTCTATCACTGGAGGGTTCCAAGAAGAGAATGGACAGCCATTTGTTCAGAATGGTATAGCATCTCCTGCTTAAGCATAGGGTTGTAGTAGAAGACTTCCAAGGTCCCTTCCAATCCTATTATTTTATGTTCCGTGTGCTAAGGCAAATAGTAGTACTTTATATTAATGTTCTGTTTATGTATTTGTAGGTAAATTGTGGGTGGAAAATAAGCTCTTTTGTATTAAATTGATAGCAGGCAAGCAACAAGACTTTTATAGAGCATAAATGGCAACCTATCTCACTGTGACATCTGAGGCCTGATCCACACGTCCTGTTCACACATATTGAAACATATATGTATAGTAACAACCCACTGCACTCCACAGGGCCATTAGGCTTTCATATAGCCTCCATTGATATTAATGGAAGTTGTTTTAAAGCCTCACATATATTGGAGAAACATTAGGTCAACTGGAGATCAGAAAGAAAAGAGGAGCTGGAGGTTGAATGTGGAAGCCCCATAAGTTTGGTTCAGCTAGCAGGGGGGAAATTCCCATCCCTTCATTTGGTGCAAGTGGCTTTGTAGTGAATTATCTCTTAGCTAATATGGCAGCATTGAAAATATGGTTGAACTGTAAATGCTGACAATATCAATTTGGTCTTCTAGTTTAATTTATGTTTCCAAAAACAGGTTTGTTTTCAGACAATCAGGGTGGACAATTCGAGAACCCCAATAAACTTGGGTACAGACACCAAAGAACTAGAGTCCAGCTGTAATATTTAACATGACAGAAGCAGTTAATCGTTAAATACACGACTGGAGAGTAATCACAAGGATATGACTAAATTATACTTAAATTTAAACACAATGAAACAAAGCTTAGTTTTTGCCCTGGCCTAACCCTCTTCTTGGGAGAGAGGTGTTGAAAAGGCAAGTGTGGCTGTCAGTGCCTTCCATTTGCAACTGAACAGCCTTGTCTTAAAGTAACAATTACCTTGTGAATTGAGGCTTTAAAAAAAAGTTAAAAGGGGAACTGCTCTGAATGATCACTATCTCTGAATCTAGCTTTATGTCCTGCAAACTAGTGTCCTAAGGACACAAGTCAAAGAGATGTCTATCAGACACCAGGAAATCATTTCATTTTTTTAACAAGGTAGGACCACTCCCGGAGACAGGAATGTGGTGACAACATCTGGTCTGGGCTGTGTTGAAAGTGCTCAATGATTTTAGGTAAATAGGATAAAGCAGAATGAATGGCATCTTATTAAAAATAAACATGGCTCTGTGGGAATAGACAACTGGATTGAGTAAATAGGGAAACTGAATTGTATGCTATATGACTGTTACGTCATATGACTTGCAAGCTGTAGTTTAGTTTCCATATTATCTTTTACACAGGAATTTTAGCACTTCCATTCAGTATATTGACCGTGTTTTGTAATCATCCTTGTACTAGAATTATCATTTAGTTCAAAGGTGGGCTATTGAGACTGCAGCTCAAAAGTGGCGTCCAGATTTCATTTTGTGGCTCCAGAATGTCTTCTGAACATTGCCCAAACTTTTTTTACTATTCTGAGGCAAGGAAAGGCAGAAAAGCTGTAATGTTAATCCTTAAAAAAGGGCTAACCTGTTTTAAAAAGAAAAATCTTTCAAAAAAAAAAAAAGCCCCAGAGTAAATAGAAAACCCCAGTCCTATTCATGTACCAGACAAAGCTTCATCCACTTTCCATTGTTACTCTGTCTATTGAAAATAATATGGGCTGATCTCAGAAACTGTCTGACTAGGAATTCTTAGAAGTGTAGTCCAGATTGGGAAACTGGAAAAAAATATATACTGGAAAAAGACAATGACAAACCATTGCTGTACTCTTGCCAATAAAAGTACACGGGAGTGCTGATATGTATCACCAGAATGGGAGCTCAGCTGAAAGAAGTCATTATCTTAATCATTGGGAATCATTGTTCCTCATCCTTGGCACCATGAAGATGTATCCACTTCTACTCTCAGAATCCTCTCAACAGCACATTCTTCCAGCCATATCTACCTAACAATTTTATTATTGTAAAGTGGAGATTATGTATACATGTAATGTCGATAAAAGAGAATATTTGTCACTCAGGGTTGAATTGTGAGGCCTTGGTGCTTTCTGAACCTGGTGGTATTCTTGCAAACGTTTCATTATCAAACTAGGTCATGTCATCAGTGCACTGTATACCACGTAGTGTTTGGAGCTACTGGAGGAAAGAGGGAATATAAATCTAACAAACAAATAACTCAGACTGAGGAGTGCTGAGTGCTGGGTTACTTTCCATTTTATAAATCCTTTGCCATCAAACACTGGAGGAAAGATTGGGAAGAACTGCAGACTCTTGAACCCAACTTAGCAAAACTATGAGAAAATTATTTAATTTCACAACATATAGACAGATTTAATCATAGTTTCAGTTGGGAAAATATGACAATCCTAGACCTGGCCAAGTCCAAAAATGCCAGGGAATTTCTAGAAGCTTGGCACTCTGACAAATCAGCCATCAATAAACACATAGACATTAATAACATCTATAGACCCGGCAAAAGAGACAAACAACCAGCCCAAAAGTTGAAAAGACTCCAGCACCTCTCCACCAGTAATCAGCACTCAGATCAGCATAGATTAACTCCAAGGTTAACCTCAGACCAACAATAAAGCAAGCAGTACCCCAATCAAGAAACCGCCAAAGAACCATCAGCAAACAGCTTAAACTAAGAATCTCTAAGACCGCCTCCAGCCACAGAGACAGGCAAGACACCGAATGCAAACAGCACTCCTTACTAGCACTGATGATGTTGTCTAGTTAGGATAATGAAACGTCTGCAAGAAAACAAGCAAGCTCAGAGAGCACCAAGGACCCCTATGAGAAACTTAATAGGTCATACAGCTTTGCTATGTTGCATCCCTTAGCAGTGTTTTTCAAGCTTGACAACTTACAGGTATGTGAACTTGTCAGCCATCCTGGATAAACCAGGAAATACAACTAGATGAGTTAAATGTAGTAGTAAGCTACATCAACAGAGGGGCGGGGTGGTGGCTCAGTAGTTAAGACACTGGGCTTGTTGATTAGAAAGCCTGCAGCCCAGGTTTGAGACCCACGCACCAAGCAACGGGGTGAGCTTCTGTCCCCTTCCTAGCTCCTGCCAACCTAGCAGTTCAAAAGCATGCAAATGCCCTGGGCAATGACTAGCGGAGTAAAATCTACGGGGATGTCTACATTTACATCAACAGAATCTTGCTAATGGGAAAATACAAAATTTCCCATAATCACTTTTAACTGTTTGATCCATTAGAGCAGGTCCTTTCTAAGGTCCTTTTTCAGATTGTTAAACCACTGGGGGTTCCTGCCACTTTTGTCTAATTGTTTCATAGGTATGATCTCTTCCCCACTTTACCCAAAGTCATTCCCACATTCCATTACAGAACTTCAACTCCCAGAATTCTCAGAGGGAAATGTTTCGCTGGGGAATTCTGGGAGATGAAGTCTACACATCTTAAAGTTGGCAAGGTTGGGAAACAACTGCCTTAGAAGTTTATGCCTGAGAGAGTATTGAAGTGTCAAAGTCTGAAACAAGTCAGACCGCAAATATCCTGCAACACCAAAAATAAAAATCAATAATCAGGGAGGCTAAATATAGATTGAAGCCAAATAGTCATTTTTCAATATATTTCTGATGAATAACCTATTTCTCACTTGCTTCCCTTTTGGCAGACAAAATGAAACTTGGTGGACAGGGGGAGGTTGAAACTCGCCACCCCCCCCCATCTGTTTCTGTTTTTCAAGTTTGCTATCATTTTATTTTATTTTCCAAAAAGTTTTATTTTTATTTTTACACATCTCTTCATGTGAGCAACATGATTCTGGATTATTAACACTTGTACATAGTCATACTTTCATTTCCATCAATCTTATATAATATCATCTCATATCATTATCCATTTCACTCATCTTTATATAAGTTTCCATTTCATATTTCAATTCATTAATTCAATATCAATATCATTCCATCCACACATAAAATTTCAATTCTTTATCCCCTATTATTTCCATTTTCAGCCTACCACCTATTTTATTTTACATTATACATCATTATTATCCTTAATTTTCTCTAAGCCGATGTATAATAAACAATCTAAAAAGAGTATAAGTAAAATAAACCCAATATATTTAGGATCCACATGGTATATCCCCTCAATCTATCTAATTTAATAATTTTCCATTCCCCTACTTTAATCATAATAAAATGTTCTCTTTATATACTTCTAGTATCCATTAAATAATCAACTGTATATTTTAAAATGTATATATTTTAAAGCACCCCCTCCAAAGAATCACTAAAATAACTTCTTAATATGTCTCATTTTATCTTCACTTTTCATATAATCATTAATAATCATGTTTTTTCTTCCTTTTCCACTTAGCCAAAATTTATCTATATACACTGCTCAAAAAAATAAAGGGAACACTTAAACAACACAACGTAACTCCAAGTCAATCACACTTCTGTGAAATCAAACTACCCACTTAGGTAGCAACACTGATTGACAATCCATTTCACATGCTGTTGTGCAAATAGAATAAACAGGTGGAAAGCATAGGCAGTTAGCAAGACATCCCCAATAAAGGAGTGGTTCTGCAGGTGGTGACCACAGACCACTTCTCAGTTCCTATGCTTTCTGGCTGATGGTTTGATCACTTTTGAATGCTGGTGGTGCTTTCACTCTAGTGGTAGCAATGAGACAGAGTCTACAACCCACACAAGTGGCTCAGGTAGTGCAGCTCATCCAGGATGGCACATCAATGCGAGCTGTGGCAAGAAGGTTTGCTGTGTCTGTCAGTGTAGTGTCCAGAGCATGGAGGGACTATCAGGAGACAGGCCAGTACATCAGGAGATGTGGAGGAGGCCATAGGAGGGCAACAACCCAGCATCAGGACCGCTACCTCCGCCTTTGTGCAAGGAGGGACAGGAGGAGCACTGCCAGAGCCCTGCAAAATGACCTTCAGCGGGCCACAAATGTGCATGTGGCTGCTCAAACTGTCAGAAGCAGACTCCATGAGGGTGGTATGAGGGCCCGACGTCCACAGGTGGGGGTTGTGCTTACAGCCCAACACCATGCAGGATGTTTGGCATTTGCCAGAGAACACCAAGATTGGCAAATTCGCCACTGGCGCCCTGTGCGCTTCACAGATGAAAGCAGGTTCGCACTGAGCATATGTGACAGATGTGACAGGGTCTGGAGACGCCGTGAAGAACGTTCTGCTTCCTGCAACATCCTCCAGCATGACTGGTTTGGCAATGGGTCAGTAATGGTGTGGGGTGGCATTTCTTTAGGGGGCCGCACAGCCCTCCATGTGCTCGCCAGAGGTAGCCTGACTGCCATTAGGTACCGAGATGAGATCCTCAGACCCCTTGTGAGACCATATGCTGGTGTGGTTGGCCCTAGGTTCCTCCTAATGCAAGACAATACTAGACCTCATGTGGCTGGAGTATGTCAGCAGTTCCTGCAAGACGAAGGCATTGATGCTATGGACTGGCCCGCCTGTTCCCCAGACCTGAATCCAATTGAGCACATCTGGGACATTATGTCTCGCTCCATCCACCAATGCCACGTTGCACCACAGACTGTCCAGGAGTTGGGGGATGCTTTAGTCCAGGTGTGGGAGGAAATCCCTCAGGAGACCATCCGCCACCTCATAAGGAGCATGCCCAGGCGTTGTAGGGAAGTCATACAGGCACGTGGAGGCCACACACACTACTGAGCCTCATTTTGACTTGTTTTAAGGACATTACATCAAAGTTGGATCAGCCTGTAGTGTTTTTTCCACTTTAATTTTGAGTGTAACTCCAAATCCAGACCTCCATGAGTTGCTAAATTTGATTTCCATTGATCATTTTTGTGTGATTTTGTTGCCAGCACATTCAACTATGTAATGAACGAAGTATTTAATAAGAATATTTCATTCATTCAGATCTGGGATGTCTTATTTTTGTGTTCCCTTTATTTTTTTGAGCAGTGTATTTTAATACATTTCCATTCCCTTGTTTTTAATCCTCCAAAGAAAGAGTTCATAACAGCATAATTCACATACAGTTATATAGATATAGTTATACAATCCTAAAAGTTTGCTATCATTTTAAAGCTATTGCCCCAGTGGTGGGATTCAGCCAGTTCACACAGGTTCAGGTGAATCAGTTGTTAAATTAATCCCCCCACACACACTATCAAAGTGGATCCTGGGCACTGTGCTGCAAGGGAGAAGTGGAAAACAGAGTAGCCGGCGCGAGGAAAGGAAATAGCCGCTTTCCCTCTTTCTTTTACCTGTCCCTCCTCCTTCCCTCGTGCTGGCCACTCCATTGCCTGTTTCTTCATTGCAGTGCAGCGCCCAGGATCCACTTTGATGGGGAGTGTAATTTAACAACCTGTTCTCCCAGGGTCAGGTTGGTCATCGCGGGAGGCTCATCCTCATGTGTGGCAGAGCTTGACGACCAGGATGGGCCATGTCTCACACGACAGCCAGCCTGACCCTGGGTGAACCAGTTTGTTAAATTATTTGAATTTCACTACTATATTGTCCTGCTAAAAAGATGGCAGTTTGGAAATGAGGAATATATGCTCCAGAAGAGATCCCTTTTTTAGGGACAAATAGAAGCTCTATGTGTGAATGAATTCCGGGAACAATAAAGGCAATTAATCTAGTGAATTACCACCGGGTTTTCCTTGTTCAGGGCTGTGGACTTTAATTCCCAGAATTCCTGAGCCAGCATGCTGGGAGTTGAAGCCCACGGGTCATAAAGGGACCACAGTTGCCCAGCCCTGCCCTTGTTCCTAGCTGCTAAGAGGTTTTTGGCTATGCATCTTTGACACATACTCAAGTGCTAGAGTGATGTCATATTAGCATTGTACAAATACACATGTCTCCTGGTTGAATTCCTCTTTAATGTCAAATATCAGCAGGACCATCCTTCCCTTTAGGACAAATGAGGCAATAGTGTCAATCAGCAGATCCTGGGAGTGATGGTTTCTTTTTGCAGAAGAATAAAATAGTCTAAGCCTCTTAAACTAGCCTACGATTCATTGTAGTCAATATTTTTTTTTTTGCACATTCCCTGGTATTGAAGTAAAATCCAACTGCCAACGCATCCAGAGTGAAAAATGGCAATATTTCCCTCTGGATAATGAGATGGGCAGTGTATAAATTTAACTATTTACATTATTTTTATTTATAACAAATTAATTTAAATAATCATTTAAACATTGCTCTTCACTTCGTGCAATAAAGTAACTTGAACCATCTCAGTAGGAAAATAAATATGATTTTAAGTTATATAATGTTGTTAGGAAATATTTCAGGAACAGCAAGGACTTACATTTTTGATCAAGAAGTTTTTGGACTTTCTAGTCTAGCTACAGTTTGTTTTTTGTTTTTTTATATAGATAATTTCACTGAGTTTTTGAAAAGTAGAAATGACAGCAATTGGAAAGAAGTTTATTAATTCCACTCCATGTTATTTCTCAAAATCTATGTATGTTTAAAAAAAACAACCCTAAGAAGAGTGCAGAGAAGAGCAACAAAGACCATAAGTGGTATGGAGATTAAATTGTATGATGCACAGCTAAGGGAACTAGGTACGCTTAGGTTGTCTATGGCACGCGCAGCCAGCAAATTGTGGTGAATTCAATAAATCATGCCCAGTGCAATGGTTCAATACCAGTCTCTGAATTTAAACTGATCGTGCTTATTGTGATGGTAATCGTGGCCAGGAGGGTCTTTGCACAACTGCGGGTTGTGCACCAGTTACGCCCTTTCCTGGACCAATGGTCCCTACTCACAGTCACTCATGCCCTAGTCACTTCCTGTCTCAATTATCGCAATGCGCTCTACATGGGGCCGCCCTTGAAGAACATCTGGAAGCTGCAGTTGGTGCAAAATACAGCGGCCTGCATGGTTTTGTGCAGACCCCGATGTGCACATGTTTTACCTCTCCTGCGGGACCTGCATTGGTTGCCAATTTGCTTCCGGGTGCAATTCAAGGTGCTGGTTGTCGCCTTTAAAGCCCTTCATGGCTTGGGACCAGGTTATCTGAGGGAACCTCTCTTGCCAGTCACATGTACCTGACCCATTAGAGCGGGGAGGCAGGGAATGTTGCAGGTCCTATCCCTGAGGGAGATATACCTGGTGGGACCCAGAAGAAGAGCCTTCTCCATGGTGATTCCCTCTGTCTGGAACATCATTCCCCCAGAGATTAGAATAGCCCCCTCTGTAATACTCTTCCGGAAGGCACTGAAGACCTGGTTCTGCCAGCAGGTCTAGGGAACACAGCGCAGGATGTGGAGCCCATCAAATGGCTTGTGTGATCTGCTGTCGTCAGGACAGGAGGTAGGAGTTGGGGGGTGATCCCCCCCCCAGATTTCTATTGTACTTTATTAATTTATTTGATTCCTTTTGTTAGTTTTTATTTTTTTAAAATGGTTTTACATTCTGTAAGCCGCCTCGAGTTGCCACGGGTGAATAGGCAGCAATATAAATTAAATAAATAAAATTGGATTGCCCAATTGAAGTTCTAACCTGCTTCTGGCTAATGACAAGATCCCACTAAAAACTTTTGGAACCTATATGTTGATTTAAGCAGACTATCCACTTACATCTACCATGGGACTGAAGCCTCAGCCACAGTCTTGAAACCACACAAGCGAGAAAGTAGTATACGGATATGGGTCAGTGAGCTTCCCAAGACTCTAATTTGTAAAGATTGTTCGAGTTTGACATCATAATTCCAGTTCCTGCAGGCCCCTCACTGCTTCTCTCTTAGGCACATTTCCTGCTCTTCAAAGCATTTGTTTCTGCTGTGAAGTTTGCTTTAAGGGTGATAAGCACCAAATGGACAGTTCTGGGGCCTGGCATCCTCTAACAAAAGAAAAAAGGCAGCAATGGTTCATGGGAAGCCATATTCGTATATATGTGGCAGGAAATAAAATCTCAACCTCTTTTGCTTCATACTTGCTCATTTCCACTGAAATCTAGAGTTTCATCTCTACAGAAGGATATTCTGTACTCTAAAACACCCAAATCAGAAAAACAATAATGGAAAATAAATTACTTTGGGTCTGTTAGTTGCATAGGTCTGAAAAGTTTGAAATATTGGACCTTCATACTGAAGGCTCCAAAGAACACTAAACATTGTATTTTCAGCAACTGAGAGGAATTCCATGTGTCACACAGAATCTTTTCATTATTTTCCACTGTCTACCATGTCTCACCCTTCCCAAGACCAGACCTTCTGCTGTGTGAGCATTCCAATACAAAAGTAAAGTTGGCGAAATTACTATTTGAGTGTTTCTAATGCATTCCTCATTCTTCTTGCATAAATAAGGGTTTTCTTTTCATAGCGCACAGACATCAGAAGTTTAGATACAACCTTAGAATATAGTAATTTGTCAACTGGCTTTGTTTTAACCAGGCAAAGCAGTAGTTAAGATTCTGCACAGTTCAGCAAACTGACAAATCCCACTACTGGCTGGCCTGCCCTACATCATTTTTCAGCCTGTTTTCCGGGATGTTTTTTGGGGCGTTTTTCTACCCGTTTTGGGCTGTTCTTTAGGCCTTTTTTTGGACATTTTCTGGGCCATTTTTGGGCCATTTCCCCCCATTTCCCGGGCCATTTTAGGCCATTTTCCCGCCATTTTCAGGCCGTCTTTCAGGCTGTTTTTCGGACCTTTTTTCAGCATTTTTTTGCTGTTTTTTAGGCCAAAAAATGGGCCAGGGAGGGGCCAGCCAGTGGTGGAATTAGCCCCAACCAGCTGAATCCTACCTCTGCCTTTGAGGTAAGTGGCCAGGAGGTGGGGCTGGGTGTAATGAGTGACATCCCCCACCCAGTCACATGATTAACTGGCCATGCCTACCCAGCCAGAGAACCGATTATTAAGTTATTCCAATCCCACCACCGGATCCTGTATGGTCTAGGCTTAAGTCGATGTTCGAAAATTGAACCTCAATGATTTGAATGCCTATAAAATTTAAGTCTTTGCCTCAAAGAAAAGTAGATAGATCGGAAAATATTGTTGTATATTGTGCATGGATGAATGTTACCTAGTTTGGGTAATGAAACACCTGCAAGAAAACAACCAAGCTCAGAAAGCACCAAGGACACTTCATTTCAAGCCTGAGTTATAAATATAGCAATAGCACTTAGACTTACATACGGCTCTACAGTGCTTTACAGCCCTCTCTAAGTGGTGTCAGCATACTGCCCCCAACAATTTTGGGTCCTCATTTTACCCATCTCAGAAGGATGGAAGGCTGAATCAATCTTGAGCCTGGTTAGATTTGAACTGCCAAATTGCAGTCAGCTGGCAGTCAGCAGAAGAGGCCTTGCAGTACTACACTCTAACCATTGCACCACCGTGCAGTGCAATATTCTCCTTTATTGTGTAGTACTGTACTATTACTGAATGGTGGTTTTTTTTGGGGATAAACTATTTTTCTATTTTCTTGTTTGGTTTTACTTTTTTAATTAGCTTTATTTTATTTCTTTTAAGCACGTTGTTTTTTCCTAATAGTTTAAAGTCTATATGTTACTAAGGATACTATTTAAAAAATGTAGAACAGCAGAAAAAAAAACTAACTTTCATGGCCCTCTGCCCCAAGAGAGCAACAAAGTATACTATTTTTTTGTACCAAATAAGAGAAAATACTTGAAACAGGGAGGGGGACAGCAGAAATATTGACACCAATTATTCCTAAAATAGAGAATAATTAGCTCAAGCAAGTGTCTATATTAATATTTTAGAGTTTTGTTTTTAAAACATTTACAATATATCACAAGCTTGATGGACTATCCATCCCCTAACATTTTGTGTTGGGTGCTATGCTTTTCATAATTTTTTCTAGCATAGTTCTTAATAAGAAGCCTAGCCAACAGGAAGAGTATTAACAATTACAATAGATTACATTAAATCTTATGCACCTATTTTATTTTTATTTTGTAAAAAAAAATACAGAACATTGTAACAGTGGAGATTAGTTATTTGTTTTTGAATTTCATTGGAGTGAGATTCTGGGAAAGGGCTACAAAAGTAAGGTTGGGAGCTACAATTCAAATATGAAATTTCTTACAGAACCTTGAGAGCTGATTTTAAAAAATTGTTATGTCCCAGGATGAAATAGGCAAATGGAGAAAAGGGAAAAGAAGAAAACTATAAGAGGCAGAAGGTACAGCTAATCCTAGAGGAAATAAAAGACTTTCAGATTAGTCATAGGTTAAGTGGAATATTGAAAATATATTCAGTTTGAGGATATTATTATTTTTTTAAAAGCAGTCTTTTTTTATACGTAGCCATATTTAGCAAGTATTTTGTCCCCTTGAAACAGCTAATTGAGGACATACCAAAATATAATTATAGTGCAGCAAGCACCAACATCAAAAGAGGGACACTTAGGTTAAGTCTTTACATTTTACATAGAAGGTTGGATAACATTTCAAATTATTCCAGGGACTTGCTTGATATTTGTGCCAGCTTCAAAACTAGAAGGAAAGTAACACTAAACATGGAAAGAAGGTGAACATAACTCCAATCTCCTTGTTCAACCAGCCTTTGACTCAACGATAGTTTTTTCTAAGGAGGAATTCTGTCTTTCTATACACAAGGAAAAGAGCTTTCCAAACAAATGATATTCAAGGGGGAGGAGTCTAACTCGAAAAAGACAAGCTAGGTATTGGAGCGGAATTGGAGTAAGAAAATATCATGAGCAAGCAGAGACATAACTTTTGGAAGGCAAATTAAATTCAGATTCCCACTGAGTCACAAATATGCTGGTTTCCAGGCAATGTGAAGATACAGATAACTTAGACCAGGGGTGTCAAATTCACGTCGTCATGGCAGTGTCTGTGAAGTATTTGGACTTTTTTCCTTCTTTGCTAAAATGGGTGTGGGCGGGGCCAGCGCATGACACATCCAGCCAACGGGCTGGGAGTTTAACAGGAGCATTTAATGAGCATAACAAACATAGAAAGATTACAGGTAGTCTTTGACTTACAACCATTCATTTAGAGATCGTTCGAAGTTACAGCGGCACTGAAAAAAGTGACTTATGATTATTTTTCACATGACCATTGCAGTTTCCCATGGTCAGGGGATCAAAATTCGGACACTTGGCAACTGGCATGTATTTATAACGGTTGCAGTGTCCTGGGGTCATATGATCAACTTTAGGGACTTTCTGATCAGCAAAGTCAATGGGTAAGCTATATTTATTTAACAGCTGTGTTACTACCTTAACAACGGCAGTGATTAAATTTAACTGTGGCAAGAAAGGTCATAAAATGGGGCAAAACTCACTTAACAGCTGTCTTGCTTAGCAACACAAATTTTGGGCTCAATTGTGGTTGTAAGTTGAGGCCCATTTAAATGTTCAGCATAGAACAGGGAAAAAATAAAAAAATAATGAGATCTTGAACAGAATTAATTAAATCAAATTAAGTAAACATTGAATAATAATACAGATAGTCCTTGACTTACAACAGTTCATTTAGTGACCATTCAAAGTTTACAGCAGCACTAAAAAAAGTGACTTATGACCATTTTTCACACTTCATTCAATCATTGCAGCATCCTCGTGATCAAATTTTAGATTCTTGGCAACTGACTCATAATTATGATGGTTGCAGAGTCCCAGGGTCATGTGATTATTTTTTGTGACCATCTGACAAGCAATGTCATCAGGGAAACCAGATTCACTTAAAAACCGTGTTACTAATTTAACAACTGCAGTGATTCACTTAACAACTGTGGCAGGAAAGGTCGTAAAATGGGGCAAAATTCACTTAGCAAATGTCTCACTTAGCAATAAGATATTTTGGGCTCGATTGTGGTCAAGGACCACCTGTAATGTCACATTGTAGTGACCAAATAGGAACTGCACTACAGAATACACGTTTTGGGCAAGTTTTACAGGAAGTGACCTGATGGAGGCCGACCCAAGTTGTCTTTCTTGGAGGAGGTGGAAACATTTTAGGATTGAGCCATTTGTCTGTCCCACTGGGGTGCTTGTTTGACCAATCCCTGCACAGCAGTTAGCTGGCTTGCAGTCATCGGCCTTTTCCCATATCTACAATTCTCCAAAGGCATCTTGTTTTAATTTAATCGGTGAAGGATTTATAGAAGGTATTGCACTACGAACTGCCACTAATAGCAGATGAGAGGCAGCTAGTTTTAGGAGAGTCACTGGCAGGGGAGGGTTTTATGAGAGATTGAGCGGGTGGGAGCATTTTTCTACATTTGCTTTACAGTTAAAAGCTGTGGTTTGTCTCCTGCTACAGAAAGCAGATAAACCGTGATTGTGAACAGAGTTGTTTACTTCAGAAACTTTACAGAAGCTGAGTACACGCATCATGCTACTTCTTGGTTTGTTTATGTGTGTTTTCTTAAATAAGTCACTCTTGGGTGAATCCAGTGATAATACTAAGCTCTAAATAATATCCATATTGAATTCATAAATAAAAATATAACCAAAGTTTGCAAGTCACAATGGCTAAGTTCACACATGCAAAATCCAAGACTCCTCTTACCATTCTGAATTGTGAGATAAGGTGGGGTAGCAATAACTACGTATTTTTCCTAGGCTACTAGAGGTAGAGGGCAGTCTTTATCACCCCAAACCAGAAGTTCTTACGGCAATGAACAGGTTTCTGCTTGTTGTAAGAAACTAGTGCCAGTCCCCTCAATCTTTGCATAGTAATTAAGCCGAAACAGGAAGAAGTGAGACTCCACAATTACACCTAGCTTGCCTCTCAGGCACAGAAGAATTCTACTTCTGCTTCTCTTCCCATCAAGTCTTCTACAGACTACAGGTTGTCCTTGACTTACGACCACAATCTATTACTGAGATATTTTACGACCTTTCTTGCCACAGTTGTTAAGTAAATCACTGCAGTTGTTTGACTGCTTGTCAGAAGTTCGCAAAAGGTGATCCCATGACTCTGCATCTGTCATAATTATGAGTCGGGTTGCCAAAAATCTGAAATTTGATCACATGACCACGGGGATGCTGCAATGGTTGCAAGTGTGAAAAATGATCACAAGTCACTTTTTTCAGTGCCATTGTAAATTTGAACGGTCACTAAATGAACTGTTGTAAGTCAAGGACTACCTAATCCCACTCTCTCCCTATATTTGGCATGCTGCACATTGCTTTCCCTCCTCTTCTTTCAGATTATGGCTGTTATCTCTGGTACAGCCACATCTGTATATTTTGTCACAAAATTATACAGTTCTTTGACCTACTACTGCTAGCACTAGTACTAATATCAAAGCTGTCAAAGTTGTGTCCACCAACCATACAAACTGGTGGAGCTTCAGTCTCTGCTGTTGTAGGCTGAGCTTAATTTCCGAGGGACGCCTCATTGATGAGCCTGTCGCTAGCCTAGCCTCTTCTTCCGCCCTCAGTGACCCCCTGGAGGCCCTCAGGCCGGAAGAAAAGAGGTCGGAACTGGCCCTGCGTCAAGCTCACCAATCGGACGCGTGAGCAATCAGGGCGGCCACGGCCGCCTCATTTTTCATCAGATCTTCTATCTGCTGGCTCCGCCAGCTTAAACAACATGTCCCGACTTCTAATACACGTGCCCATCAGGACATAGCTAAGATCACTGCCACGGCAGAGTTCTCAGCTGATGCTACTTTTCACTCCGTGAAATTCTCCTCCCGCGCCATTTCCTCACATGTCTCTGCCCGCCGCCTGCTTTGGCTAAGGCACTGGCAGGCGGATCTCAAAATTAAGATGAAATTAGCCTCCGCTCCCCTCACAGGAAATAAACTATTTGGCCCTTCCCTGGATCCTCTCCTAGTTGAAGGAAGGAAGAAGAAGTACCTCCCATCCCTCGTCCGTAAGTCAGATCCCAGACCCCTGCAGCCCTTTCGGAGGTCTTCCTTTCGTCCCTATCCCCAACCCCCCTTCCCTCCCAGATACCAAAGCCCCCCTTTGGTTCGGGACAGCCCCAGGATAGGTCTGACTCCTTTGACAGACACAGGAGAGGGGGAAACTTTAAGAGGCCCTTTCGCGGCTCCAGCACCAGGCCCCTCAGGCGCTCCAGATAAACCTCCCGATTTAATCCCAATTGGCGGACGACTCAAATCCTTCGCCAACCAGTGGGACTCATCCACCTCAGATGCCTGGGTCAGGGATACCGTCAGATTTGGCCTTGCCCTCAAATTCCTCTCCATCCCCCCTGATTTCTACTAGTAGTAGTAGTAGTAGTTAGAAGTAACATCCAGTCTACCAGGAAGAACTTCTTTCTCTGCCCCCAAAAAATTATCAGATGGAGACACACAGAGTTTTACTGATACAATAATCATGAGACAGCTTAGTAACATGACTCGCAATGCCTCTGGACAAATTCCACCTGGAATTTTACTCCCTTCTCTCCACCTCTTTCCCACTATTATGCAGCAAAAAAAAAAAAAAAAGGAAAATCAAAATCAAAATGGCCAAAATTAAACCTTTCCATATTTTCTAAAGAATACCAAAACCTGTAGTGAAACCAAATTATATATACAATCTGTTGAAAGTTATTTTCATTTGTTTATATAGAATTTTTACCAAATGTACTAAAAGCACACACACAAACACTTGAAGAAAACTTGTGCAGCAGCCATTTGCAGGCCAAGATTGTGATGACAACACAAACTGGAATTCTACAACATTGGGGAGGTAGAAATATATGAATACGGTTGTATAATCATTGGATTATTTCAACTGATATCTTGTTTTTCAACTTACCGAAACATTGGATTTCTGACTCTTTCCAGCTTTTTTTACCCAGAACCATCGACTCAACTTCTTATTTGACTTATTCTGTGACATTTTGTCTCTTTTCTCTCAGTGATTATCTGCAGACAAAAAGATGGGGAATTAGCACCATTTGGCCGTTTCCTATTTTAACACTTCGTTGCCCCAAGTGGTTTTTCTCTTATGGCCAGAGATGGTATTCAGCAGGTTCTGACCACTTCTGGAGAACCAGTAGCAGAAATTTTGAGTAGTTCGGAGAACAGGCAAATACCACCTCTGACTGGAGATTTTACAGTATCTTTCCCCTGCCATGCCCACCAAGCCACGCCCACAGAACCGGTAGTAAAAAAAATTGAATCCCACCACTGCTTATGGCCAACTGTTTCAGTATTATAAACACCACAGTGCTTATCTGGCTACTTATGTTACTCAGAATCAGAGAAAACATAATGTGGTTGCTAAGCAACACAAGCTTTACCCCTTAACCTACTACAGAAGGCAGTAGTCCTAGGGACAGTAAACAAAGCTGGAAGTTCTCTGCCCCCCCCCTTTTTTCCTGGAAATTGCTATATAGGTAGTCTTCAACTTAACAACATTCATTTAGTGAGCATTTTTCACAACTACGACCATTGCACCACCTCCATGGTATGTGATCAAAATTCAGATGCTTGGCAACTGATTCATATTTGAGATGGTTGTAGTGTCTCAGGGTCATGTGATCATCTTTTGTGACCAACAAAGTCAATGGAGAAGGCAGATTCACTTAACAACCATATCACTAACTTAACAACTGCAGTGATTCACTTAACAATTGTGGCAAGCAAAGTCATAAAATAGGACAACATTAATTTAACATCTGTCTTGCCTAATTACAGAAATCTGGGGCTCGGTTGTCATCATAAGTCAAAGGCTACTTGTACTGATTTTCTCCGAAAACCCTGTTTATGCATGATCTGGGCAGCCTTATCTGTTAATAGGCATCAAAGCTTTCAAAGTTGTGTCCACCAACCATACAAACAAGACCCAGACTTCCTAGATTACCTTGCAGAAGATGTATCTGTCAAGGATTATACTCGACAGATACATCAAGATACAATTTTGTAGATAGCAAGATACATTCACACTATCTACAAAATTCTGGTTATCTGGCAGTCTCTAATTAAAATAGGCCAGCCTAAACCTGGATTAGGTGGAGTATGTTCGTTTTCACTCCTCCCAAACCTATATTAGAATTTTATTATTGTCCTGGTGTCTGTAAGAGAGTTATATTGGATCTAGATACTGAGCAGAGGTGGTATTCAGCAGGTTCTGACCAGTTCTGGAGAACCGGTAGTGGCAATTTTGAGTAGTCCGGAGAACTGGCAAATACAGCCTCTGACTGGAGATTTTACAGTATCCTTCCCCTGCCACGCCCACCAAACCATGCCCACAGAACCAGTAATAAAAAACATTGAATCCCACCCCTGATTACTGAGGCTGAGAGAATGGTGGGTTAGCCCAGAATTTCCAAGGACTTTTCTAACTTAAGACAGGAAGATTTTAATTTAGAAACACCTTTAATTTAGCTAATATTGTATTAGCCAAAACATTGTTTCCCTGAAACATCTTTGAAACACTAGAAGAAAGGCATAAGGCCGATGCTAATGCAGAGAGCAGTGTGATAGATTAAAAACACTCCTTTTCCAAACTAGGGAACTCTTAACTCTAGTCCTGGGCTTTAATGCTCCCTACAAAGAATTACAGCCATTTACCACTTTTTATTCGTTTAAATACCAGTGCATATGGAAATGCTACCACTAGTTCAGCAG
Source organism: Notechis scutatus (assembly GCF_049901735.1). Classification (NCBI taxonomy): domain Eukaryota; kingdom Metazoa; phylum Chordata; class Lepidosauria; order Squamata; family Elapidae; genus Notechis; species Notechis scutatus. The sequence goes on along the minus strand of NC_142011.1, from coordinate 64,830,103 downwards.
CAGATCTCTGAAAGCAGTTGCCATAGCAGGTTTCTATATCTCACTTATCCATGTTGCTCATAAATGGGTTTTTCTGTGCCTGCCATTAAACTAGGTGTACACCGAAACAGTTCCAAGAACACATTCCACCAATTTGCCACAAGCAAAATGAAAACAAAGTAAGAAAAATGCTATTAACTACAGGGAACATATAATTAAGCACTGATCCAGAGACATAATGTGAGAACTTCTCTAAAGAATATAGGGTGAGAAGATAAAATCAAAAACAGCAGCAGTAGCAACTGTACTTGCCGAGGAATTCATCTTGAATATAGAGTATTGTAAGGTTAATATTTTAAATGTGCTGGTTTTGTTTAGCCAGGTATGAACCACCTCAAGGGTAGAAACATTTCCGTATCATATGCAGAGTTTTACTGATATGCAATAATCATGAGACAGCTTAGTAACATGACTCAAGGCGCTATTCAAGCATTGTTTGCAGGGGGTTTAATGCCTCTGGACAAATTCAACCTGGAATTTTACTCCCTTCTCTCCACCTCTTTCCCACTATTATGCAGCAAAAAAAAAAAAAAAGGAAAATCAAAATCAAAATGGCCAAAATTAAACCTTTCCATATTTTCTAAAGAATACCAAAACCTGTAGTGAAACCAAATTATATATACAATCTGTTGAAAGTTATTTTCATTTGTTTATATAGAATTTTTACCAAATGTACTAAAAGCACACACACAAACACTTGAAGAAAACTTGTGCAGCAGCCATTTGCAGGCCAAGATTGTGATGACAACACAAACTGGAATTCTACAACATTGGGGAGGTAGAAATATATGAATACGGTTGTATAATCATTGGATTATTTCAACTGATATCTTGTTTTTCAACTTACCGAAACATTGGATTTCTGACTCTTTCCAGCTTTTTTTACCCAGAACCATCGACTCAACTTCTTATTTGACTTATTCTGTGACATTTTGTCTCTTTTCTCTCAGTGATTATCTGCAGACAAAAAGATGGGGGAATTAGCACCATTTGGCCGTTTCCTATTTTAAGACTTCGTTGTCCCAAGCGGTTTTTCTCTTATGGCCAGAGGTGGTATTCAGCAGGTTCTGACCAGTTCTGGAGAACCAGTAGCAGAAATTTTGAGTGGTTCGGAGAACCGGCAAATACCACCTCTGACTGGAGATTTTACAGTATCTTTCCCCTGCCATGCCCACCAAGCCACGCCCACAGAACCGGTAGTAAAAAAAATTGAATCCCACCACTGCTTATGGCCAACTGTTTCAGTATTATAAACACCACAGTGCTTATCTGGCTACTTATGTTACTCAGAATCAGAGAAAACATAATGTGGTTGCTAAGCAACACAAGCTTTACCCCTTAACCTACTACAGAAGGCAGTAGTCCTAGGGACAGTAAACAAAGCTGGAAGTTCTCTGCCCCCCCTTTTTTCCTGGAAATTGCTATATAGGTAGTCTTCAACTTAACAACATTCATTTAGTGAGCATTTTTCACAACTACGACCATTGCACCACCTCCATGGTATGTGATCAAAATTCAGATGCTTGGCAACTGATTCATATTTGAGATGGTTGTAGTGTCTCAGGGTCATGTGATCATCTTTTGCGACCAACAAAGTCAATGGAGAAGGCAGATTCACTTAACAACCATATCACTAACTTAACAACTGCAGTGATTCACTTAACAATGGTGGCAAGCAAAGTCATAAAATAGGACAAAATTAATTTAACATCTGTCTTGCCTAATTACAGAAATCTGGGGCTCGGTTGTCATCATAAGTCAAAGGCTACTTGTACTGATTTTCTCCGAAAACCCTGTTTATGCATGATCTGGGCAGCCTTATCTGTTAATAGGCATCAAAGCTTTCAAAGTTGTGTCCACCAACCATACAAACAAGACCCAGACTCCCTAGATTACCTTGCAGAAGATGTATCTGTCAAGGATTATACTCGACAGATACATCAAGATACAATTTTGTAGATAGCAAGATACATTCACACTATCTACAAAATTCTGGTTATCTGGCAGTCTCTAATTAAAATAGGCCAGCCTAAACCTGGATTAGGTGGAGTATGTTCGTTTTCACTCCTCCCAAACCTATATTAGAATTTTATTATTGTCCTGGTGTCTGTAAGAGAGTTATATTGGATCTAGATACTGAGCAGAGGTGGTATTCAGCAGGTTCTGACGGTTCTGGAGAGCCGGTAGTGGCAATTTTGAGTAGTTCGGAGAACTGGCAAATACAGCCTCTGACTGGAGATTTTACAGTATCCTTCCCCTGCCACGCCCACCAAACCATGCCCACAGAACCAGTAATAAAAAAACATTGAATCCCACCCCTGATTACTGAGGCTGAGAGAATGGTGGGTTAGCCCAGAATTTCCAAGGACTTTTCTAACTTAAGACAGGAAGATTTTAATTTAGAAACACCTTTAATTTAGCTAACATTGTATTAGCCAAAACATTGTTTTCCTGAAACATCTTTGAAACACTAGAAGAAAGGCATAAGGCCGATGCTAATGCAGAGAGCAGTGTGATAGATTAAAAACACTCCTTTTCCAAACTAGGGAACTCTTAACTCTAGTCCTGGGCTTTAATGCTCCCTACAAAGAATTACAGCCATTTACCACTTTTTATTCGTTTAAATACCAGTGCATATGGAAATGCTACCACTAGTTCAGCAGCAGATCTCTGAAAGCAGTTGCCATAGCAGGTTTCTATATCTCACTTATCCATGTTGCTCATAAATGGGTTTTTCTGTGCCTGCCATTAAACTAGGTGTACACCGAAACAGTTCCAAGAACACATTCCACCAATTTGCCACAAGCAAAATGAAAACAAAGTAAGAAAAATGCTATTAACTACAGGGAACATATAATTAAGCACTGATCCAGAGACATAATGTGAGAACTTCTCTAAAGAATATAGGGTGAGAAGATAAAATCAAAAACAGCAGCAGTAGCAACTGTACTTGCCGAGGAATTCATCTTGAATATAGAGTATTGTAAGGTTAATATTTTAAATGTGCTGGTTTTGTTTAGCCAGGTATGAACCACCTCAAGGGTAGAAACATTTCCGTATCATATGCAAGGTGGGCCCATTTATATTTTCTTCATTACAGAGGATTATGCAGAGCATAAATGGTAGCATTAAAGTGAGTGCTTTATTTCATTGGTGTAACTAATATTCAAGGCTTGCTATTCAAGCATTGTTTGCAGGGGGTTTAATTTAAAGAAACAGCAGAACACTCAAGAGTCCTGTATTCTTCTTGCTACAAAGTAGAGAAATATTAACTCAGTTCCAAAGACCATCGATGGATCCTAAAAATATCTGAAAATGGATTATAATAACTAAATGGGAGGAGGCTGTAATGACTTTTTTACATTTCACCTGTTACCATAAAATGATCATATGGTCTTGGTTCCACCAACTTCTATCCTCCATATACCTCTACAGGCACATTTTCCTTAAACATTATTACTAAATCATAAGATAATCTCGTTTATAATTAAGAGCAATAGGCTAAAATCTCCAAGACCTTGATCTAATCTCCTTCTTAGACTGAAGAGATGATTTTGTTGGACCAGGTCTGTATAGGACTGTTGCACAGGGTGATATAGAAACATGAGCACAAGAGAGATCACAGCCTTGTAGTGCAAACAGATATTTATCCAATGATATTTATTTGAATCTCCTAGGCCTTTTGCTCCAGAATAGCAAATAATCACCTAACTAGTAGTAGTCAGAATGAGTTCCCTCTGGGTTGATGGAATGACTTTCCTCAACTGAATTAATTTTGTTGCTACTGAATCTCATATTTTTTGCAATTCTTATCAAAGTTTTATTGTGAAAGTTTATCATATTCAATCGAAAGAAACTTGTAAGTATGCCGAGAGAGGGTACATTGCCTGCTTTTTCATCTGGCCCAGGCCAAGTTGAAATAGCTTCAGCAAATAAATAAAACAGCCTATATATTATCAGTGTCTTATCTCCCTCAGCACTCCACATGTAAAGGTTCTCTAGCTCCTACGAGGGACAACTCAAGGCCCGCAGGCCAAATCCAGCCTATGGGGTACTTAAATCTGGCCTGCAGGGCTAGCCTGCAAATATGAAAGAAGCAGTCCATGGTGCTTCTGGAGGTTAAAATGGGCTGCATGTGGGTGGGGGGGCATGCCTCATTTTCACCCTCCATGGCCTCCTCCAGCACTC